>NC_054056.1:94786342-95090684 GCF_017639655.2 Falco naumanni
CCTTAGATGTTTACAGTACAGGCATGGTGAACAGCTTTGTACACCTGATCTCACTCTGTACTCCATGGAGATAGTTATTTTAGGGGATGTTTCTCCTATACTTCAGACATTTATATTATGATTTATGCTATGTGTTCTTTTATAATTAACATTGTGATATGAAAGGTGGCTAGTTAACGTGGGAATGCCTGTTTGGGTTTGGACAGAATCGCATACAGAGGTGCTTTGGCTCAAGATGAGCAAAACCAGCGACAAGTGAACACTGTCTGGAAGGTTCTTGTCTGCCATTCGATGTCACAAAAGTCTAAAAACGTTTGAAGGGAGATGAATGAGGTTCTGTAACTGAGGACAAAGAAACTCCTGTGGATAATAGTTTGTGGGAAACTTGAAGAGCCCAGTGTTATACTAGAGAAAGATGGAAAGGCATTTGAAGAAGAGGGACTTTAATTAGAAAGAAAAGGCTGTGATGTACTCACCTAGGACTTCAGGGGCTTTAGAAGGTATGAGAATAATTCTAGGACAAAATCAAAGATCATAGTTGAAATACCACCAACTAAAAACTGCTGAAAGTGTTGTTCCTTACTGTATTAAATGAAAAAAAAACCCACCAAAACTTCCTCCAAGTTGAAGATCATGTTCCTTATACACACTTTGAAACAAACTTAAGGACGTATTTTCAAAGGTGATGAGTAATTACTGTTACACTGACTTTAAGCAGAGCTGCTGTTTTTCAGTGACTTGAAAGTTTGATCTGGCATCTCTATGAATTTTAGGATGTAAGTGGAAGATCTTGGGTTTTGAAGTTTTTCTATATGAATACATCTTGGTATACTTAGTGATTTCATTTTGTCCAAGATTGGAGCAATTTCAGCAGATACAAATGATGTGTTCTCAGTGGGTAGCTGGTTATGATGAGTTTATAGCATGTTGCATCATGTTTTCTACTTTTAGGGCTTGTGTGGGCAAAACCAAAGATCTTTCAGCAGACAAAGGAGCATTACTGATTATTAAGAAGATAAATGGATGGAGATGGTATTTTGACCGTTATTGTAAAAATGTGATTAAAAACCACAATATGATAGGAAACCACAGATTTAATATAGATTTAGTAGACATGCTGCGCTCACATATTTATTACAAGACTGATATCCAAGCCTCTAACTTGTATTAAGCAGAGTGGAATTATTTGAAGATGTGACTTTTTTCTAAGAGCCTTATTGTGAAGTAAGACTTTTTCTTTTTTTTCAGCAACCTGAAAAATACCATTACTTTACAAAACAGCTTATGAAAGCTGTCATGGCGTAAGGTACGAGCGAACGGTGGGAGGTAGCAAGGGATGGGGGATTTGTTACATCAGTTAAGAGAGGCCATTGCATCAAACACCTGCATGAGACAAGTCCACTAGTTCATGATAGAGTCAAACCTCATCAACAGCTGCAGAGTCCCAGTGCTTTTACTGTCAGGGGCAAACATCCCTGGGTAGCTGGGCAGCAGCCTTTGGGCATGACTTGTTTCGCTTTCACTCTGTCCTGCAAGAACAGCTGTTTGCTGGTTTTCTGCACTTAGAGATATAGGATAGAGATTAAATGGTACCTGAGGATGAAACCACTTGTTTGTATTTGTAAAATTGGTTTGATCAGAAGATACAGATCTTTGAGCATTATGGTTTTCATTCTTTTCTGGTTTTGCTCTTTCGACATCCCTGCTGCCCTAAACAGCACCTCAGAAATTCTTGCTTTCTCTATAGTCATCATTGACTTGGCTGTATCATTTAAAGGTATTTCTGTTTTCTGCTTAGCAAAAGCTTTCTTGAGGTGATGTCTACCATATAATACTATCTGGTAGAACATTACCCTGAATCCTTCCAGAAATGAAGATTGTTAAGCTCTGGAAGACCTATGGTCACTTTAATCGTTTGCAGATGCCTATGAATCTACACTATGGTGTGCAAAGTGTTTGAGATGTATTGAGGGAAAGGAAACCTGGTCCTAAAAATGCTTGGAGGATGAGAAGAGAGGAGAGCCAAAGGGGAAGGATTATTACCAGAATATAACATGGTTTTGCAAACTGGCCGAAAGGGTGGGGTTTGGCATGCAGGAGTCGGGGGAGCTGCAAGGCACAGATGGAAGAGGAAGGAGCATGTCAGCAGTTTTCTCACTCAGTTTGAGCAAAGATGATAGGGGAAAATCAATCTCTCTTACGCTATAAGAATGTAAGGCAAAATATCTAAAATGCCTATTTATATATTTTTTTCCCCACAAATGGGATAATCCAGCATTTAAGTCTGAAGGCAAAAGATGCATTGGCTCAGCTGGATATCTAAAGGTATCATATTTATAGACCAGCTATTTCAGGAACGGAGCCTGTGTTCTTTTGCATCACTTAAGGCAAAATATAACCTTGGCAAACAAAACCACTGGCAATATTTGAAGTTGCATCATTCTCAAGTGAGTATTTAACATCAGAAAATGTTAGGACATTCGTGATAAGCCACTGTTTTTACATAATCCTGTCAGTTATGGCTGTCCGGTGGCTGCGGTACAATGTCTTGAACAGAAAATGTTCACTATCACAAGTAAAAGCAGCATGGAGTAGGTAACTGGATTATGATATTGATGTCAAACTGTGGAATAAACTTAATACAGTAATTGGGTGACTAAATGTGATTTGAAACTACGGTTTAATCAGAAGAGGGTTTTTCTTCCCCCAGGAATAAAAATAAAACCAGGAATCTCACTCAGTGACGGTTCTTCAAATGATGGCCAACACATAGTAATTTGCTTAAAAAGACAAATACCTTTATGGGTGTTGTGCCTTATTCTGTGGAGTCTTTTATGTAAACTGAACTGTGTACATTGAAGAAATGTCTTAGTGAATTTTGGATGGAGTCAAAATTCAATTGGGTAGTTGTGCTAAGGGATTTATTTATGGTGGCAGACATGGAAAAATGTGGCAGAACAGATCAGAACTAAATATTCAGAAAAAAATATGTTTGAAAAGTTTTGTTAAAATGTTTGGTAACTGAAGACTTTATTCACAAGATGGGGAGAGCTGAAATAGCGTGCAGTGGGGTGCTAAACTAACCAGTTAAGTATTTCATCGAGAGATGCCTGGAGGAAGAAACTGCAGATCGGTCAGGTTCTCATTTTATCTGTCTTAATTCAACCCACTTTTCATATCAGAAGCATGAGTTCAGCTGCCTTTAAGCTGTACTATCAGAAGCCAGTGCCTTCACGGTTTTCAAATTTTCTTGCAGACCTGCTGCTGCAGTGATAATTTGCTGAAAATGTCCATCTGGTTTGCCTGGCTTTGGGGATGCCAAAGTTGAGGCATCTTGGGCCACCGTGTAAAGGCATGCCCAGTCCAAAACCAGGGCTCGCCTATGGCGTGCAACTACATCTTTCCGAGTAACCGAGGGGAATACCAATGCTGAAAGCAGTTTTCCATCCATTCCATCCTGACCTGTATGTATATGTTTAATGCATAGCTACAAAAGACTCCGAGCTTGTGGAGGGCGTTAGATTTCCCCGCTGGAGGCCAGCCATGGAAAAGCAAGGCTTTCCACTGGAGTCATTTGCACACAGATGCAATCGTGCAAAAGCTGCTGGTTTAGTAAGTGAGCTAATAACGCTTCTCAAGACTTCCCTCTTACGGAGCAATACAATCATCTGAGGTCACACTGGTTTTCACCACCTTTTGTTTTTTCCCTTTCTGACTTCAGGACATTTTATTCAGTTCTGACAGCGCTTTGCGGCATGTTTTTTATCAGTGTCTCCTGGAGGCAGATACCATCAGCAATGTCCAGACCTACACGTGCATGACCTGACCACAGAATTTCACTGTCTTGAAGATCTGTTATTTCCAAAATGTGGTAAATTCAGTATTAACTCCAAACTAACTTGTTAGAGATCTTGACCCATCTGGTGTCTTAATGAAAACTGCAAAGTTTTCTGGGTATTGTAGGGATTCGCTGCAAAATTTCAGAGATCCTCTTGAAAGCTTTCTTGAAAGTCTGCGCTGTCTAGGTATGTTTGATATGTGCTATGTGTTGCTGGTCTGCACTGGTTGTTCAGTGACAGTGCATACCCTGAAAAATATGATCAGTGTAAGATTAGGCTGCCAAAAGTAATCTGTTGTTCTTAAAGTACTTGAAGATGCAGCAATGTTGCAAATCCAATTCAGCAAAAGTATGTAGAAAAATTTTCTGGAGAGGACTGTGGTGCTATGTCAGTTTTACAGTCACTGTGAACGTGTCTTTCAGATAATTTTGGTTGGGTTTTTTTTTAAGGTTTTTCCTCTGTGTTCTACAGAGGATTCATTCTCTTGTGCTCAGTTCAAGATTTAGAGCACCTTTCTTGTGTCCCTTTTGCTGCCTTCTGAGCAGATCTGATCTGTTTTACACCACACTATGCCTTCCAGTTCTTGATTTTTAAGCTACTTTCAGCTTAATGCAAGATTATTTTCTCACAGTTATTGTCATTTTAATTACCCAAATTGGTTGTATTTTTCAGGTGACAGGGCAGTTTCAGTATGCAGTGAAAAGTCTCCTCTTCTGGTGGTAATAATATTTCCTCATTTGTCTTTTTATTAATTAATCCTAGCTGTGATTAAAATCACCTGCAAGCACTTTGTGGTTGGAAGGCAATCCTCAGAAGCTCCCTTTCTTCTGCCTGCCAATATGGTTGTCTTTTCTTCATAACCATTTTTACCATTTTTAATGGCATTTTGGCCTGAGCATGTGGGAGGTTCTGCTTTGCCAGTCCCTCTCTGATGATGCCACTCTGTAGCATTGTGGTGACCCACCCCTCCCTTTTCTAGCCATTGAAAAATACCTGAAAATTCTTAGTTCTACTAACATATTATACCAAAGATCCTCAAAATTTGTTTATATGAAAGCTGAAAGTTATGCCTGTCTGTGAAAAACTTGTTTTTTGAGAACTGACATTTAAATTCCATACATTTGAGTAATTTTCTCATTTGCTGCTTCTGCAAGTATTTGCTTTAGATTTATTTTCACGGTGGCAGCACGTATGTCATACATGCTGTCAGCACATACAACTTGGACGGCCAAACATTCAGAGGAACAAACTACAATTTCTGTACGTTAAAACCTGGAATGCCTGTGTTTCTACAACCAGTCTGATGTGATTTTGCAGGCAGAAGAGCATGTTCTTGCCATCAATGGATAATTTAGTTATCAAAGTTGGATGAGTTTTTCATCGCTGCTGCTGTGTGAACAAATTCCAGGTCCCCAGGTCATGTTCAGCCCGTAATTAGTTGTCCCTACTCTCCCATTCATGCCCGGCCATGTCAATGAGGGCGTGCTGCTGCTAATGAGGTTCTATAAGATGCTTTAGAAAGTGGTTTTGTATTGTAGTAGCACTTGGAAGGTTTTCATCCTCACCTACTACCTTGAACTGTGTATCTGCTCCGTTGCTGTTAATTGGCTCTTCGTCTGTCTCGCAGGGCTCTTTACACGGTGTCACTCGTGATCAGTGCAACTCTCCCTCCCTCCAGCTGGGGAACCTGAGTAGTTCATGATTTTATTATTGTTCTTCAATTTGATACAGTCTGTTCCTGACCATCTGTACCCACTCATGCTGAGAATATCAATACTGTAATTTTCCATCTCCCTCATAACTTGAGCTGTTTTTCCAGCTTGCAGCACTGTATGTACATGCCAGGATCTTATACCTAACATGGAGTGACTCTGGAGCAGCAGCCCACCTCAAGGTTCGAGCTCCTTGCTGAGGCAGGATTGGACTGGTGCTTGTTGCACGGATTCATTTGGGACTGTCCGCTAATCTGAGGAACTGAGATGGAAATTGTCATGGAGACAAAGTGAAGACTTAGCCAGTAATATTTTTTAAAGAGAAAGGTGGTCAGCCTTGCATCCAGCTCCCACGCTTGAAGAATTGAGAGAGAAATTTCTGTCTGGCCTCTATCTTTGATGTACCCAGCCTTGGTAGACCTCTCAGGAGCTTACATAATCCTGCTGACATAACTCTTTGGATCAGAGTCTCCTAAGCAACCCAACAGCAAGGTACTAGTTTCAGAAATGGGGAAAAATACAGGTTTGCCTCTGTGGGGGGTGTGTGCGCGCGCGCGTGTGTGTGTACTCTGCATAATTCTGGCAATTTGTATTCTGGTATACTCAGAATTAAGCAGGTTAATTTAGCTATTCCTCTATTTGTTCATATCTGGTGCTTAGAGGATTTTGAAAATCCTATTCTCAGCCATCAGCTAATTTCATTTACATAGAAAAAATACTACAACGGTTACATGTTTTCTGGTGGGTTATTTTGTTGGGTTTTTTTTAAATGTTTTCTTCTTCACATAATGTCTTGAGGTAAAACGCTTCTAAATGGCATGTGATTTATTTGATATATCTGATATATCAAAGATAAATCTGATAAATCAGGTCCTTTCAGTATTTAACTACTGCTTCAGGTCCTGCAGACACCTATATTTGTGTGTGTGTGTGTGAGAATATGAGGGCAAGTACAGGTGCGTAATGGATTATACCAGGAGTTGTCAATGATGTTATAAACCACAGGAGTGAAGTTCAGATAGTTTATGGTCCAGTTAACACAAACTCTCAACAGAATTAGATCTCCATAAAACAAAATTTGTCTGTTGCTTATTTTCTATATGTGTTTATGACTCATGAATCTATGCCCTGTAGAAATTTCTATTCCTTCTTGAGTCATGCAAATGTTGCTTCCTATCACCCCGGATCTTGCTGTCCCCAGTGATCAGCTCTGTTGCACCCTGCTCTGTTGTCATGTATTTTTTACTTCGTGTAACATCACCATTTTGGGAAAAAGAATGTTGTGTTGATTCTTCTTTTTCAGAAATAAGGTAGAATTCATTGTATCAAAATTGAAGAAGTACAAAGGGCAATCAGTATATACATGATGTAGAACCAAATGGGAAAAAAGTGAAACACAAACAGAATACTTTACGCTACTTCCTTCATGCTACCTTCATCCTGCTTCTGAGAGTGAAGGTCTGACCACAGCAAAACATCATTGATAAATATGTGTAGGCATCATCAGGTAGAGAGACAATATATTCCTCCCTATGAAAGGGCTTAGTCAGGTACTGAACAGGTTTACCTTTTCCTTTTTTAAGCTGTTCTGTGGAAGAGTGAAGCAAAGCTGAGACGTTTTTGCATATGCTTCTCATCCTATGTACTGATACAGAAAAATACATGACATGAGGCAATGGAATTAAATAGTTGCATTATAAATACATTAATAGAATGTTTGAAAGCCTAAGATACTACATCATGTGGACAAAGTCCCAGGAGGCAACTTTCTGACTAGAAACGAGAAATGGATCCTTGTGAGAGAAGCAAGCAGCCATGTGTCCAATATGTCCTGGTTGCTTTCAGGATGTCAGTCGGCAGTGTCGTCGCTACCTGGCCCGCAGCCGTCTGCTGCTACAGGTTAGATGCAGCTTTTCTGTTTTAAAATCTTAGGCTGCATCTGCTGAAGGATAGAAGAAATTTAACTTTTTCTTCTGTAACAGAAAGGCTGAGGTGTTGAGCAAGCGAAGTGCTTTCAGTAATAGATTGGCAAAATCCGACTGCCTCTTTTGAAGTGAGATTGTCAGTGTTCTGCTGCAGGTAATGGCCTGAGTGACTTTTTTATTATTTTATTGAAGTGAGTTGTCTTTGAATGCAGATCAAATGTCTCATCTGTTGGTCAGTGAAGGGCGACACAGCTGGTGAAAGGACTGGAAGCAGTGTCCTGTGAGGAGCGACTAAGGGCTTTCGGCTTGTCTAGTTTGGGGAAAAGGAGGCTGAGGGGCGACCTCATTGTTCTCTGCAGCTCCCTGAGGAGGGGACGTGGAGAGAGAGGTGCTGATCTCTTCTCCCTGGGGTCCAGCGACAGGACATGTGGGAATGGTTCAAAGCTGCATCAGGGGAGCTTCAGACTGGACATTAGGATGCGTTTGTCTGCCGAGAGGGGGATCAAACACTAGAACAGGCTTCCTAGAGAGGTGGTCGTTGCCCCAAGCCTGTCAGTGTATAAGAGGCATTTGGTTGGTGCCCTTAATAACATGCTTTCACTTTTGTTCAGGCCTGAACTGGTCTGGCAGTTGGGCTAGATGATTGTTGTAGGTCCCTTCCCACTGAAATAGTCTAATCCATTCTAGTCTGCTAAAGACATCGTTGGTAAAGCTTGCAACCTGGAGAACGGATCCGTGGCCTGTATAGTTAGGAAAAACAAGGAGGGAAACCCCCTAGGTCACCACTTTAAATTATTATTTCCTTGGAGAAGGCAGGTTGCCAATTTCATTAAAACTGGATGACCAGAAAAACAATCCATTTTTGATGCCAGTTTGTCAAATGCTGACTTGTCCTACACTCCTTTTGGGGTGCAGTGTTTTTTACATAAGAAACAATGCTTTATTTCCATATATAACTCATTTTTCTGTATCTTTTATGACTGAGTTTTGGACGTGGGTGTGTTACAAGCTTCTCTTCATGTTTTTTGAACTGCTGACAGCCATTAATGCTTTTGAAAATAATAGTGAATGACGGGTGAATACCTATGAAATCCATACTATCACCAGCAAAATACTGTCAATTGTTATTGATGGTTTCTTGCTTGCTAGCCTTTGAAATAGCTGGCACGGGGAGAATATGCACATAGAAAGGTGTGCACTCATCAGAACAGCTTGTATTCAAAACAGAAATATAGGAAAGAATGCACGCAGATAACTAGAGGAAATTATTTAGATATTTACTGTTAACATATGGGTGGAAAAAACCCCAGATTATTAATCTAGCCACTTTTATGGAAAGAAGTACAACAGGACTGAGACAAGCGTTGTAGGGCCAGGGCTGCATTACTGAAGTAACTATAAACATCTGACCCTCTGTGCAGCTGGAGGCCTTCTTGCTTTTGCACATGCAACAGGTTTATTGCCCCCCTAAATTAACGTGTCGAACAAATTCAATGCACTGTGTGGTCAGTGCTAGAAAGCTTCAATGCCTGCTCATTTTGCTCTGTGGAAGAGCATGTAAATTTGCTGTGGAAAAATTGCCTGTGCAAAAGTAGAGATTGGGCTGGGAAGCCTTTCTGTGCAAGTGCATCTTGTTTGGGCTTTGTAGTATGTCAGCTTTGTAGCGCTAATCTGAATAGTAGCATGGTGGTTGATGAAATGCGGGGTAAGCAGTTCTGGCTCAGTGTTGTGTGCTTCCTAGGTATTAGGGTAGTTACTGGTTCTGTTATTTTCCTTTCCAATTCATAAAGCCCCTGCTTTTGAAAGTGTCATACACTAATTTTTATAGTGGATGTAGTCCCTTGTATAAGAGACAAGGCAGGCTTTAACAGCTGATAGTTTGAAGTATTGTCTGACTATGGGATTCCTTGCACAGTGAGAGTGAAATAACTCCCTTTAAATTCAAAGAAAGAAATTCTTTTTTTTTAATACCTCTTTGAAACGCAAGATGAAATGTCAAAAATTAGCTCATATTTTATTACCCTTTCCCTTCCATCCCTTCCTTCACAAGATAGTTCTTCATAGAGAATTCTTTTTTTCTGTCCACTGTGAAAACAGATAATGCATCCAGGCTGCTTCTTCTACCTCAGTATCATCAGGAAAAGCTGGAAATAAAAATATAAAGTTATCTTGCAGTAATGTTCTAAATATCTTTTCTGTGTCATCAATCCTAACATACACTTCCACGTCAATTTGTAAGATAGTGTAGCCTAGGGAAGGTAATGGTTGTACTCAAAGGTTGTCTATTTTCCTAGACTAATAGTGCTAGTAAAAATAGCCAGGCTTCTGTGCACATGAATCCCTTCTCAGAACGTTTTGATTTCCTACTTATTAGGACATTGTTATGAATGTAATTATGTTAATGTAGCTAGTGAATGAGTCTTGTTTTAATCATACTTGTGCTTTTGAGTATGGCAGAATCCTGGTCCGGAGAGCAGAACACAAAGCAGGCATCGTGTTACTATGAGTTTGCTGACTCTTATTTGGCCTAATGCAATTTTTCCCTTAGCCTAGTAAAATGCCAAAGCCGATTAATGTTGATTAATACTGTTCTTCATAAACTTTTCATGCTGCACAGTTTGATTTTATCTGAGGTATGTCAACTAGTATCATGGGGGTTTTTTTCAGGAAAACAGTACTAGAAAGTGTCAAGTAAGTGCTAATGATCTCAATACACAAGAAAGAAATCACTTACCAATTAGACTTTAGCTTTTGTCATTCTAGTGCCTTCTGTCTCTGGAGTATAAAATGAACTTTCACAAAATACTGGCTCCTTTCTTCATGTGCCAGAGCTAAAACTGTAATGAAAGAGTGTTTGCTTGAACAAAAAAAAAAATGCCTGTACCTTTATGCTTTTAGAAGCAGTTTAGTGTGCTACTGCTTCTGCCTTCACCTATTATTTGAATTAATTGAACTTCCTGATTAATTTTCTGGTCATTTGGCAAATGTGAAACCTAGATAGGTAGACTTCTAGATAGAAAATACCATATGCTTAGGTTTAATTATCATCCCTTTCTGGCATGTTTTCATTATCAAAGCTGCTGTATTCCAGGTCTGTGAGAATTAACCTTAGTTGAAAACCCAAACAGCTAAAGCCCACTAACTGCCTTTGGCTTTTGAGGAAAACAAGAGTCAAAGCAGTGTTTTCTTTCTCTCACCAACAGAGAGGCTACAACTTAAATCGGGTGCAGTGAAAAGAGAACCTCAGTAATGGGCTTTTATGTGGATGGATGTTACCTTGAAAACTTCCTGCTCATCTGTTACTTTGAGAAAAGCTTAAACTTCTTTTCCAGCAATGCTCCTCTGCCTCCAAAACCCCCTCTGTCTTTTTTTTTTTTTCCTTCAAAGGTCAATTTAATCCCATCTTACAATAATGTCCATGGAAAAAATAGTCACCTTCCACTTATCTAGTGTCGCTACCTGTATCTTACTGCCGTCTCCTCATTTCAGCCCACTGCATTTGTCTGAGTTACCCACACACTGCATTTTGTCTATGACTCTTCGAGCTTTCTGTGGCAACAGGCTGTTGTCTGTGCTATTTTCTCTATCAGTATCTAGGGCACTAGACTCTTTGTACATGAGTAGGCTTTCTAGGCATCGCTGTAATAATAATAATTCAGGATATTATTACTGCTTTTAATAGTGAATAATGAACTGAGAGACAGAATGACATAGCAGACTCCATAAAAAAACACCAACCAACCAACCAACGAAAAAAGCCCCCTGCTATTTCTTCTCAAGCAGCTTGAGTTTCAGAAAGGTAGGAGTAGTTAGGGAAGAGGGATTAGAAGGCAGCAAACAAGGAAGGCAATGCTGCATCCATACCTTACAGGAACACACGATAAAGTTCTAAGCACCTTCTGTGCCAATGTGAGCCTGTGCTTTTTCAGTTGAATAATGTCTATATACTTGTTATTTTGGATTTTGAAACCCGTTTAGTATCTGTCAACTCAAAACAGTTAAAAAGAAACCAAAGTGCCCAAGTTGGGGACAACTTTTAGTACCAACGAAGGTATTAAATACCAATGCATGGACTGTGAGCAACCAGTATAGACCCTTGTATGGGTTTGGATTCTTGAAAATTAGCTGGACAATGGCTACACTGCTGAAAACAAAATCTTGGACTTATTGCTGTGAGGGCCTGTTAGAGTACAGGAATTAACTTACTGCCCAGTTACTAACTACTTAGTTATCACATTGGTGGCACAGGTCAGGAAGCAAACAGCAATGTATAACTGAAGAAATTTCATTACACAGAAATATTTAGCCTTTCAAAAATCCCTCCTTTGAGTTTCAACAAACTGAACCACAATCAAAATAGAATTGCCAAATTTAGGCAGAAAATATTAAGTTTAAGATCCTGTGAAGACTTTTACCTACACCTTTAGTTTGGCATAATACGTGTTACACTTAGTTCAGTCAGAATATTTCAAACTGAGCCTGTAAACAGAATTTCATGAATGAGACATGATAATTTTTTAGAAGTGATCATATTTATGAGCTTATGAACTGTACGTCTGTGTATAATTGCTCTGGAAAAAACATCCCAAGTCCTAGAAATAGTGTTTATCAAGTATCCCATTCAATAGATTCATAGGCTAGTTTGGGTTGGAAGGGACCATTAGAGGTCATCTAGTCCAACCCCCCTGCCATGGGCAGTGATCTCTTCAACTAGATCAGGTTTCTCAGAGCCCCATCCAATCTGATCTTGAACGTTTCCTGGAATGGGACATCTGTCACCTCTCTGGGCAACCTGTCCCAGTGTTCCACCACTCTCATCGTAAAAAAATTCTTCCTTACCTCTGGTCTGAATCTACCCACCTTTAGTTAAAAACCATTACGCCTCGTCCTATTGCTACAGGCCCTGCTAAAAAGTCTGCCCCTGTCTTTCTTATAAGCCTCCTTTAAGTCTTGAAAGGTCTCCCCAGAGCCCTCTCCCACGTCTCTCAGCCTTAAAATGGGAAACAGTGCAACCGATCTGAGCCTTTCTTCAGTTTCCAGCCAACTGTGCTTATAGAACACCTGCATGCCAGGGCCTCTCCCACACTGCATTTCAAAACACAACCTGGATGCTCCTCAGTCCACTGAGAGAAGGCAAATCGACCTCTTGCCACCCAAGCTGATTGATGAATAAGGCTGAAACTCCTCCATACCCTAGCAGCTACCATAATGCTGATGGCAAGCCCCCACTCCTCTAATCCAAAATGTTTTTTCTAATGGTACTTTCTGAGCAGAGAAAGGGTTTGGGAGTGGGTAGGTTTAAGTTATGCTTTTCAGCACAGCTTGAGGACTTCCCCCTTCTTCTGAGTCTGTGAAGATACTGATCACACACGTGGAGATGAAGAAAAAGTGGGGGGACTAGCTAAAAGACCAATGTTTTTCCATCTACTGCAGACAGATCACTTACAGCAGTGAAATTGGGAGGGGCTATTTTATCAAGTATAGTTGATGTAGGGGTATAGCAGGGCTATATAAACTATGGATAACCCTCTTTTATGAGAAATGAGAGTAACAAATGAAAGAAACTAACTTTTACCCACAATATCAAGCATTCTTCAAATTACTTATGGGGAAGTATCCAACTAAAAGAAATTTGCTTGGAGCAGAAAAAAGTTGCACAGACAGTAAGCAAAATCCTCCTGAAAGCAACCAAATGAAAAAGTAGGTGATGTTATAGAATATAATTAGCTTCCTCCATTAAGACAGGGGAAAGCTGGGAAATGTCCAATACTGCACCAGTAAACCAGTCTGGGATGGTTTGATAGCACTTAGTGTAGGACCCGAGACTCACAAATTGTTGCAGTATACATTTTTGTCCTTCCTCAACTGGAATTTGAGGAGTGCCTTGCAAAACACCTCTAGGATGAATCCTACAGGGTGCATTTCTTGCTGGTTGTACATCTGATTTGATCTATCTAGAGCCTGAGTACTGGGGGTTTCCAACCAAGAACATGTTTTTGATTTTCTTCATTCACTGATCCAGAACAGAATACTTAAAGTTCCTTGTATGTCAGCTAAAGTAAAGATGTTTTCAAAGTGAATGTTTCAACTTGGGACAGAAATAATGGAAAGAATTAGTCACACTGGATTTCTGCCTTATACAAAATATTATAAAGCCCATGTTAGTGTTACCTTTTCAGGAAAGAATTATGCTTGGTGTGCTTGAACGATGAATCTACCAACTCATTTACTCTTGTAGTTGCTATGAGGAAGGAAATGGGAGTGAGTATAATGAGACCTTTAATGAAAGACATTCTGTGGTGATATATAAAAGCAGGTTACAATACCACTGTTTCCTTGGGAACCTCTCTTGTCTAACAGAACTGGAAAGGAACATAAAATAAAAAAAGAGGATCAGCAAACTTGTGCTAATAAGCTTGCTGGTGTTAGTACATTTAGGTGACTTAGAGAAGCCACCAAAAGAAAGTAGCATGTACCTTTAATATATGACTGGAGTGAATTTTCAGTTGCAGATTATACAGTGGAAGAACAATTTCAGCAGAAGAATGTAAAACACGGATGGGAATCTGTTTTTTTCGGAGTATGGTAGTGAGTATGGAACGAGAGCTGAGATGAACAGGAAGGGCAGGTACCTGGAGACATGTGAATGTGAAGGTCAGAATTCGTAGATGTTTCACTGCTGTGGAAATTACAAAAGAATGCTATTTAAAAATAAGCTTAATAAATGATCGTACTAATGGATAATATTTTGTCTTGTTGGTTGATTGTAGGTCATTGTTGACACCATTACTCTGGAGTAGGTAAAGAAGTCTGTTCTCTGAATATGTTTTCATCAGTATGTCACCTGGATAATGTAAATAACAGTAACAGCATCAGCAACTTTGTGCAGGCGGACAGGAACGTGACCAAATAACATTTCAATTTAATTGCAGGAAAATGCAAGTAATCATAGGTGGAACTGATGGGGAGAAAGGAAGGTAGAAGCATAGAAAGGTCAAGTTGAGCCATTTCTTCAGTGAGTCACAGGATGTCTTCTGCTCTGAATCTGCTCTCTCTTTTCAAAGCAAATAGCTAGATAATATACAGGGATTACAGTTCCTGTTCCTGGATTTGTTTGTTTATAGTTACCTGCTTAATGGTACAGGATTTAGTGGGAACAAGGCAAATACCAAGGAGAAAAGAAAGCTCTTGAAATTCTACAATCATGCTGAGAGCAGGTATTTGTAATTTGTGGATGAAAAATCACAGGCGCGTTGAAATGATTACAGAAGCAGGCACTGTAAATCCAGGAAGTTCAGAGGTAAATACCCATCGGAAAGAAATTCAGGTGAATGAAGCAATGCATAAAGAACTGTAGTGGTGTCTTGCAACCAAAATGATGGCCAGAATACTGCTAGCGTTTACAGTTGAGATGCGGCATGAAATATTTTCAAAACAACTGTGTAACCTGTCAGCATGGAGAGATTGCTTTCAGGTGGTCTGGTTCTTTTTAATTATTCTTAGAAGCGATTGAGTGATTTCTTTCTTTCCTCACTTCCTCAGGACAAAATGTAGTTTCCCAAAGGGATCAGTCCAGTTAATTCTTCCATTCAACATTTATAGATTGATAAGGACTATACTATCTTCAGTAATCTGATGACACGCAGCTCTACATTTCCTCCTCTTTATGACTTCGATGCTAGATTTATCTAGTGCCTGGAAGAAACAAGGAACTGGGTGAGAGCCAGCTGGCTGGAATCCAGTCCAAAAGGTGAAGGTGATGTGGACTGGAAGAGCAGAATGCTTTCAGGACCTGATGAAAAATCACACAGTTTATTTTACGAGGGTATCTGCTTAAATATAGTATACTCAGTTTCTATACAATGGTTTATGTGTCCCACAAAGGGTCTATTATACGTAATTTTACATAAAAAAAATGGAATGGGCTCCTTTCAGCTAAGGATGCCAATGACATTTCTTAGACAAAATTAAAACTTGATAAGTATGTGTGTGTGATAATAGGTATGGGTTAATGTGAAGACTTGCTTTACCACAGCCAACCTGTCATGTCCTTCTGGTGATCTGTTCTTCCAGAACTTGTTTTCCCAAACAAATGATGTCTGCAGCCCAGTATCACACACAGAACACTTTAGCTAGTGGATCTACATCCTAGACTTTATTCCTTGTGGAAATACAGCTAATGAAGACCAGGATACTTTCAGGAAGATGACTTTAGTCCCAGGCCTTTGCATCTGGTTATAAGTTGATGTCATAGTCCGTTAGAAATAGCGTCAGCTCCAGAAACGTGTGGTCTGCGGTAGAGGTTTCAAACTGTCCAAACTAAACCTTACAAACCCTCTTTATTATTGCTACACACACTTACGTGATATCCAACACCGATGTGAAAGAGACGGTATTAGGAGACATAACTCCTGCGAGTAGGTTGAAAACACAGATCTGGATTGAGTTATTTCTTCGGTGCTCTTGTATAGGTTATTTCCTGTTTATTTGGGCTGGATGGCGTTTTGGCCATTGTAGGAAATTATTTTTTGCCATCAAAATGACTGCTCAGGTGGGGGATTTAGAGTCAGGAAAAGTGTTTTGAGAGGTTTGTTCCACCACCATCCGGTTTCCAGGGTGGGAGGAGAACTTCCTTCACCGGTCTTGTCTCCTCGGTGTCATGATCCTGATCTTCTGGCTCAGAGGGATCTGTCCAGACGCCGGGGAAGATCTCACACCTGGGGCTGGCAGAAGGGCACTCTAGCAGGGCGCTGTGGGGGCGACTGTGGAGCAGCAGTCCTGTGGGCCGGGCCCGGTGGAGCCGGAGGGCGCCGCTCCCCCGTTCTCAGCCCGAACCGCTGACCGCGGCGTCGGGCCTCCGAGGGAACGGGCTGTGGCCCGCTTCGCCCCTCGTCTTCCCCGCTGCTGCCTCCTCGCAGGGGCCGGCGCCCCCCGCCCTCCCCCCTCCAAGCTCTTTGGCGCCAGGGCTGCTCCCGGGGACCGACGCCTCCGAGCCGGTGCCCCTCTGCGCCCGCCCCCCCCGGGCAGCCCCGGCGGCGGGAGCGGCGGCGGCGCAGGCTCTCCCCGCCCTCCCCCGCCCCCCCCGCGGCCGCCGGGCTCGGTCCTCCCAGCGCGTCGCCGGCGCCTTGGCTCCTCCTTGTCCTTCCTCGCGTGATTTTTATCGCGTCCATTTTTTGTGCGGGGATAAATAAATAAATAAGGGCCGCTGCCGCCCGGCGCCCCCCGCCTCCCAGCCCGCGCGGCGCCGCTAGGGGCGGCAGCCGGGCTCCGCGCCCCGCGCCGCTCAGGTGGGGGAGGCGGCGGGGCGATGCGGAGCCCCCGCCCGTGACTCCGGCTCCCCGCCATGCCATGGGTTAGGCGGACTCCATCTCGCAGCCGAGAGGGCACCAGCCAAGCGAGGCGGCGGCAGGAAGCGGCGCGGCCCGGCCGAGGAGCGGCGGCGGGAGGCGGCGGGCGGCGGGCGCGGCGCCCCGCGGGCCCCGCCATGGACGGCGGCGAGGCATTATGAGCCGCGGCCGGCGGTCGGGACCGGCGCTCGCCCGCTGGGGCTTCCCCCGCTGCGCGCCCCGGGGCGCCGGGGCTCCGCTCTCGCACGCCCCCCGCCTCGCCCCCACTCTCCCCCTCCCCGCCCCCGGCAGCCGCTGCCCCCGTCTCCTGTGTCGTGTCCCGTCCCCCCCCTCCCCGTCCCCCCGCCGCTGGCTCCGTCCCCCCGTCCCCGCCAGGAGCTCGGGGTTAGGATAATCTCGCTCGCACCCAAACCACAGCGCTCCCGCGGCTAATCCTGCCCTTTCCCCTCTCCCTCCCCACCCCGCCTCCGGCCCTTCCTCTCCCGGCGCTGCCCGCTCCCCTCCCCGCTCCCCCTGCTCTCCCCCCGGGCCCCTCCGTCCCCGTCCTCCCCGCTGCCCCCGGCGTGCCGGCGGCCGGGCAGGTGGGTGCGAGGTCGGGGCCGCCGGCCACCCCGCCCCTCCCCGGCGGGGCCGTCATTAGGCTGCCGGTTGATTACAGGGTATTGATTTGTATGTGCTTCTCCCGGCGCCGGCGGCGGCCGCTCCCGCTGGTGCCACCGCGGC
This sequence comes from Falco naumanni, assembly GCF_017639655.2. Lineage (NCBI taxonomy): Eukaryota > Metazoa > Chordata > Aves > Falconiformes > Falconidae > Falco > Falco naumanni. The sequence continues at coordinate 94,803,889 of NC_054056.1, forward strand.
CGCTGGAGTTCGGGCAGCGCTTCCCGTAGCGGCGGTGAGCTCCCACCAAACATGTCGGCTCCCGCCGGGCCCCGGGGCGGCCCCGCTGCTCCTCAGCCTCCGCCGGCTGCTCAGCCCGAGATGCCCGACCTCAGCCACCTCACGGAGGAAGAGCGGAAGATCATTCTGGCCGTCATGGACCGCCAGAAGAAGGAAGAGGAGAAGGAGCAATCCGTGCTCAAGTAAGGGCGGGCGCATCCCTTCCTCGTCCTCCCAGCCCACGGCCGGGCGCGGAGGTCCCTTTCCCGGGCTCGGGGGCGGCACGGCCGCGGCGGCCGAGAGGAGCCGGGCGGCCGGGGGCGGGCAGGGGCGTCTCTCGCCCGCCGGCCGTGCCCCGGCGGCTGGTCGGCGCCGGGCGGGTGTGGGGCGCGGCGGGGGGGACCTGCCGCCGCGGGAGCGGGCAAGCACGGGGCCGGGAGGCCGCCGGGGCGCCGCGGCCCGGGCTCGCCGCCTGCCTCAGCCGCGTTCCGCCGGGCGGACGGCAGCGCGGCGGCCCCGGCCCCGCACGCCCCGGCGCTGGCGGGGGCAAGGCGCCCAACATGGCCGCACAGGTGCCGTTCTCACCCGGCGTGTGCCATCAGGAGGAAGGGGGGTGGGGGGTGGGTCGCGGCGGCGGTTGGCGCCGCCGGAGGGGGCGGATCGGCGGCATCGGGCCCCGTCCCGGGGGCGCGGCGGGCTCCGGGCTGGCGGCGGCGGCCCTGCCCGGCGCTGGCGCGGCCGCCCGGGGCGGAGAGGGACCGCCGGGGCCTAGGCTCCGGCCGTCTCGCTGGGTGGGTTTGCCACAGCCGCCATCTTCCCCCGACAACGTGTCTGCCACCCGCCCCCGCCCCGTTGCTCTTTCCAAGCGTGAGCCCCGGCGCCGGGGGAAGCGGAGCGCCCTGCCGCCCTCTCCAGCACCGGGAGCTGTCCGCGGCGGGGCCCAGCTCCGGCCCCGGGAGCTGTCCGCGGCAGCACCGCCCTGCAGCGCTGCGCGGGTCTCGCCCCGCCGCCGCTGCCCGGGCGCAGCGGGAGCCGGGGCACACGGGGCAGCCTGGGCTGTTCCCCCTTGCGCTGCGCCCCGGCTGCCAGCGGCGAACCGGTCCCGCTGGAGGCGCGGGGGTCCCGCTGCCGGGAGCGGCGTGGGTCGTGTCCTGCCATTACCGGGCTGGGAGGCACCGAGTAAACTCCAGAAAACTCTTCTCCCTCCGTGGCGGAGGAATCGCGCTGACTTCTGAGGGCTTGAAAACAAGCAAAGCTACTGCTGTAGTGGATGTGACTTTTAAGTGTGTGGTGTAGCTGAAGCGTTAGCGGTTCTTTTTACACCAAAATGAGTGTTGTGTCTTGGACACGCCAGCTGCAGCTGGCCCTCCGCGGTACCTGGAAGCTGTCTGCTGGGCTTTTGGTGCTGACTTTGGAAGTCTGCTTCCAAGATTCATTGCATTATTGTGAGCGTCCTAATGAAAACTTCAGATACCGTTTGTGTGCCAGCTGCTAAACTGTGAGGCGATCTCCTAAAGACATTTCAATGCCTGTTTAAAAAGATTTTTTTTATTGGGTGAGCATTTTGAAGAATGTCAGTGTAATATGAGCACTGGAAATAAAGTGCCATACCTTGTTTTATCACCGCCTCTCAGTCTCATGCTATACAATTTGCTTGCTAGTGTGATCCTTTCATTTTAAAGCAGTTTAGACTCCCCTAAATTGCTAAATTGTCTGGCATATTAAAATAAATGCATTTTTTTGTCTAAAATCTCTGGCCTCTTAAAAATCAGTAACAAAGAAGGAAATGGAAAATTATTGAAGTTGCGGTTTAAAGATATAATAATACCACTACAGTTTTAAGGAAGGCTTCTGGCAACTTTTGTTGTGGATGATAATATTTGTGATCCAATATAAAGTACAATTTCAGTATGATACTAGGATCAGCTTGAGCTGTTAAGCTTGCAAATGAAGAATAAACTGTTCTCATGTAATAACAAGGTACAGCCAACTTAGGAAATGAAACAAAACTGTTTCCATTGGTAATCACCAGAATCTTGGAAGCAGACAATGGGCAAAAGAAAGGTCCTCATCAAATCCAAAGATAAACTATGAACTAATTTAGTATCTCATTATGTCTCACTGAAGATTCCTCTCAAGTTCTGTGCAAGCCTTGAGGGAAATGGTATGGTGTAAAGTTTGTACACAAAGGATAGCCTGAAACAGCGCTCTCAGGAAAATGCTGTTGTCAATGGAATTCGGATAGATGGCCCACAGTATTTTACAGGATACTGACTGAGAAGTGATCTGGTGTCAGAAGAATAACTCACCAGTTTCATTTTTCTTAAAGTGAAGTGGCTCCTTGAACTATCGGGTCCATGTTTATTTTGAAAGTATCTACAGATTCATGAAGCACACACTCCACCAAAGTCATACCAGAACTTGTTCTGGGTTTTTACGCAGATATTACTGAGTTTAATTCTCTTGACAGATGTTTTCCTCTGTCAAGAGAAGAGAAAGAAGAAGAAGGACATCCCCACCACCCATATTTATATGAATGAACTACTGTTATTGCATAGAGATAAATATAGAGCTAAATTTTGCAGTCTCTGTTCAAGTGTAATTCTCCTGGAAGGCAAGCTCCTTTTGAAGTGGAAGGTATTTTTGTCTGACTAAGCAATAAAAGTGTGTCATTTCATTTAATGGAAAAATATGGGAGGATAAAAAAAAGATGCTAAAACAAGAGTTGACATTTAGAGATATTATCACAAAACTGTTCGAATGTTGTAGAAAGCAGCAAGCACGGATTTCCTCTTTTTTTTTTTTTTTTTTTTTTTTTTTGATAATTTATGGTGATTGAGTGACAGTATGAATGGCTAGTCCCTGGGTTCTACTTCCTTTCTATATTCTATTTCTATTTTGTGCTTTTCAGATTCTTATGCTATGCCCATCACTGTGGTATTTGAGCATCTTCCAAAAGTGCATTAAGTAGTGTGACTCACATCTGTAATGTGGACTATTTATTCTTTTTCCCTTCACTCCCTGGGGTAAATATGTGTGGATTTAAAATAGATACATGACTTCTTCACCTTATGCTTCTTTTACTCTTTTTGAGGAAAGAAAATGCAGATGGTATTGGGTTTTAATCTGTAGCAACTAATAGTGATCAGGTCAGCATGAATTCTCGCCAGGAGTTCTGGAACTTGATGGCATGGAAAGCAGAAGCTTTCCAGATTTGCTTTCTCCTTTGGCCTGGTTTGGTCTGTGAAATACACCTAGCTACTGTTGTGCACTGTGTTCCTGTGAGAGAGCTTCTGCTTTAAAAAAGAGTATGGACAGAAAACTCAGCTACTTGGACTCTCTCTCTTCTGGAATTTTTGGGACCCCTGAAGTGCATTTTGAATGTCATGTGCTAAGAAGGTGCCTTTTTGACAAGGTTATTGAACATATATTTTGCATAATATTTAATATGCATAGTGCATGACAATCCACGTGAATTTTTTTCTATACACTGGGTGCAAGTCCTTCTCTGCTGTTACAGAAATATTTATGTGAATTTTTTTCTATACACTGGGTGCAAGTCCTTCTCTGCTGTTACAGAAATATTTATGTATTTTCAACTTTTATCTTTGTGGATGTTTTGGTCTCTTTGATATAGCATAGAACTTTTGATCATGGCTTTTCCTTTACATGATGCACTTCCTCTTACGAATTCTAGTTTTCTGTGTATAAGCTTTCAAACAAATTTTAGATAGCACGTTTCCTTCATATGGTTTGATTTATGGTATCAGTTTTGTGCTTTTTTACTATTAATTTGTAGTTTATATAAAAGGACTGGCTTGATAAGATGCACGCAAAAAAACTTTTAGAAGATGCTAGCATGTTAACATTATTTCTAAAGACTTATGTTTCAGCCTGTGTGATGTGCATATACACTTTTCTACTTGCAGTATCATGAGTTTCCAGCTCCTTTGTCTAGCTATTCTAAAGACAAAATGCTGTCCTCTTAAAGTCAGTCTTTCAGGTCTGAAAATACACAAATTCCAGCTTTTCACGGGTGTAGACAGTTTGGCCCAGTAGAAGACAAATGTTCCCAAGTGAAATTTCATTTTGAAATCATCCAGCTTATATTTGCAAAACATATTTGCAAAGCATCACAGGTTTACTGTGAGGTCATTATAAAATAGGTCTTTTGTATTTGTCTGTGGCTGAAATCAACTGGCATTTTCGTCTGTTTTATCCAGGGAGAGAAGACATGGAAACATGGTGGGCTAGCTAGAGAATGGCAACTTCCCATTAGCCACCACTGTCAAGTCCAAAATAAGTTTTAGGAAGGTACAAATGACTGTGGGCTTGTGTGTGCTCAGTTGCTGTGTCAGTGATTGCACAGCCATGGTAAAAATTGGGCAGCTACACTGACAGAAACAAAATCTCTGACAAGCAGGCTTCTAAAAACCTAGATTGTGTGGGCTCCGTATGGCACCGTCAGTGAGATGGGGCCTGGGATGCTGGGCCTGGGGGAGAGGAAGCAATAGGTTGGTGGCTGTGAGCCACAGCACTGTAAATATCTGCCTCACAAAGCTCTTGTACTGCTTTATAAATAATTATCCTGATTTATAAATAATCAACTGATTTACACTGCTTTAAAAGCATTGTATGTTTAGGATTTGGATTTCAAGGCTGGAGGAACGAAAGAGGTGTAGGTTATGATTTTCGGTTTTGTTTTTTAAAATGAGAGGTATGTATATTGGAATTTCCGAAGATTATAGGGTAGTGCAAAAAGATTTTCTTTTGGCTAGATAGTAAACTAAGACTCCAGGCAATGTTGTTTAACTTATGCTTTCATAACTTTATGTTGTGTTTTGTCTGAATCTGAATCCAGGGTGTTGATCAGAACAGTTAGTTGCTACACCACTCATCATTTTGCTCTTGTTTCCGTGTATTATAAAGTAAAATATGGTCAAGGTGACTTTAAAAGCAATAACTTTAGGCAGTGTAAAATAAGTGATAGTGGAAGTTATATGAGAATATATAGTTGAGGAAGATATCTGTCCCCTTCCTTGCCCTGCCCTCTTCCCTGCCCTTCTCCCTTCCTACTCCCTCATTCTCTGCTCCCTCCTAATATTCTTCATTATCTTTCCTTTCTTTTAATAATTTGTACTGCTTTTTGGGCCTCTCTCAAAATTGTCATTATTCCTTACTCCTCTCTCACACTACATGCTGAGACATTTTATACTGTAGATAATATTCGTCTGGATGTTGCATCTTGTACTGTTTGCTTTTTGAGAAGACACGGTGTTTACAAGTGTTCCCTAAAGCATCTAGCACACTTTTGGGCGCTGTCTACAAATAATAGCAGTAGTACTTCCTTGTAGTGACTAAGCAGAATGTATTTGGAGATTATACAGACTGGCAGTTACACTAAGTACTGGGCTTGCTAACGTAACGTTGAGTAAAATTTCAGAAGACTGCAATAGTGCTGATGTTACCGCATTCAAGAAGTACAAGCAGAATGGTTCAGATGTGGAAGGCCTGACATCATATGGGGCTGAAAAATAGAAAAGCTGATACAGGATTTATTTAACAAAGAACCCCCAAAATAGATTTTTAATGCCAGGCAGTGTGTGCTTTCTGAAATCTTGTCAAATAAATCTGCTTTTGCACTTCTTTGAAACAAAAAGAAGAAAACATTTAATTTTGCATCTAAAAGACAAGAGTGCAGATCATCATTTAGGGTGCTGGGACTGTATCCTGGAAAGCGGTGACTGGGTGAAATGCAGTGGTCTCTGTAGGTGAGGTCAGGGGACTGAATGGTCCATTCTGGATTTTGCCTGCATGCATCTGTAAGCTGGGTAATGTCTAAATAGCTGAGAATGTCAAATAATTGATTTTTCCATTGAAACAACGGCTTAATCAGTGTATATATTGTAAGTGCAAAAATACACAGAAGTGATAGGTTACTACAGAACTGATATAAAATGCATTCTTACTCTGCCAATGTACTTTTAAAATATTTGAAGCTTATTCAAAGTTCCATAATAAGGAGGAAAAAATAATGTAGTAGTTTGAACTGTGAAACTTAATCCAGTGGAATGTGAAATTAGCCATGTACATGAACGTTCAGGTTTTATCTGTAAGGTAGATTTGACACTCTTGGGAATTGTCTTCAGCTGAATGTCACCTCTCGTCCCTCTGCTTTACTGGCTTCCTTGAAGTTCTAGTGTCGCATTCTCAGTCAGTAAGAAGGCTAGGAAAGTTTCTGGGACCATTAGGCCTACCTCTTCCAAGAAGGATCTTTTTTGTATGGCTGTCTTTCCTTTTGCCCCAGCATCTTCTCTGATGGCTTTTTTGACAGGGACTTGGGAAAACAAAATCAAAAATAACACAAGAAATGATGAGTTATGGTCTCTTCTGTATTTGTTTGTCTGCAACAGATATTACACCTTAACAATGAGCCCTGAGGTGGGGATGATTTTTTGAGTTAAGATTAGATCATGTGGGCTGTCTTAGTCATATGTCTTACTATATCATGGTTAATAGCTAAAAGTTATCATAGACAACCTAGTGTCTTTAAAAGTGGGCAGGAGTCAGTCATCTAAATTTAGACTCATAAGCAGGAAGAATCTCTTTAAATCCTAATTGTTTAAACATGGCATTCAAAACCAGTTGTCTTTCAGACAAATTCATTCCTATTATAAAACTTGAGTTCAAATCAAACCACATTGTTTTCAGTGCTTACTGAGTTTAGATTTTGCCTCTTTTTCAGGACTACATGGTGTAACAGGAGGAACTGTTGCATCCTTGAAGTATAACTGTCTGTTGAGGGCATATTACAGTTTATCAATAAGAACAGTTTATGTCTAATCTGGTAGTGTTTTTGTAAACTCAGTATATTGCAGCAACTGCATCTTGTGATTTGTTAAAATTCTGGTGATACAATAAAAACTGCAGAATCAGTGCTGTGCTGAAAGGCTGCTTCTGCATGATATTATGTTGTGACTGTTTCCTCATGTTGTTTCTCCATGGTATTGCCTTGAAGGTGCAAAGGGATCAGTCAGGACTGAGATTATAAGAGTTAATGTAACCATACAAGATTGTATGGGGGAGTAGTAGTTCATTTAAGAAGTTAATACATGTAATTTTTGGAGAGTTGAGTTCAAGGTAATTTATACAGTTTTCTGCTGTTTTCATTGAAGGTAGAAGACAGTTCTTTTATAGTCTGGAATTCAAATATCGGCTGTCATCACATTTCTCTGCCTAAACATGTTTGAAGAGTGATCGTAGCTGCATTTTGATAAACTGAAATAAAATTAATGCATTTTTGTAGGGGAGTTTTTAATAGTCAACTTTATGTGTCTTTTGGAGTTTGAAAGTTTTGATGTGAGAGCCTAAAGAATATGTTTTATTTAGGCTTTCAACTCTTTTATTAAAACCACAGTGAGATATCCTGTTCCAGCAGAAATTAGGGAGAGCTGAACCTGTGTTTCAAAAAAGTCTGAGTGCTTCTGTTTAGGAGATTCACAAAGAAAATCTTTAAACTTTAAATAAAACGTTAAAAAGTTTTTTTTCTTTTTACGTCTCTGTGGGGTTGGTTCTTTCTTCTTAAATCTCATATGGAATTGCTTAAATACTTCCTGATGACTTATTATTTCTCCATTTAACAGTAATATTTTTAAGGTGAATGGTTTCTTATAGCAAATACCATATTGTATTTGTACATAAAATATCTCACAGGTTGTATAGCATTGCTAGGTATTTGATACAACGTGGCATTTTAGTTCTATGTATTTGAGGGCAGTCTTTCTTTAGATTGTGTATTATCTTAAGCACATGAGGGACATCAAATGTTTTGACCTTTAAATAAAATTGTGAGTTAGAAGAGTCAGCTTTTTCTGGAAAACGTTTTGCAACCATCTTTCATACAACTTTTCAGAATGAGTACTCTGGTGTGTTAGGAAGAAATCTTTTACCATATCATGTTACTCTTACTCATGGTGCTTTTATACATTTTTCTCTTTACAGAAAGGATGAGTGAGAAGTAATGCTTTTAAAGCTGTTTAAAGCCCAGATAACACATAGAATAATAGAAAATAGTGCTGGTTGGGACCTCACGTGGTCTTCCAATTCATTCTTTGCCTCAAGGTATGACCAACTATAAGATAGCAATTCCTGACACTTATTTGTCTCATCTAGTGATTCCCAACTGTGAGGGCCCACCTAGCCAGTGAAATAAATAGGCTTCATGGCTAAGGCAAGGGCACATAACAGATGACACACAGAATTCAAGCTAATCAGCTCTGCAAGAGCTGTACTGCCTACACAAGCAAAAGTGAGGAGTGTGCCAAACAGATTTTAGGGTAAACCTCTTGGATCCAGTATGAAACTGTTACAGTTTTTTTCAAATGATAGTTAACTACTGAAAGGTATGAGAACAACGGATCCAACTACTGACCTAACCAGAGCTGAAGATTCCTTCCACCCCCTAGGTAATTTGTCTCAGTTACTCAGAGTCGCTATCCTTACCATTAGATTTTTTTCCCTCTACTCTTAAACGTAAATCTCTTTCCTGCCATTTGCTGCTTACTTTGTCCTCGTGGAAATGCAGAGCTGTCTGCTACTTTTGTTTGCAGTATATTTATATATTTCACAAATGTGATCTTATCTCCTCCTGTAAATTCTCATCATCTTTCTGTAGACTCAACAGGTCAGATTTTCTAGACTTTTGACGATTCTTGTTGCTCTTCTTTATGTACTTTCTGACTAATCTTTTTTGAAATGCAATGTTGAAAACCAGACACAGTATTCCAAACAAGTGTATGGGGAGAGCACAAGGATAACACCATGTGTCTTGCACAGAGCACTTCCCTTGTACAGTCAGTGCCACGTGTGTTTGGGTTTTTTTTGTTGTGATAGAGCATTACAGACTCGTGGTCAGCTTGTGATCTACTGTAACTTCAACATGCTTTTCTGCAGAACTGCTGTTGAATCAATTATTCCTCATTTTGTATTTTGAAGTTGATTACCTCAGCTATGCATAGTATTTGTCTTCATCCCTGTTGTATTGTATTCTGTCTGTATCAGATGCCACTTATGAATTTTGCATGAGAGTGCTTAAATAAAATGCACAAACAGCCCTTGGAGCAAGAACAAGGATTTGCCTCTAGAGAGTATCCTAATCACAGAGCTATTTAGACTTTCTCTTGCTTGTCCATACATTCACATTCCTGACTGCACAGTTGCACAACTTCACTGGTAAGATGCAGAATAATCTTGTTCTAGTTTTGCCCATAGCTTATTCATCGAGGAAGAGAGTGCTGTGTTCAAATCTCCTCAAGCTGAGCAGGATCTGTCTACAACACAGGTCTTGCACCTCCTTGGAAAGACTTAACTGCTACACTATCGTAAGGGAAGTAGTTGCATCTCCTGCTATATTTATTGAGTTGATAGAAGCTGTTGGCTGACTCACAATAAATTTGGCAAAGAAGTTGAGGTTCCAAAGATACTTAATTACTAAGGGTCTAATGCAAATAAGTAGATGGTAGTGGAAAGGGATTGTCCACGCTCCTAATTGTGGAAAAGTCTGCTCACTGCATATTACATACCAAGGAGTCCTTATAGAGAAGAACCAACCACAGACATCAAAATAAATCAATCATAAGCTGTGAGTCCTTACAAAATCAGACTTCCTTCAGTTGAGCACTCATGTAACTACTTGGTTAATGAAAACGATTGTCTCAGTTTTGGTATATTTTTCATTCCTGTGTTCCACCATTTAGAGCTTGGGTTAAGGACTGAGCCCAGAAAATCCTGGGATTCTTCTGACCAGATGTGAATATCTACAGTGTAAGACATCTATATCTGAAATTGCTTAGATTCAATTTAAAGCAAAAGGAAATAAAGAAGTGCCTTTAGGACGTGATCTATATCATCTTGAATTAGACATTTCAAATAGGCTGGATAAATTGCAAAGCCTATTTCTGGCTATCAACTTAAAAAGAAGATGGAGTGAATGTGTCAGTTGTAAAGGTCTACCTTGTAGACATCTTGTGCTAGGTAAGCTGAATCTCACCCTCAGTTCTGCCTTTAAGAGTAACTCTTCACTATTTGGTCTTGGAAGAATGCCATAGCCAGTTTCCCTACTGGCACTGAATTTTGTGGTTCTCTAGATTTTTTTTCTAGAAGCCTGTTCGTCAGTCTGCATCTTTTACTTACATTTCAATCAATTAGTAATTAGACCATGCTCATTTATACATATCTTTACTATTTGAGACTACTGCTGGGAACCTGAGTATGTTTCCCTTCTAGTCCAAGGTTATTCTTGGGGTTTGGTATATTTTTTATACTGAATTTGGAAAACCTTCGAAGAATGAGATCTAAAAGAAGGCCTTGGAATACAAGATCTTTTCAGCATGTGGGATTAAACATACCTATCAACAACAGTACATTGCAAAGAAAATCTTCACAAGCCATTCACCAACAAGAATGATTAGTGGATATTTTAAGCCAGAAGATAGAATATTATAGATGAAGCTAAACTCATTGCTAGATGAGAAGTTACAAACACAGGATTTGTCTACTACTTGTAAACTTCCACTAGCATAACACTAAGACCCAATGAAAACTCCATAAACTCAATTTAAGTTGATAATGTCTTTCCATAACTCACACACTCTCTCTTTTGCTATGTATCAACGGAAGTTAGAGAGATTTCAGCAAATGCTTTGAATATCTCCCATGCTTTGAATTTCTTCGTTTCTGCCAGTTATCCACTGCTTTAACAATATTTATTTAGCTACTGTGTATTTACTAGTTGATAGGTCACTTTTGTAGTAGTCTGTTAAAAACATGCTAATGAATTGCTATGCATTCTGAGTTCAGCAATTTCTTGCTTTAAAAGCCTGGCTAAACAGGTATCTGTGGAATATGTTATGTGGTATAGAAATCAAATATATTTTTGCTGAATCAGGCCCTAAGACAGTTTGGGAACACGGGTTTTGATTAAGCGTGCTTTCAGTAATTTGGTTAGTCATTGCGATTATGATGCATTTCATTCTGTGTAACCGACTGCTGCACAGTAAGTGACAGCTGAACCATGTATTATCTAACAGCTAGAAAAATAGCATCACTGTCACGTTTAGAAGGCTGAGGATTATACTTCTATCGAATACATGTTTTGTACTAAAGTTAGAATGCTTTGGGAAAATCTTACTTGTTTCAAACTACTTGTAGCATTACGGATATGAAATATCACAGTAAACAATATGAGTTGTTTAAAAATAAGAACTAATTTTTAATCTATAAATAGAATGAAGCTTCTTATTCTGGTTTTTAATAATTTATTGGCTTTTTGGATTGGTTGTAAAATTATGCCTGTGGATGCTTTGCTGATAGTCTGATTTACATATAAGTGGTATTTTTGAGGAGCTAAATTTAACTGAATGGGAAATAGTTCTCAAGTGCTGATATTACTTCCATGCTAATATATATCACATCAGAAGACGTTTGAAGTGAAGCAGTAATTTTAATTATTCTGCTGAACTTTACCAAAAATGCCAGGGAAATTCAAGTTAACAGGTCATAAAGTTAAGCAAAACCCCAATAGGATTGAAAGAAAAGTGTATTTTTACCTAGCATCCACATTTCTTTTTAAAAACTGTATCTTCCGTGTTTAAAAATGTGTATCAGAAAATCCAAGTATCTTTTTTCCTTTCTTGTTTATGGTTTATCTGAAAAAAAGCTGTAGAGGGTGCTGTGAAGGCAATGAGCCAAGAAAAGGTATTTTCAGGGTACAGTACTGAGGAAATACTTGGTATTTGAAAGTGCTGAATTATTCTGTCTGCTACATATCTGAACATGTAGCTGGCTAAAGATGAATGAAATTTAATGGACTATAGCTGAGCATTGGTGTGCATTTATGTATTTTGAATTTAGACATGTTTGGAAGATCAGTGGTTTTAGCTGCTTCGTAGTGTTTATGTGAACATGCCTTCTGCAGAATTTACTGAGCCTTCTTGTCTAAAATTTGGTCTGTGTTATGTATGTGAAGAGTCTTTATAACACAGATATTCTCTTGTATAAAAGAAGCTTTATTTGTAGGAAGACAAAATAAAGATTTTTAGTTAGATTTTTAACTTAATATGAATGGTCATGCCTGTTCTGCACAAAAAAAAGTGATAATAATTGTAGAATTAGGTCATGATCACACTGACACGTATGCCCCAACTTAACTTCTCAGACATCAATAACTATTTCTTAACTGAGTAGGACAAGTTATTTGCAAGTAAGAGATTGATTAATTAAAAGTAATATGGCCTAAAATAGTGCCTTTGTTTAGACTTTATACATTTGCCCAATAACATTTCAAAATAATTTTTTAAAAAAGCATTTACTGAAGCTGGAGTTTCACTATGGAAGTTGAGTCATGGCTCAATAGTTAATAATCAGTTGTTTTTTTTTAAAATTATTTTTCAACCATTGTGCATATAAGGAATATATTGTATGCTTTGCAAATTACAACTACTCTTTTAATATGAAAGGTTTTCCTGAAAGTTTACCAGTAAAGTTCATTAGTTGAATCGGTAAATACGTAAAGGCACTTTTGTATATTTTTTTGTTTTTATTATGAAGATAATTGAATGAGATATTAATTTTATTCTTACATTAAATAAGAAAAAGTTGTTTAGAATTGGTAGCATTTTGTTACTTTTCATAGCCACAAAGTATTTCTTTGAAAGGGCTTAGGAGTGTTTTGTTATAGTAGTCCATGAACAATTCGTGTTTCAAAGGGACTGCTGTTCCTAACACAAGACTAAACACTTTCTTAATAACGATGACCTGTTTTAAAACAGGTCCTGCTGCCCACTGGCACTGCTGGGTGTTCAGTAAAGCTGCCAAAAAGAAAGATGGTGGCTTGTGTTAAAAGGGGCAAATTGCCATTATTTAATGGCATCTTCTGTCTCGGACATAACTTTTGTTCAGTATTTATAAAGTTACTGAATGATGTTATCATGATGTGGAAGGAGGTTTAGGCAAGAGCTCTACTGTGCATTTCCATTGCTTAATATGTTTGGTTATCATTAGTACTCTTTTTAGGGATAGGTTGAACATCTGCATAATAGTTTTTATATTTACATTACTGAAATGTATTCTAGCCATAGTTTCAGTTCAATGAATTTTTTCTTCAAAAAGTTTCCCTGTGTGTGAAACAAAGGGAGGAAAGGATTGTTATTGAACTCTTGCCCATCAGCCCGATTATTCTTTGCCCTTTAATTCATAATTAAGTTCATACTGCCATAACAAATGAAAGCTTAAAGAAAAAAAAAAGAATTTATACAGAGGCATGTAACTCACTAGATTCATAACTAAATATCGTATCACTTCTTGTTCAGTATGGAGTCAGTATTTGTGCTGGGTTTACACACCCAGGTTCTGGGCGAGGTTGCAGAAGTGGCTTCTGTGGGAAGACATGAGGAGCTGCCCACATGTCAGAACTGGTTTCAGCTAGCTCCAAAATGGATCTGCCCCTGGCCAAAGCTGAGCCCATCAGCCACACTGGTGGCATCTCTGCAGTGACATGTTTAAGAGAAGATCAAAAATGCTGTGCAGCAGCTGTGACAGAGGAATGAGAAAAATGTGGGAGAAACAGCCCTGCAGGCCCCCAGGCCAGTGCAGGAGGGGCAGGAGGTGCCCCAGTCACCGGAGCAGAGGTTCCCCCCAGCCCGTGGTGCAGCCCCCGGTGCGGCAGGCTGGTGACACAGGGAGGTCCATGCTGGGGCAGATCCCCACCTGCAGCCCGTGCAGGACCCCACGCCGGAGCAGGTGGGTGCCCGAAGGTGGCTGGACCCACACTGGAGCAGCTCCTGGCAGGGCCTGCAGACCTGCGGAGAGAAGAGAAGCTCCTGAAGAGCTGCACCCTGTGGAAAGGACCTATGCTAGAACTTTCTTGAAGAGCTGCAGCCTGTGGGAAGGATCTATGTTGGAGCAGTTCATTAAGAATTGTATCCTGTGGGAAGGACCCCACGCTGGAACAGGTGAAAAGCATGAGGAGGAAGGAGTGGCAGAGGTGAGGTGTTATGTGCTGACCACAACACACAACACCCATTCCCCACCCACCTGCACTGCTCGGGGGATGAGAGAGAGAAGATTCAGGAGTGAAGCTAGGCCTGGGAATAAGAAAGGGGTGGTGGTGGGGGGTGTAGAGGACTGAAGGCAGTGGGTTGGTCAGCATTGATAACATGCAGCTGTGACCTTGCCTCAGAGGCAGTGGGTTGATTGACATGGATGATGTGCAGCTGTAGCTCATTCCCGCTAAGTGGTTAAATAGCAATGAGGGTGGTGGGAGAAAGGGGTTGGGTGAAGGAGGAGCAGTGTGATCTGGTTTTTGGAGGAAGGTGAAACAATATGGGCAATAGAATCTGACTGATGGTAAAAGCCTTGTTGCAGCTTACTAGTTTGTGCTGCAACGGGGGGGGGGGAAGGTGTTTTTAGTTTTATTTTTATGTCCACCGTCCTACCCTGTTGTTAATTGGCAATAATTTAAATTAATCTTCCCAAAGTAGGATCTGTTTTGCTCGTGATGGTAATTTGTGTGCCATCTCTCTGTCCTGATAATGACTCACAAACTTTTCCATCTCATTTTTCTGTCCTGCCCTGCTGAGGGAGGGGAATGAGAGAGTGGCTTGGTGGGTGTCTGGCAGCCACCCAAGGTCAACCCACTATAGTATTTTGCAAATACATTTACAAAGCTAACTTAAGCCTAGTGACACCACTCTTCCTGGATTCCATGGGGAATCAACACAGCAAGAGAAACAGAGGCTTCTTCAGAAGGCAGCTCTGAGGAGTCAAATTCAGCTCTAGAACCCTGGGGCAGTTCTCTGCTGTCAGTGCAACACAGGCAGCTCCGCAGCCAGCCCAGCTGCTCCTTCCTGCCTCCATGACACCACCACGGCCCTGGTGCAAGTGTTTGTTGAACTGTCTAGTGAAACTGCTTCAGGGAAGTTAAGCTAATGAAAAATATTTTCCCCTTCACATTTTGGCAGAGTCTTTTTTTTAAGCTACAAAAAGGCACTGATCTGGTTTACTGTACTGTCCTGCAAGCTGCTGAGCTAGCACACCTGAGGGGCTGGAAGAGATTAGTTACGGTACTTTTTTGGAGTTTTTGGGAGCAAGGGACTTATTCCACCATTGTTTCCACAGTCTGCAGTGACTAGTCATGTTGCAATTATTGGGGGAAAACCAGCAGTCAGTATGTACGAATAATTTCTGATTTTGAAGGTGCTGTTTGAAGTCTATGAGTTGGTGCAGCCAAAATTAGTGTTTGGAGCTTTTCTCACAAAGAAAACAAAGAAAATGCTCATAAAATTTTGCTATTGAATAACTGGAGTTGAAAGACCATTGTTGGTGTTAGTTCAGATAGAGCTGGGGTTTGTGTCTTCATATCAAACAGCACGTGCAGTTTTTTTCTCAGACATTTTTAAAAACTTGATTTTCTGACATAATGGAATAAGTTGGTTCAGCTCATAGGATGTGGAATGAAAGGAGAGAGGAAATACCTTAGAAGAAGCTGGCTAAGTGAATGGGCTGTAGAAAGCTGTGTTGTTGCATTTTCCAGTGTGATCTGGGACATAAATAATGAAAGGTGTGTAGAAAAGGTCCTAGTTGTAATTGCTGCACACACAAGCTCATATATTTTCACATCTGACCAGACACTGTTTATTTTGTAAAATAATGGTAGAGCTGCTTTGCCCCTAGTATTTCAGTTTTTGTATGGAGATAAGATCTTCTGATCGTTCAAATTATGTGGTGGCTTTGGCTCTAAGTTTGTCTGCAATTTATTTGAAATACAGGCTACATGGATATTTTAGAAAAGAGGACATATATGTAATTTTGTTGTAATTTAATCTGTTATTAAAACAATATTTTAAATAATGAATCCTGTAAATGACAACAATTATGATTGACTTTCACTATGCTAGGGTCATGAACTGACGAACTACTGGAAATTTGTGAGATTGCAACAAAGAAACAGAAAGTGTGAAGTTACCATTGCTGCTGTCTATGCCAACGCATAAGAAAAAGATAGATCTTGCATCAAATAATTTATTTTTTTTCTAATTGTAATTAAAGAAATTGCTTCTGCTAAATTATAGACTTGCAGACTTACCTGTGCATCTGATATGCAGCATCATTGACTTAATTGAATTTTTTGAAAAAACGACTGTTTGAGAAATATAGCCATTAAAAATATTACTACACTGTTATCGATTTGCTGAATGCCTACCTCGCCATCTTATTTTTAAGCAATGCTATATAGAGAGGGACATTTCATTCTTTCACAAGAGGAAGAAATCTATTAGGACTAGGACCATTATGTAGGACTATTAAATATTCACATATTTTGTACTAATTGGTTGCTAATATTAGACTAGGATTCATTAGGAGCTACATTCTACTGTTGGTTGGAAAATATTTGGGGGTTTTGGGTGTTGTTTTTATCTTTTTTTTTTTCTTCCCCCCCCCCCCCCTCCCTTGGATTGCTATAATAGTCATTTTTGATCTGCATTTTATTGAAAAATAAAACAGCTGTCCCCTTTCTTATGCCTCCCCTCCAGAATGCTGGTAAGAATTACTACAGAGGCAATGTGTTAACATGTGTAATACCCCAAAATAGGTGGGGTGGTTGTCCTTTCAGAATCAAAGCCCACTCTTCTGGAATGATTTGCAGCCCCCAAATATGAATAAACTATACATTTTAAAAATGTCAGATTCACTCAGAAGCCAGCAATTTTATTAAAACTAACTTCCTTTTGAACATTTTATCTATAAATATCAGACAAATTTCTGGAGTGTATAGTAAGCTTTTACTTTTTTCACCGGTTTAATATTCAGACTGTCTCGGTGGCTGGTTTAACAAATGTCCAGTGTCTGACTGGATTACAGTGACTCCATTACTGGTTTGTGCTGCTGGCTTGAATCCCTGTGTTACTGTAAAATGAAATGCTAAAAGGTCTTTCCTCCTAATGCTGTATGCAAAGAAGATGCACTTCTGTAGAAAATGAGGATAGAACTTCAATAGAGATTTATCTGAGATGATAATGGAATTATTCTGAAAAAAGGAATATATTATGGAGGGCATGTTCATCTTAAACAAGCCTTTTTTTCCATCCATGAAGTGATATATTTCTTCCAGTGCTCCAAATATGTTTTAAATTATATAAGTGCTAGTTTAATGTTTTTTATTTTACTTACATTTAGGTTATACAAGATGGGATTTTCCAACTTTTGTGATTTTATATCTATTTTATATATAAAAGTGTTCTGGGAGATGACTGTTCGAGTCTGCCGGTTCTATAAATTTTAATACAGTTTAATTTTGATTTATACACTTTCCAGAACTCATTTTTTGTAGGAGGAGCTTGTAAGAAAATATGTGGGTTAGACCATATATCACTGGCAAATAAAACACTTTGTAGCTTTTTTGTGATGCTTTCCTGAAAATTTTGTTTCCATAATAAAATGATTGAGCCTGATTTTGGTTTAACTCGCATTCTTTTATTCTGTTATAGATCCGCTGATGTCATTAGATCACTTCTGATTTAATCCCGTTGTCAAAGAAAAAAAATTAGGCCCAGTATTTCTCATCATTTATGTCAAAACCTATAATGGCCATGCGGGAGTGAGAGACTGCAGGCAGCCTCGCTCCTGCCCTGTAGATTTAAGCCATGAATTTGTAGTTCCTGAGCTGGTGTTGCTGCTGCCTGCGTAAGAGTGGAGAGAACAGTGATCTGAAGTCAGGTGTAGTGCCTGTCCTGGGGAAATCTTGAAACAATTAAAAACCCGTTCTATCATGTTGGAATTGTATTCTTTGGTCTCGAAAGGCTGCTTCCATTCTCACTTGATACAGGGGGTCCTTACTGTACTGTCATAATCACTGTAAAGGCTTCCAAATTTTCTTACGTTTACTGTTAATCCTGCTTGAGCTAGAGGTGTATATATTGAAAGCATGGATTATAGATTGGCTGCTAATATTTAGTTGATGTCTTTGTTATTCTCACACAGAAAATGTTTTCTGGTAATTTCTTTGAAGATGGATAATGTTTTCCCTTCTTAGAATTGGATAAGCATCATGTCTAGTCTTCCACTAGATGTAGATAAGTGGATAAAATCTAGAAAAATAAATACAGGAAAGTGAGACAATTTGCCCAGAATGCCCTAGCAAAAGAGTAAAATGATGGTTACCCTTTATAACTATTGAAATTAATCAAGCTATTCACTGTACCCATTACAAATGAATATACAAAGTAGTGAAGTTAGCAAGCCTTGTAGTGTCAGCACTTCCTGTGTTCGCTGTTGCTTCTACAGTTTTTTTTCCTTTTTAATTTTTTTTTTTTTAATTATTTTAAATACTTTGTTAATTTAAGGCATTTTTGGCTAAGTTGCTACCTCCAGATATTTTTGTGTAACATCAGTTTGCTACATATGTAGCAAGTATTGTGCTTGCAATAAAAAATAAGGGACTTGAAGGAAATTGCAATTTGTTATCTATGCTTATGACATCATCTTGTAGATAGGTACGGCTTTAGGTTTTTATTTGTTTGCAGTAGATAAAGGGAGGATGATAGGGCTTTCAGTGGTTCTTGTTCTCTTTTTCACAGTCAGTTAACTAGCCTTTAAAAGCATGCTCACAATCTGAGTTACTTGAATCAGTTGTCATCCAAATTTTTCTGGAATCTAAAAATACTTGAAGAATAATTCTGATTTAAAGCTAAAAGAAAGCTATTTAATTATTAGAATGCAAAGTAGAAATTATGCATGCATTTGGCTATTATTAAAAATATAAAATGTCCTCTGTATGTGTGTGCATATATGATTTTTATGAACAATGACAATTATTTTTGAAAAATAAGCAATAACAGGTCAGTTCTTTTGGGGTCTCATTAAGAAAATCTTTCTGATTGAAAGGTTTTTACTGTCTGTACTACAGTATGAAACACTTTAACGCCATTTTATGTGTAGTAGATAATATGTAAAAATAGTTGTCGTATTGTCTTGAATTATCTTTGTCCTTATATCTCTCTTTAGTTCTTTTTGGTGACAAATCCCTATATGTCTATCACTAAAGGAATACATCTTCATGGGTGCTAACAAAATTAACTCCTGCCTGTAGTTAAATTTATCCAGTTTAGTCAAGTAAGAATCAAAGTACAGAAATTCGAAAAGGGCATATTTAATTAATGTTATTTCTAACAGTTGGCGTCTGATAGCTGAAGCTTTTTTTTGCGCTGTCAGCTGCACCATTTCAAACTGAAGTGCTGTTTTTAATTTGCTTGTGACAGACAACTGTGCCAGTCAAAATGCTAGAGCATGGATGCTATCAGTTTCTGTTCATTTGCTTATTCACTTTCTTGCTTTGCTACAACCTACTTGTGCTCTCTCAATCTGTCAGACACCCTTAAAGGAAATTGTAGTCTACATTTCTACACTAGTTTTGTTTTCCCATGTTTCCCTGTTTTAATAAGCTGTTTTATCCAGCTTTACTTAGAGCAGATTGATCTATATTCTTCAGAAGATGGACAGATTGAGTCAAAGCGCCTGTAAGAATGATAGCCAAATGCTGAACGTACAATGAAATCACCCAGCCCTGTTTCTGACTGTGCTGAAGAGGGCTACAAAGCTGTTTTCAGGGCCAGGAAGGAGGCCTGCTACGTGGGTGTTTCCCAGGCAGAGGTGGAGAGGGAGCTGACCTTAACATTTGTTAGCAAGTTTTGGGATTGTCTGCGCTCTCAGAAAGAAGGAAGTGATTAGCAGCAAGAACAACTCTGACTTAGATTATCCCTTTATGCTCCCAAAATACATTTTCACAGCCTTGAACAAATGTTGCCCCTGAAGAAGCACAAGTAGGTTTTGTTCCTTTCTCTGGGCTTTTAGTAAAAATAGAGCAAACGCACATTATCCACGAGACTCATATCTTAGTGTGTTCATCTCTGTCTCTTTCAGCTCCTGTTATTTTCTGTCCTTGAGGAAGGATGTCATTATTGTAAGGAGTTTTCAATGGGAAGGTGGACCATTCATTTTAAGGGGCATGTGAATCTGAGCTCAGTCTAATAGTTGAAAATAAATAGCTGCAAAACTCGTGTTCCAAACTGGGAATACAATTCTCAGTACTGAGAATCCAAGAGTTTCTTGGAATACATTTCCCAGTATCTGCAGCTTGGTACATATTCCAGTTCTCTGGATCCAGACATGCAACTCAACTTCAAGGTTTTGCTCCATAGTAGGACAAAATTAAAGTGTATACCAATTCTCTCCAGTTCCCCTGTGTTCTAGTTTCCACAAAAGGAAAGCATCACTGTGTGCATCAGGTGAGAGCTACGGCATACTATAAAAAATAGCTGGTTTGGGTGATTCAGAGGTGAGGATATCTGGGTCCTGATGCATGATGGAAGATTTAAGTTCATCCTTGGTCCTCTCCTGAATTCCATTATCTGCAGTGTGCATTGCATTGTAGTATCTACTGTCTATGTAGTATAGCAGTATCTATAGCAGCAAAATCTGTAGTTGGCCCTGCAGTGACATTTTTAACTAGAACGTGTGATGAGGTGTGTTCTCTGAGGTTATTTTTGTTTGACAGGGAATTTTATACAAGATATGTTTTCTCATCTTCATTAGAAAAAGTTGAAGTAGTCTGATCAGGAAATGATTAAAGCATGAATCAGAGTGACAGTGTCCTCATTTGAAAAGAAAAAGTGCAGCCCCCTGGATACTTAAGGTTTTAAAAGCACTCTTTGCCATCAGTACAACTGTGCCTCCAGGAGAAATGAAGAATCCAGTATGACCCCATGACTGTGCACTTGATAATCATTTCACTCTTAATAATCTAATCCGTCCATTGTAATGAAGCAATTAGCTTGCTGCGCCCCTAGCTGTAGTCTAATAGTGAATAATGGCATTTATTCTTATTTTAACAGTTTTACTGTTGAATACGATTAGGTGGGGTTTATCTGACCTGTCCTTTCAGGCCTTGTACACAGTAGAAAAAAAATCTTTTTATAAGTCAGGCTATCTGTTTTGAAGACATTTATGGTGGATGAATTTAGCTCACTGCCATAAGTTTCTTTGGGTCAGAAATAAAGGTAATATAACTTTGGAGAAAAAAAAAGGAAAAAAATAAAATAAAAAAGGGCAAGGAAAGGAGAAACCACAACACTAAATCTGGCTTCTATTAGTTCCTCTGGTTTCATTTGAAGTGATCAAAGAAGTGATCTGTGACAAAGTATTACTCATTCGTGATCTCATCAATGAGCCTCAGAATCTTCCCTGAATTTTTCAATTTCCTTTATGGTCTAACACTTCATTTCAGTGTATGTTATCTTTCTAGGGCTCTCTGTTTAAAATGGGAACAAAAATTCCTTGTATATTTTTAAATGGGATAACAGAAAGATTTTATTTGATGTGTAATATTTAAGGATAAAATAAAGGGGTTTTTTTTATCTGTTTTGACTTTGAAGGACTGGGTAACACTTGTTTTCTTATTTCATTCACTGTCTCTCTTTCAGACTTCCTTTTACTCTCCTTTTTTTCTCTGCAGTGCTTACTCCTTGTAGGAGCTTTCTGTGATACAGACTGGTTTTGTCCAGTGCAACCATTACTCTGCTCCTACAATGACTTTTTCTGTGTAGGAATGGCATGCAGTGTCAGGTACAGCATTCAGGACATGAGGAGAAGGAAGAGTGTCTGGGTTTTCAGCGTAACTGCTGAAAGGCAGATCCAGGTGGAAAATAGCAGGAAGTTCTTGAGAGGAGAAAGCACCTTTTTTGTGTTGTAGAATTTTCAAGGTTTTATTTAAGCTTTTATTTATTTTCAAATTCTACCAATAGAATTTCCTACTGCAGTGTGCTGTGCAGAAGTACTATGACTATGTATGTTCTTGTGGGCTCCTTGGGATATTTTCGCATCATCAGTAAGGTCTGGGTGTACTTAAGGCTTCATTAGACCTTCTTGACTTTTTGCTGGGATTTGCATGCTCATCGAGGCAATGAAAAAAATCTTTTCAATTTTTGTCAGGATTTTTTTTGACAGAACTTTTCATGTGCTGCTAGAAGGCAGACAAATTTTGATATCTGGATTCTGCTGGAAGAAATCAGAATTTCTGCTAGCTCCTCTCCCCAGCTCTTTGGCAGCCTCACTGGCAGGCTGGTGGGAAACCATATTCTGCATCCTTTGAGTTGTTCAGTCCCCGGTTCTTCAGCAACAGAGACAGCTGGGGCTTCCAGGACCCTTAGTTCTGGGCAGCATGTCAGGTGGCTTGTTGTAAAACCCAGATTCCCGATTAAACTGGGTCAAAAAAAAGTAATTCTATGTTGTGGAAAATTTCTGAATTTTTGGTGTTCCAAAAATTCCATAAAAAGGAATCACTGCTAAAGTTTGAACCTTGTATCTTCCCTTTCTTATGTGGCTTTTGAATCTCCTCCTGTCTGGATTTTTTTGGTATTTCAGCTGAATGTAACTCCTTTCTCTCTTATTTTTCTCTACTCAGTCAGTTACAGAAAATTGTTACAGACCAATGTTTCTGCTTTAAGAGTGCTTTCACAAATATGAATGGAAATACTGAATTATTAAGGATGTGTGATATGACATGTTTCTTGGGTAAGAAAAACAATGCAGCCCAGCTAAACTGTACAGTGAGAGATTATTATTAACTCTGATTACCTCTGTCTTTACTGGGGACTGGAGTCTCCCCACTAACTACTAAAACTACATAAACCAACCAAGTTTTCACCCCGAATGGGCATGACATCCAGTGTTAAACTGATTTTTTTTCTATTTATCTATTTGATTAAAATCACTTGCTGAACCAGTGCTTCATCATTATATAAATCTGACCGTATAGTGGGCTAAACCTCTGCTATAAAACCTCTGATATTATCTATACTTTATAGTGTTTTAAGATTCTTTTCTGTGTATTTAACACAGCCAACAAACAAAATGTACTTCTAATTATTGTTATCACTTAACAAGTAGCCTTCTGTTGTCTCATTTAGAAGAAGAAACTTGTTTAACTCCTCAGAAAACTAAATTAGTCCCATGCTTAGAGAATAATAGAGAACAAATTTAATTGCCTACCTATCCCTATTCCTCCTTATCTAATTGATATTGTTAGCATTTGGGGGCAGCTCACAGGAGTTTTTGTTGATTTAGAAGTGCATGCCTACTCTGGATTATGCTAAGATTTGTGGTATCTATTTACCTTTCTGCAAGTTTTTTTAAAATGTAACTGTGATTGACATTCCCCAAAGGAACTGCTTTTAAATATGCCTCTCTGCTTTATTAATTTTTTGACAACCCAGAAGAGAGCTCATGCTGAGAACATATGAAGAAACAACAATAAACATTTATAAATGAACCAGGAGAATAGTAAATAACACTTAGAACTAATGCCAATTTCAACTGTAAATTTCTTTGAAGGCTGCATCTTTATTAATCAGTTTCTTTAAAAATAATTGGAGCTGATTACTAAGTCAGGCACATGGTGGTTTGGTTTTGTTTTTTTTTTTTTCATTTATCACCAGATATTATTCAAAGAGATTAAGACAAAAAGTAAGCTGTATTTCATGCTTTTTTTCACCTGTTTTTTAGGGTTTTTTTTTGGTCACTGTAACCGTCAGAATTTGAAAAATTTTGGATCAGTTTTCTGAAAAAGGTTGGGGCCTGAGAATAGCTCCCTTCTGTTTCCTGGTTTATAGCTTCCTCCACCATCTGAATGTCACATCGGGCTCTTCTCCCAGGACTACTTTACTGGCACATTTCCACAGGCTCAGGCATCTGCCACCTTAGTCAGGGATCAGTCTCCGAAAAAGCAATAGGTAGCTACACAAGGTGAGGCAAGAGAATAAGAAGAGGAATGTCTGAGCTGTTCACAGATAAACAGTTTGGAGAAAAATGCAATTTCTCCTGTTCTGTCTGTGGACTTTCCTCCAAATGATGAAGAGTGAGTGTCCTAGTCAGAAAAGTATTTTGGAAGATGCTTATTTGTACTAGTTGGTGATGTGGTCTTACCCTTTTATTATAAGACTAAATTACAGTCTACTGTCACTTCCCATGCTGGCATTGAGGAAACTATTATGGTATCCTAAGAAAAATTGGAAGATTTTATTTTCTTATTTTCTCCCATGTTTGTTTAAAGTTCCAAATGAAAAAAGCTTGAAGCTTGACTTGTGGGTGAAGCCAATTGCTCATCTGCACTTGGGAGAGTATAACTGCTTCCCTCTCTTTTTCACCGTTCTTGCCTCAGGCCTGAATGAGTTTATGACATGTTTTTCCAGAATGTGTTTATTCTTTGTTTCAGGCTACATGTGCAAATCTGTGTGAAAGCATGAGTGCTATGGTGCCGTTGCTGTTGATAAAATAGCAAATAAGACCAAATTTGCCAAGGCTGTTTCTTACAGATGGACAGTCATCTTCTTGGAAAAGTAGGCAGTTTTTTTTGAAGATCCTTGAACTTGAGGAGGATTTTTTTGTTAGCTTAGAAATCATTTGCGGTGGTTGTGATCAGTTTTGATGTTCTGAAAGTTTTTTGGTTTCAGTCTCTGTACCTGATATCCATGGCAGACTGAAAACATATAAAGAAATCTGGATCAAACTGGGCTTTTCACCTTTTAGCTTGATACCTTATTCACATTTTGAACTCCCTGCTCATTCTAAATAAGAGTTGGACTTTCTGGGGAGGGTTATGTGCCTGGATGGTGCCTGACCATCAAAGGCTCAGTGTCCTTAAAGATGAGAAGTCTGTCAAGAAGATTTTCAGGGCTTCTGTCTGTCCTTCAGAAATTTGGGTTATTTAAATTCTCATTTTTTCCCCCAGTTTCTGTTAGAAAATGACAGACTATGAAGAGTATGAAGTCCTTCTAGTATGAAGCCCTTCTAGTATGAAGGACTAGATGATAGAAGATTAAGCTGAGTAAAGAGAAATTTGGAGAATTCTGAATAAAAAGAAAATCTGGAATTTCCTCATGTCCTCGTTTTGAAAAGTAGGCTCTTTTCATTCAAGTACAAAGTAAAAGATTGCAGAAGACCAGTGGAAAATCTCTGGGTTTCCATGAAAAAAGCTTTGCATTCTTAGAGGCTAGTCACTGCCCATTTGTTCCAGACAGAGAATGAAGAAACAGTGGATATCAGATATTTGTCAAATGTTAACATAATAAAATTTTAGAGCTTACTTTTTGAGAATGTGAATTGAAATCAGGGTTCCTATTTAATTTTGTGTTCATCTGGTGTCTTCTATTTGGTCTACAGAACGTCTAGGAGCAAGGTCACCCAAATGGTTATATGACTGTCTACCAGAAATATTTTGTGCTATATTATGCACATATATTTTAAGGGACTTCTCACCACTTTCTGAGAGAATTTTAGGGAGGTTAGAGAGGTGGATGTGGGTTTTTTGGTGGTTTTTTTGTTTGTTTTGTTTTTCTATTTGTTTGTTTTTAAAGTGGCACAGATCAGAAAGTCAATTGGTAATATGGCCATGTAAAATCACCAAGCAAGTTTTATCATGTTTTTTCTATTTACTATAGCTATGCCTATATTTACCTCTTGTTTCACCCTTTCTCTTTCCCTTACTTTGTTGAACCAAAGCTCAATGCTGCTCAAGCCCTGGCAGATTGTGGCCAGTTGTATTTGAATGACTCTGTTGGTCTTTCCAAAATGCTATTTTGCCACCTCTGGAATCCCTAGAGACCTAGCTACACTTGTATATTCTAGTATTTTGGATTGGGTGTGCTGTTTTACCTCTGTCAGATTAAGGAACAGGAAAAGCCGTTCTTGTTTTACCCCAACTGCAAAATGCGGAGCTGGGATTGCTTTCATAGGCTTGCAATCTCTGTGATAGACTAAGAGATTAATTTTTCCTCAAATGCTAAAATAATTGTGGATTAAAAATTGTCAGCTTCTGAGGCTCAAGTGCCTCAGGAACATTAGGAATTCCAGTTTGTGTTAAACAGAGGGTCATATTACATTAAATATTCTTACATTACAGAGATTTTTAAAGTATCATTTCCAAAGCTAACGTTATAAGATGATACAGAAAGCAACCACATTTACTAGTATGCATGTCTGAGACAACTGTCACAGTTAGGAATTTGGTTTAATGTTGCTAGGACAGTGATTTGTGAAGTGTCGAAGAAAATAAATGGAAAAGGATACAGCAGAGTCAGGGACTGAACAGTCTAAGGGGTAAACTAAAGGGCTTCTTTAAAGAACATAACACACGAAGAAATGTTATGTCATCTCCCAGACTTTGCAAGATATGCTATGGTAAAGGCCATACAAGTAGCTAGTGCTGATAGGACACAGCATTAATTCATAAGACAAAATAGTCAAAGATGTGTAAATGCATGCTGAGAAACAGTCTGCCGATTTTAGACTACTGTTATCACTTTACAAGAAGGCACTGCAACTGAAGTGATTTTGCAAATCAAATATGTTTTATGTTTTGTAATACCTATCAACTGATCTGTTTACTAGGCATGAGTCATGTAGCTTGCAGTAAAGTTTGGTATCAGGTATGTAGCGCTAGCCCTTGTTATTCCATGGGTTGATGAGGAGTAATAATAGAATTAAAAACAATGTGAAACCTGTTGGATAAAATTTGGGATATACATATGGATTTGTTTTATTATTTTGAAAACACAGTAGCTGGAATATCATTTGCTACAGAATAATCTTTTATTCAAGGGAAGTGTATAGAATATAGCAGACATATCAGACAAATTGAGGTTTTGCAGAAGAAGCAAATAAGACTTTGTTTTGGGGACACAGGGGGCTTTCACTAATTCAGTAAATTATAGTCATGAATACCAAGGAGATTAACAACTTTCAACATCAGGGCTGTCATGTGAGTGCATCCTGAGACTCTTAATATTTTCACCACAAATAGTGGTGAGTAAATGAGTAGTGTTTTTCAACTTCCACGGGAGTATGATGTACTGTTCGCTGTTCTCTTCAGAAACCTATGGACAGACAACAGTAAAAGAAGGTTAAGACAGGCATGTGGTTTAGTGTGTTCGTAAGTATTTGAAATTACTAAGTAATTATTGATTGTTCATTGATAAATGTGCTGGGAAAGAAACAGTACACTGCGCCTTTCTCAGAGTCTGCTGCTTGTATAACTTAACATGTTGCAAAGGTCAGAAACATGAACTGAAATAGTAAAGGAAACTATTGTCTCAATGATTTATAGTAACCTGACTTAGTAAGAATATACAGTGGAATTTAGGAACTAATCTTTAAATACTAGAGATGTCTTTCCTCGCTCTCCCCACAGAATGGGAATAAAAAGAATTTTTTTCTACATCTTTCTAGGTTTTCTGTAAGACTTGGAACAAAACCTCATTTGTTCCATCTTGACAGTTAAGGAGGCTGAACTGCACTGGTTTTACAGTTCATTGCAGAGTGGGGAATGATCTGGATTACCTGTGCGTTGTAAATCTCTTTGAATTTATTTATTAAATACCTTGTTTTGTCTCACCTTCTCAATAATATAAAAGACAGACAAAATGAGGGGTTTTTTTTGTGAATGACAGTCTAAATGATTAAAATGTACTAACTACCAAATTGGTCTGCCTTGACCTATATCTATGCTGATATCTTTGAAAGTGGCCAGGGGTGAATGTTTATGAAAGAATATCTCAACAGGCATTTTTATAGCTATACTTGTTCAGATTTTTTTTTTTTTGCCAGAATTTAGGACTTACTGAGCTTGGTATTGCATTCACACCACTGAGCATGAGAAGCACTGATGATTTGTTGTGTGAATTTCTTTTAATCTTTTCTGAATCCATTCAGACTGCTGGTTTCAACAACATACTGTGCATCATGTTCCCAACGGAATGGATGAAAGCAGTGTGGAAGAAAAACCCTTCACTTTTGTTTATTTTTAAATTTGCCGCTGAGTAACTCTAGTAGGCACCACATAGCTCTACTACTCTGAGGAAAGTAGTGAAGCCTGATTCACCTTGACCACATTAATTGTGTGTCGATAGAGTTTTTTTACACCCCCCCTCAATTTCTTCTTTTGACAGTTTAGACAATCTCAGTTTATCTCAGTTTGATCTTCGGTCCTTAAAAGGATAACGTATAGATTTTCCAATATGGAAATAACTCTGCTTCTGATCACCCTTATTGTCCTTCTTGCTAGTTTTTTTTTGAATAAATGTTATTTTTTCTGAGGTGTGGTAACTAGAAACGAGAAGTTAAAGATACAAACATACCATATTTTTACCAAGTGATACAGTAATGTCTTTTGTAATAAACCCCTAAAGTTATTGTTTTTGGGTTTTTTTGACCACAACTATACATTATTTATCCTGAAACATAATAGCTAATTTATTAGTGAGCTTTATATCAGTAGCTAAATTTTTTTCCCCATGTGCATTACTTTGTACATACCCATACTGAATATTATCTAACATTTAGTTACCTCTCTGTTCAGTCTTTTAAGATTTCTTACAATTCTTGTCAATCAGCTTCAAATTCCAGTAACTTCGTACCATTGGGTAATTTTTTCACCAAAGTTTATTTTTTTGTATTTGCCTTGCATTTAGATGACAATATCCAAGGTTTGAGTTTCAACTGAGAATGCACTACACAGGATTAAACACTTTTATTTTAATTAATTTTTTTAATGTTCCATACGAAGGTTTTCTCACATTTTTTTTGTCCTAAGTAGAGTACAGATAAAGAATTCCTGTAGTTTGATAATTTTACTGAATTGATATCAGAAGTTGATTTGAATGTAAGTATGACCTGCATTCTATTGTTCCAGTTACTGAACTTAAATCTTTTTACACCTCTGAACTGCAAGAGAGAGTTTTCTTAATACATGTTATTAATATATGTAATAGTTATATATGCAAATGTAAGAGAAATTATAAAAAAAATTGTCTAAATGTTATTATAACCTTATGTAATAAAATTTGCCATAATTTTTGTTCAGTATTTTTGTCAAGAATTTATAGTTTACCTTAGAAGGAGTAAAGCAGTGCTAACTGGAATGTTGAGAATTAGAACTAATTCAGAGAAAATATATATATATATATGTGTATATGGTCATAGTACAAGATTTATTTACTTAGCTGAAAATCTAGTTAAAATGGTATATGTGACTATAATTTAGATAACAGAACAGATGGAGTAGTGTTCTTGCCAGATGTTAATGTTTTGAAATTTATTTATTTAAATCTTTAATAGCCATTTCCATCTCTGTTTTTTTTTTTTGTAACATTTAGAAAATTTGGCATTACAGTGGTTTCTGATCGCTTTGGGAAGCTTATAAAACACCTACTCTACTGTGTTTGTGCTGTGTTTTGGGAGTGCAGTGTTTGAAAAATGTACATGGCTTCTACAAGCCAGAGGTTTGCACATAACACACAGAAATACCTATTGAAGACTATTTTCTAAGTTTCACCATTAAGCTTAAATATCCAAGGCACCTTTATAACCAGCTATTGAAAATGTAGATATTTTTGTGTGTGGGGTATATGCACATTAAAGATGTGGAGGTGTTTGAGGGCAAGGGGAGAAATGCCAAGTTTCTACCGGTATACACATATTTAGTACCAAATGCTATAATTAAAAAATCATTGATTGTTTTGCTTTTAAAAGGAAAACTAATGATTAGTCTTCATTTCTGTTTTTTGGGTTTTTTTTTGGTTTTTTTTTTTTTTTTTTTTGGTGTGTAGCTGAATGGAAGATGAGTCTCTAGAAGGAATGAATGATTCTTAGGTCACGAAGTCCAAACTCTGCCTCACAGACAAGCATGTCTTAGTAGCCCATTTCATAACTATTTTATAGATAAAGCTTGATTAGTTTAACTGTATTTTGCTCTCACTTTTCTTATTGGAAGGTATGCTGTTATACCCCTCTCTTTAGAGCCAGAAACCATCTTCTGATTTCCTGCTGAAAGCAGTCCCAGCCAGTTTATACCTAGTCCTTAACATTTTTCTTCTTTCTGATGTTTGCTTCTACTTTTACTCCATTTTAAAATTTCTCATTTTACTACAATTCAGATCTTTCTTCCTGTTTTTTAAATTAGGCTCTCTATTCCCTAATCATCCTACTTTAGGTGTAAGTTCACTTTCTTGAACAGGAGTCTGTGTGGAGTTTTACAAGGATCATCGAGTTGGCATTAACTCTCCTTCCTTTAGCAGAAGTGGCTGGACTGGTTCTTTCTCCTGTTCCTCTTTGCTTTTATTCTGAAAATGATTGGCCATTCCTAGTTATTCTGTGGGCACGAATGCCTTTTGTGTATTGGCTTCTTAAATGCATGATCTTGTACTTAGCACAGCTGGAGGTAGCAGTTTGGGAAGGAGCTGGGAGCATGGAGACTACATGAGTTTGTATACCAGCAACACACTTAATTAGAGATATATTTAATGCTAATGAGTGACAGTGACCTCCTGCTCTGGCAGGGCAGGGGCACGGCCTGGGAGCAAAGCTGAGGGCCAGGTTAACATTCCTCTGCACAGGCCTTCAGTGAGGAGAGATGGCAGAGCCCCAGGAGAGGTTGGGTTGATCAGGACAGTCTGGGTGGGGGTTGGGAGGGGTCCCCACCTCATCCCTAGCAGAGAGCTGTGGGATACCTCACCACTGCCTGGAGCCCTCTGTGCTCCCCTTGCTGCTGCCAGGGCTCCTCAGCGGCCCCTGGCTACTCACTTATAGGTGTGGGGCGGGAAGGAATGCCCCATTCTGATTGGCTGAAGATGCTGTGGCGACTGATGATTGGCTATCACTGTGTGGGCTCAGTCTGCCCTTCTGGAAGGCCCTCTGCAGGCTGGTGGCAGTGTGGGGCTGTGGGTCCCAGGCTGGCCCTGGCGGGGTTACTGGAGAGTAGCAAACCACTGGTTCAGTGGTCCCAGCCCGTGTGACACCGCCACACCGACTCTCATCCCGCTGCTGTTGTGGTTTTCCTTCAGGTCAGCTGGTTTATATTGTACAAAGCGTTGATCCACCCAGGTTCTAGTGGTGGGCCTAACTTGGTGGTGTCAGCAGAAGTATGCGTTGTGCTCTTACTTTTATATAAGAGATTAATGACAAACTTTTAAAAAATTCTTCCCAAAATAGATTCTAGAGGAGCTTTACCATTTATGAGTCTTCAGCTTAATGCTTCGCCTTTAACGGCATACAATGACATCTTTTTGGGCCAGGTGCTGACTGGTTTAATAAATTTTCCTGTGGCATAGCTGAAAAGTTTACTGCAATCTAGACAAGTGTTACCACCTCCCACCCCCCACCCCCTGAGAATAAACAGTTTTTGCTGAGGAAAGATTAGATTGACTAACTTTTTTAACTTTAATCAGTCTGACTTTATCCTGCAACTGCTATGCAGACTTTAGGCAGAGGCAGGCATGAGCTGGGCCTGTCTGCTGAGCGCCTGGTAAACACAGAGTTGCTTTTGCAAGCAGAAGGAGTGGTAACTTTCCAAAAGTAATCTGAGCATTTAGAAGCCCAAGAATCACAGAGACATTTAGGTGAGATTTCTGCTAGCATAAGTAGTGGTATAAAAATGCAATGAGCAATTTGCTGTGCTGGCGAAACTATGGAAGGAGACACACTTAAACTTTTTAAGCAGGATGGCATGTTCAGTAGAAAGGACTATTTTCTTCAAGTATAGCCTTTCTCTTACAACAGTTTCTTTTTTCATCAGTGAGATTTTTCTTTTTTCATTTGTATACTAGGATTCCAATCCATGAAAAACATTCCTGATGTAGGCACCCAGTGTGAATTAATTTCCATTCTTTTGGAGATGTTAACATTCCTCTCCTGCTATCTTCTGTGTGACATTTGCTATAATATTGCATTCACTTTTAAGGTCCCATGGTCAGGAGTAAATTGATGGATTAAAAGTTTTTCAGGGAACTATGAAGCTATTTACAAGAACCTGGGAAAGGAGCAAGAATATGAATTCTTTTATTTTTTCCTGTTATTACAGGGTTTAGTGATAGGAAAAGGGGAAGAATTTTAGAAGCAAATCAAGGAGAAGTAAAAAGAAGTACGAATTCTTAATAAAATACTCTGGGAATGAGGATCCATCAGTTTATGGTGTAGTCTATCACCGGGATTGCCAGAACTCTTGTTCAAAATAAGACTAAGCCCTACATGTGTAGGTGCACTGTAAAGAACAATACTGATGGCCAATGGAACAGTTATTTCCTTTTGGTTTATGATTTTGTAGTTTCTAATATTGACTGAGTAATTTTTGGAATGGTCTCAAGAACTTTGTTATCCTTAGTGATTTTTGTGCAGCATACTCCTATTCAGCCCCATATACTTTTCTCAGAAATGCAAATGAATGAGGCACATCCTGGATGCCATATGTTTGAGTTGGAACAGCTTCTCCTTGTTTTGAACCCCTTCTATTTTCTTTTGCTTGTTTCATTTGTTTCTATATTTGCTATATTTATTTACATTTTACTTACTTTTGTTTTCTTTTCCTGGCTGTTTGTATTCACTGGGCAAGTTAATTTCTTGTAACTTTTCCCTGGACTTTAGTTCATTTTCTTCACAAAGCTGTATCTTAAAAAACTGTTCTGGCTTCCGGCCTTGCTTGGCATGCAGGATAGCATCCTTCTGTCAGACAGCCATTCTTACCTTCTTGGATGTCTGTCTGAGTGAAGAAATGTTAGAAGAACTGTAGTGATTGCCAGACGTTTGAGCTCAGAAATAGGAAAGAACTTCAAAAAAGTCTCGAAACTACTGTCTGAGAGTTTCAGTAGATCATTTCCAATCTGGCAGTTCAGGTCAATCTAATTAGAATGTCAGATGGGCTTCTCTCTGGACTTGTGCTTGGATAAGAAAGGAATTTTCAAAATTAGTCTAATACCTAGTGTGTATCATCTGCAGAACTGGTCTCCATAATGTCATTTCCACCTTATTATCATGCTCTTTCCCATTGCACAGAGGCACTAGAGGAAGTTCTTCCTCTTCTGCTTTGGTGGGTTGAGTCTGGCCAGCAGTTAAGCACAGCTGCTTTCTCCCTCTCCTCTCCCATAAGACAGGGGAAAAAATAAAAGGAAGGGGAGAAGATTTGTGGATCAAGATAAAGACAGTTTAATAGGTGTCGAGAGAAAGTTTAATAGGTGAAGCAAAAGCTACACATGCAGGCAAAGGAAAGGAGTTTATTCACTGCCTCCCACTGGTAGGCAAATGTTTAACAAATTTCTGGTAAGCTTGGCCTCAGCACACAGAACAGTACAAATGCCTTAACCATGACTGTCCCTGCTTCCTTATCCTTTCCTTGAGCTTTTTTTGTGCAGCAAAATGTCATATTGTATGGAATATCCTTTTGATCAGTTTGGATCAACTATCACAGTTGTGTGTCCTCCCAGTTTCTTGCCAACTGCAGCC
Source organism: Falco naumanni (assembly GCF_017639655.2). Lineage (NCBI taxonomy): Eukaryota > Metazoa > Chordata > Aves > Falconiformes > Falconidae > Falco > Falco naumanni. Next base: position 94,837,282 of record NC_054056.1, read on the forward strand.
TACTTGTGGAGGGAAAGACTGGGCAAAAGCCTCGACACTGTGCAAGCACTGCTCAGCAATAGCCAGGACACTGGTGTGTTATCAAGGCTGTTAGTCACCCATCCAAAAAACCCCAGCACCATACAGGCTGCTATGGAGAAAACTGACTCCATCCCAGCCAGACCCAGTATACCTGCAGAGCTCACGTCTAAGAAGCTCCACTCCAGAGACAGGAGAATGGGCGATTATTCAGAATCTAGTGGTGCTGTATGGAACAAAGAAACCTTTTTCTTTAACTTGTGACACATGGCTACTGACGTGGCTGGGAGACTGTAGCAGCATTCCCTCATTCTACTTCCTGTTCCTCAACTGTTCTCATTATGGGTAATTTTTTCACCACTGTAGCCTCAGGTGACCTTTGTCTTCCATTCAGACATTGGTAAGTGATATCACTGATGTTGATGGCAGATTCATTTGATGCCCTTGTGCTTCACTGTGTTTTATCCTCTGGCAGTAAAGTCATTCCTTCATCTCAGGACAAACACATCTTTTCTGTTGGCTGCCATTTTTGCCTGAAAACTAAAAAGACTCTTATGGATGATTCTCCCTATATGAAGTTTTTCTGACTAAGATTTCACTTAGGAAGGGGTCAAGGGTAAGTTCTAGTACATTCTTTAAGATAGTTCTTACCTTTTTTAATGTAGGTTGTTCCAGAACTGTGACACTGCTTCACTTCCTGGATGTCACTTTCCATCAGGGTGTCTAGAATAATTATTACAGTTTATGTAAAGTAAACAAAATTCTGTTGGTTTTCTGTCTCTGAATCAGAGGTACATGAAGACCCTCACAGCAAAGGCTATCAACATTGTTTCTTGACTGGTGTGAAAACACTAAGAAATAGCTAGCCACACTGGGGGTGAGGGTCAACGGACTGAGGCAATGATGTATCAACTGCAAAGGGAACCCATATCCTTTAGATCTGCAGAACAACCACTCTTGTTAAGCATTAGGCCTCAGTGACGTCCAGATGTGATGCAGCATCTGGCAGAGAAGTTTTGCCATAGAGCTGTGGGTGAACAGCACAGGAAATAGTGAAATGCATATGAACTCTCAAGCTAAAAAGGTTGATCTTGAGTGTTTAAATGTGGGAACTTTGTCTATGGGTTACATATCTTGAAGAATTTTCTACTGGTGATAAATAACCTTCCTTTTGCGAACATTCAGATTGTAGCAGCAAGAATAACTGAAAAGTTTGTTGCAATTACTGAATTATGTGATGAGAACAGGATTTGAATAATATACATTTAATTCAGTATAGGGCAAATGAGATCTGAAACGAGAACAAAAAACATTGAATAACTGCTGCTTAGCTGAGGTATGCTAAGTGTGCCATAAAATCTTTGGTAAAAACAATGTGTGATCATGTAATTATTTTAACACACGCATAGAATCTAAGTAGAGATCACAGAAACAACACTAGTTTTCTAATATATTTTTTAACTCTTCAGTTCTTCATTTTATAAACAAAATTTTAAAACTTTATTTTAAAAGTGATGATGTGCGAATATAGCACGTCGGGTTGCATTGCACTGATCCTTATAAGGATGGAACCTTTAGAATGACAACTCTTATCTCTGTTAGAGGAGCTAATAAAGTATTAGCAGTGACTGTTCATTGGTTTCTGCCTGGATGCATAGAAAGAATATGATGGGATATGCTGCCAGTGACTGTCAGCGGTATTAGCAGAGGAATGTTTGATAGTTGTGGGTTCTGTTTTTAGCTGAGGTGGGAAATAAGTGTAATACATATTAGGATTTATAAAGGATTATAATGCATCTCCTGTAAGATGCCTGATCCCAGCAGGGAGCTCAGGAGAAAGAGCCTTTTTATTCTCATTTGAAGTGTCTGGATCAAAACCTGATATGACTCATAGAAGCTCAAAGCTATCATTTCAGATACAGTTTTGTTCAGACCAGGTTAGAAGATACTCCTTGCAGGTGAAATGTTTGGAGGATTTGGCTTCTAAAATCTAAGAAATCTCTTTAGTATGTGTGATCTGAAGTTACTCTCAAAGTTTGGGGGTTTTTTTTTGTTCCTATATGATGTTTATATGTTAAGGTTGTCTTTCAAAGTATATTGCACAATATAGTATCATCAGATTTTTTGGTTGTTTTTTGAAAATAAAGCATTTTTTCCCTTGCAGCTTTGTTTATGTAAATAGAAAAACCTCTATAGAGTTTATTAAAGAAACACAGAATGAAGTAAAACCTGTGGTGTGGAATGTCAGACCAAATAGTTGAAAAGTGACAAAATTTTAGGCAAACCAGTGTTTTATAATGGTAACTGCATGGTCATCTGTACCTATTAATAAAAAGGAATATTCATTAACCTATACTTACCTGAATTCATATGTGTATATACTTTTTTTAAAAAAATATAACATCTTGAATAATTTTGGTTTCTTACCATAGAAAAATATTTCATGAGAAAGTATGGCACATGTGTTGGTGTGAAATAAAATCCAAAAACCTACTCTAAAAATTCAGTAAAGTTAATTTTACAGGGACTGGTGCTCTCTGTATGAAATATTGTGTCTTTGGTACAGTATATGAGAACAGTAGAGGCTAAAGGCAACCCATCATGTGGTTAGGCTTTGAAAAATGGCTAAGTGAAAATGATAGTATGGAGTATCTGTGGTTAAATCTATCACCTTTCAGAATGCAAAAAAAAAAAAAAAAAAAGATAAAGCAAAAGCCCTGAAACAAAATCTTGGTGCTTCATAGTTGCTAAACTTTGAATTCTACGAATTTTAAGTTGAACTCATGGGTTTTTTTCTCTTATGTTCTTCATCATAAAAATCTTCTTCATCATTCAGATATCAGGAAAATGAATTTCAGTAAAGAATTCTGCTAAAAATTAAAAAGAGGTTAAAGGTTATGTAAAATATAACACAGTGAAAAATTAGCCAGTAAAATGAAATGAAATTTGTTGCATTGTCAGAGTAATGATATCTTGGAGATATTAGTGGAGGCAAAAATTAATGAAAATGTACTTATTAAACTAGGAGTGTGATTTACAAACACAAAGAGAACATACTAAGACAGTAATTTTAACTTTTTATCTTTATAAACTGTAAACAAAAAAATGCTGTTCTTTGTGGTCTCTGGCAGCACTGGGAGAACTCTAGAACAGCTCTCAAGTACAAAGGAATTTTTTTTCATTGTAAATATATTTGTGGAAGAATCAGAAGATTGTTGTCTGTGAATGTACACTTATAGTACAAAAGTGGTATGCCTCACATATTACAGAGAATTGATACTTAAATTAATAAAAAGAGAACTAGTTTTTAACTGCACTGCTGACATGTTTTTATGTCCTGAAGTTAGCTTTTATTGAGAATAGGTAGGATAGTTTGCTTAAGTATCTGTAATCAATACATGAATTGTTTATACTTTATGTAACATTTTCTTTCATGTTATTAAGGAGTACAAAGGAGAGAGAAAGTGGGAAATACAGTAGAGTTATTTTTGTAAGTATGTTAAGTGAAGCAGGTATAATCTGATTTGAAGTTAAGAGAGCATCTAGATTGATTGGTGTAAACATGGAATAAAATAATTGACTTGCTGACTTAATATTTTTATAAAATTTATCAGTGTTATTTTCCACGCCAGCTCTGTATTACTTGGGAGTGTGCTTATGTGAACGATGGAGTGTGGACCAGGAATGGTCATTTCCCGTTGATGGCTCCTGGTTAGGAGGGCAGTGCTCTACCTTGGCTGTGATGCACTCAGCCTGCCTAAAGCACAGAATAAACCAGCGTTTGCTGGTATATGAATTTGTAGGTTTTCTTTCTAAGGTTCTAAATAGTCTCTTAAATTGTATTGAAAAGTTTTTGCAGTAAATCAAAAGATGACCTCAGTTATTTTTTAGCGATTGAAACTGGGATTTAACTTTCTAAAGTATACTTAATATTTATATAAAAATTAAATAGTGTTGTATTTGCTGTTTACTCTTTTATCAGTGTGAAAATGGATTATTTGAATACAATGTTCACGTTGCACCAGTTAGTAAGATGGAAGGCTTCAATACCTGTGGTTCATCTTTGCTAGATCACAATGCAGTTGATCATTAGGAAAAATAAATTCCAGTTCATTACTTTATTTGTTAAATCGTGTCGATTTTTCTCAAATGGAATTGTGAAACTAATGATTTTGCTGCTTGGTCTTACAAAACTCTGGAGTCTGCAAGGTGTGCTTCTTACCTCATGGTGATTACCTACCTTGTCTGCATATGGTATTGCTAACTTGTATATTGCATTACTTTCCCCTATTTTTTTCTGTTTTGTGATTGAAAATTCTGATTTGGTGTAGGAGAGGACATGCTGTCTTATACTTCATACAGCGTTTAACACTCAGGAGGCTCCCAGAGTGCAGATTAATAATAATAGACTGGCTGAGCTGCGATAGAGGAATGATACTCTGTCACATTTGAGGGGATGAATGAGTTTAGCTAATAGTTTAACAGCATAGCTTTATATTGCTGAACGGCTAAACAAAATTCAAAGTTTTGAGAAGAGAGACCTGGGCTTGCTTAATCCTATGGAAAGGATGACCACAAAAAAATCTCTTAAAAGCTTTTTATTAAGTAACAGGGAAAGAAGGAAAACAATTAAAACATTTAAAAGTGTAAAATGCTAAATAACACTTTTTCCTTAACAGTACCTCTTAATGATCTCATGCTAGCTAGGGAGTTTTTAAGAAAACTCTCCTTCAGAACATCTGACAGTTTTTAGATGTCCCATTAGGAAAAAGAAAAGGACTAGACAAGATAGGCTTTAGTTACCATGGTTAGTTTGATTCTTCTTGTTTTTACTGACAAACACACATAAAGGAAGGGTAAAACAAAGCAAGAAAAAAGACGTATATTTGTGCTAATTTTTATTGGCAATTCACTGCTGGAGGAACAGAGGCAGAGCACGAAGTCTTGTTAGCCTCAAGTAGTTAAGCCATTAATTTCAGCTGTTTTACTCATCGCTGGCTCGTGGGGGTGCTACAGCCACGAGACTGTGGCTGGGAGGGAAATTTCTGGCCTGGTGGTGGCAATAGGGGGGAAACGAAAGAGGAAGTAAAAGGCAAAGAAAATAAAGAACCTTCGAGACACGGTTTGAGTCTTGCCTTCTAGTTTTTTTCCTGTGATTTACAAGTAGGTACTTGAGGTGCCTTGTTTAAAATTTTAGTCGGGCTGGGATATTTCTTAGGATCAAGCCAATTAATGCTTGTTACTATTATTTTGGTTATTGGCGATGAAGGAATGGCAAGCTGTCCTGGCAAATGATGACTAAACAAATAATCCAACATAGCCCATTCTTCAGCTGGTATTTTTTGCATCATTTAAGGCTGATTTCTGACATTCTGATTAGTTCACCATTCACCATTAACACACTGTCTTTTGGTAATAGAAGTATTTTTTGAAACAAAAGTTTTTTTTCGGTTACTAATTCACTTTATCTGCCTCTTGTATCTTTTCCTGTCCATATTAATTGTTCTAAGATAGTTGACATTTCAAGAATCTTTATACTGATTCAATATTCAAGATTGATGATTTATTGCAAGAATAGGATTTCTTCTTGTTCAGCATCTTCTTATCTTGAGTTCGTTAGGAATGAAGCACATTGCAGATGAACAGAGACTTCAAGAGCACATTTCCAATACAATAACCCAGCTGATATTTTAATTTGAAGTTTAGGTCTCCAAATCTTGACAGACTGTTTTGTAAACTAGTGTTAAACTTAGAAAGCTTTTTTTTTTTTTTTTTTTTTTTGTAACCACAGTTGTTATTGTAGTAATTAAGATGTCACAGCAACCTCCTATTCAAGGCAAAGAAAACATTAACATTGGTGTAAGCTGATATTTTTAACCCTGAGAATTCCTTCTTTTTACTTTTGTACATGCAAATGAAGAGTAAAAGAATGTATACGTTAATTTTAAATAGTGTAAAAATTGCTTCCTGAAAGTGGGGTTGTTCAAGTTTTTTGCTGGTTACCATTTAGTATTGTAAAAATTTTCAAAGCAAAACTAAATACATTCTAATAGAACTAAGAGCGTTCCATAGAAATATGTTAATTCAACCAGAGATTTAGAGGGGAATAGTTCTGCTGATTTATTTATTCATGATAACTTCTAAATATTCTACTTACCAGTGTCATTATTTCTAAGTAGTCTTCTGTGTTAGATTCATATAGAAAGATCAGTATATTTGTATGTGAACACTAAATCAGCATGAAAATGAAGAATGACTTGCTATTGTAAGAGAGAATAGAAAGTTTTTTACCTTATTCAAAAAAATAATGCTAATGAGACAATAGTCACTATTTGACATAGTTAAAGATTTTTTTTTTATTTAACATTTTAGGCTTTCTCTTCAGAAAGAAATTCAAAATTGCGTTACTAGTCAGTTCTACTCAAAATGTTTCAAGCAGTCTTAGATTTTATTCAGCATGCATCCTAATACTTCATAGTTAAAATGCTCAGTTATATATTTTAAAGCTATGAGGAGCTTCTCCTAAAGAGGAGTCATTATGACCATATGGTCTAACTTCTGATTAAGACTGTAAAATTTTTTAGTTGTCTGTGTTAAAAACTTTGGCTATGAGAGCTAGCAAGATATACCTAGTCTGCTATATCTTCCCCTTTTTTTGGTTATTAAAATCTGTGGTTTGAGGACTAGCAGGATTTGTCTCCTCTTATTGTAAAACTAAATAAATATTGATTATACCTAGTAATCATGCTATTATCAATACACATCACAAGATCTCTTGTCTTCCAAATGTGTATTAATGTATGCAAATAGTTTTTCAAATATTTGGTCAATAAGAAAAGTCAGGAAACACTCTTTCATATATTTTGTCCAGATGCATATTTCCTGGGCATGATTCATTTGCCTACTTTAGTCCCCAGGTTTGAATGACTTTTCATGGTGGGACAGCTGTTGGAACTGTACTTCTCTTGTTTTTCATTAGAAAGGAAGACATCTTTAATGTATCAATTAATTGAAATGTCTTGGGTAACTTCTGTGAACTGAAGAAGAGGAAATGCCTGTTTGATATCCATGAACATCAAGATGATGAATTTACCGCTTTTGTACAGTATGCTTTGAAAATAGTAAAAATAATTAAAAAAGGAAAATAGCCAGTCCACTTGTTGCTACTAGTGGTAAATCCTTCAAATAGCAAATGTTAAGAATGTGGTTTATCGGTGCACTTGGCAGGCTTAGGTATGTGGTTGGACTTGATGATCTTAAAGGTATTTTCCAACCTGAATTCTTCACTTTGTCACTTAGTGACAGCTTGCTCTGTATTAAACAAAGAAGGATCAATGGCATCTGTGAGAAACCACCTGTCATGTTCCTTGATATAGTTGCTTGTTAGACGTGTTTTGCTTTAGTTAAGAACAATTACAGGAACTGTGTTTGCACATTCCAGTACAAATATTTATTACCCTATTTAATTGTTTTTTACAGCTAGTACATTTTATAATAAGTTCCAAGAATCACAAAAATGGAACATACATAGATTTTGCTGTTTCAGCTTTTCAGATGACAAAGCTAAACTGATAATTTTTCTCTTTTTTTTTTTTTTGACAGAATATACTCAAATGAAAATCATGACTTTTTTTTTTATGCTAGTACTTATCTATTATTTAGCCAAATGGCAAATCTTATTTATACAGAAACTTCTTTGAATCCTTATTCAAATGTTTGCTTTTGTAAACTGCATTAAGATTTGGAAATTAATGGGCAGTGTAATGAATGATGACAGATTAAAATGTAATATAAAAACTAGAACTGATAACCTGTTTGTGGAATGAACCATTTGAAATAGAATCAAAACAACACTGATACTAGCAATAAACAATTAGTGTGATACTTTGCCTTGAACAGCCATGCTTAGCTTTACTAAAGTGAATAATCTCTAAAATTGCCAAGTTTACTCATGGATTTAGGAATATATGTAAAATCCAGTTGTGTAAGAAATTTATCTTCTGACAGACATCTAACAGTCACTATGCAATTAGGTATTTGTTCTGAAGGTCTAAGTTTGGGCTCTAGCATGTGCACAGAAGCATCTTAGCATGAAGAAACAGGAGATTCAGCTTGTCATAATACAAAAACTAGTCAGAGAAGTTCCTAAACTCTGTCTGATCATCATTAGAGATACAGTGAACTCACCTTAGTAAAGCCTATGGCTTTGAGTCCATTGTAAAGCACAATCAATGTGGCTATATTTAATTGAAAGCATCTTAGGTTTTATAAGCAAATGAGAGAAGGTAGTCTGAATACAAGCCTGGATAAGAGAAGATCATTTCATAGTATAAGATTGTGCAGGTTGGAAGGAACTTCCTGAGGTCATCTATTGGTCCTGCACAAAATAAGATCAAGTAGGTGAAGTTGTAGGTGAAGGGATAGCATCCCTAATTCCTTGCTACCAGTTGGACTTCAATGTCTGATTGCTATGCCTTGAGCCTGACAGTTCAACAAATTTTTCAGCTGTTTGTCCAGTCCATGTCTTCTCAGTTTAGCTATAAGGGAGACCGAGCCACAAACCTTTACATTCACTTGCCATACAACCAGTCATCTCATCACAGAAGGCAATCAAGTAATTTAGGCATGTTCACATTGACCTTCTTGTCCTTCATGTGCTTGGAAATGGCTCCCAGTAGGATTTGCTCTAAAACCTTCCACCCAGGATGTTTGAGACTCACACCTATAAGAATTAGGTGAAAAGTCTATTCATTATCACAGAGTTGAGCCTATGAAGTTATGCAGGAAACCTTGGAGGCTGATAGGAGAGCAAGTGGGAGAGCCTGGCTCTGTAGCTTTACAGTTACAAACTTCATCTGGGAGAGTAAAAAGGTTGGGGTTTTCATTCCATTAAGGTCATTTCTGGCGGGATGTGCTATTATCTAAAAGATTGATACAATGTTTATGAAAAGAATGAATCCATTCAGTTAGGTTCAGTTAGGTTCTGACTTCTCCAAGAATATTCTGTGAGAAAACAATTCATGGTGCTATTGCACATCATTTCGAATGGGTAGAGAGGCCTCAGTCAGGTACCCAAACTTGTGGAAGAGACAGAAGTTCAGAAGAGCAGTGCCCTTTTCCTTCTGTTGGCTAGATCTGTACAGTTTCTTTGTCAGTTTTTCAAGTGTCTGGATTCTGTTTTGAGGATATCTAGCTTCATTAACTGTACTTATTGCATAATTTAGACATTTTAAATAGTTTTCTTGGGTTACTTTTTAGGCCTTGTAAGAATGCAGCACAGTAGTCACTAAATCTTGCCATTAGTCCTTGCCTGTGCAGGGACTTGTGTAAAGTTAAACATGGTCATAAACATTTGCAGTCTTTGAGCATGACCTTCAACTTGAAAACAGAGCTCTCCAGCTCCCTTTTGCTATATGTATGAACTATGTATATACGTATAGAGGCTTCAGGGAGTTGCCTGGGGCCTCCATGTGCTATCATAATGCAGAGAAATAATATTTTTTGTTGCAATCTAATGGGCAGCTCCTCTGTTTCTTGAAGCCTATTTTAGACTTGTCTTGTTTAAGACCTGTGTATTTGCTTACCTGACAGCCATGTCTATGTTATGGCCACAACATATGAATATGTCCCTGATATAGTAAGCAATATCAAACAGAAATGGATAAGTTAGTGCTGTTATTTTTAAATGAGACACCCGGGAAGTCTAAGGCTATTGCAATAAGATTTTTGTCTATGAGTGCTAAAAAGCTCTAAGCTATCACTTGTATACAAGGATAGGAATTCTGGGATATAATTCCTTCCAAGAATGAGTATAGAGAATTTGCCCTTCTTTCCCAGGGGATGAATGATAATGAATTTGTGTTTTGTTTCTTTTAAAAATGACTTACAGTATTCACAACCAATTGATTTATATTTAAAGAGCTGTATAACCTTTAAGTAGTCATTGACATTTCAACCAGAATGATTTTTTTGTGTAATTATTGTGGAGATGACAATTTAAGATCAAATATGTTAATTGTAATAGTGTCATCACACAACAGTGTCATCACAGATGCTGCTATTCTGCTTCATTTTATAGAAAATTGCTTACATTTCCTGTCTACTTGAAATTTCGTAACAGAAAAGACTACACTGGCCATTCCACAGATATCATATGTATTTTTTTTTTTAAAGTATTAGTTGACCAACTTCTTTAGTAATTCTCTTAACTTCAACTAGTATTTAAGAAAGTGGTTAGCATTTCCCGAATATTTTTAATGACATTTAAACACATTTAAATGTTAAGTGCTTCTTTTACCAGAGCTTAGGTTGAAGTCCAAGTTTTAAAGTAGCTGCCAATAAAGACAATTATTATACATTTTGTTTTAATTATTGTTGTTTTTTTTTTTTTTTAACTTAGTGTCAGTGATGCACAGAACAAATATCCTGGTTTGTTTAAACGAAGGCTGAGTCCACAATAATTTTTTTTCCTACTGTGGTAATACCTATAATTAATAATACAATGATTATAGGAATTTTGACATTCATTTGTGGTTTCAGTAACTAGTTTGTGTAATGTTTATAATCAAGTCTCTTGTTTACATCCTGAAATCATACACAGGAATGATACAAGACATCACAAATAGAGTATTATTAGTATCGATCAGTTTGACCACAGTGCTGTGTCATCTGTGGCTGATTTAATGCTGATTTTGAATCATAACCTTCTGGGTTTTTGGCAGGCTTTATAGCAAATTAGAAGTTCTGAAGCATCTCTGTTGGGCATTCTATAGTTTTCGATTTAATTAAATGTGAAAGAGATAATTGTCTTAGTTTTTATTTTATACTGTTCCCTCATTTTTAACAACAGATACTAAAGTGATAATCCCATTCTGTTCTGCAGAGGTTCTTGTGTTGTCCTCATCAACGTAGTATCTTTAGTCTTTCAGTCATGCATTAAATGACATGACTAACATCTGTTACATTTGGTTTGTTCTCTCACATTCCCTCCCTGGGGGAGGAATTTCATGTGCAGTTAGTGGGGTATATTTTAACATTTTTTTTTTTTTTTTTTTTTTTTTATATGTACGTTTCTTTGTGTTCGTATTAGAAGAGGTGAGATCAGTGCAACTTGCAGCTAGAACAAAAGACAGGGTTATTTAAGAGTCGAGGATGGTTGTAGGAAAGCTGTCTCTTTTCATGTAAATTAAAACCATTATTATACCTGGGGAGTGAATCGTTGACCCTGATCTTTATCCTGGACATGCTGGTCACAAGATGCTGAGCATTTTGAACATAAGAAATGAAACTTCCCACTCGATGCTCTTTTCTGTTGAAAATCAATGCAGAGAGTAGAAAACTAGGCGACAGCCCTTATGGTGGAAAAACGTAGATGGGAATTTGATAAGGGATGATAGCTTCTTGCAGAGGAATTTTGCTTTACTTGGTTGAGACAGGTAATAACGGCAGCTGCTAAATATGGGCACCATAAAGATGAAATGGAATCTGCTGACAAGCTAGGAAAGGAGAAAACAACTGTAGGTGCTGTATGTTAGGCCATTATCAGGAGGAATTCCAAGAGAATTCTTAAATATTTGAATGAGTTAACAGTTCGAGGATATGTATGTTCAACAAAACAGAGATACAAACATTTCAAAGTGGTCTCTTCTGCCCAGTCACTTCATCTTGTTCAGCTTCCAGCAGCTGTTCTTCATTCCTGAGGAGATCTTGTTCAAGTAGTGAAACCTGGTTATCCTTATAAGTGATAAAAATCAACACATCCAGATGCTAAGCTGGGCTTTGAAGCATCATAGAAAAATTAGGCAAGATTTCTAAAGCTATGATCAGTGTAACTCTTGTGCTTATTTGCAAGGATATAAATACATTTTATTTATAGAATGCCATTTTATTGAAATCAAAAGAGCTTGCTATTTCCTTATAGGAACTGTGGAAGAAGGCAGAGTATTTCCATCACTGCTCTCTGTTCTAAGAACATTTTCAAATCAGAGTTATTCTGTAGCATTGTAATAACAGTAAAAAACATTATGTGTAATTAATTAGTAATCTTACGTGCTTTTTATAGGTCACTCTAGAGTGTTTTTATTTTGTACAGAAATGAAGTTGCTTCCATACTTTCATTTTCTTCCAGGTATGATCTCTTCTTTGACCTGCATTGTAAGGCACTTTATACAAGTTCTTCAGAAAGTAGAAAGATACTTTTTTACATAAGTTGGAATAAATCGCTATTTTCTTCTTCTGAAGCTCTGTAATGTTATATTTTTATAGTTTCATCTAGTCTTATTGAATGTAGCCTTTTTTTTTGCACAGTGCTACTTTTTTTAGTCACTGCAGTCAATGAGATAATATTGCAATATTTTTAGCATTACTTGTATTACGGCTATTATCAGAGATGTTGAAATGAAATAATTTTAGGCAAAGTAAAAAAATGACTTCTATAGTTTTGGCTGTGCAAACTACAGAGGTTTGTTTGACAATGCATGAACAAAATGGACACATACAAACCCCATATCTTTTTAGATAATGTTATTAATTGTTATTTAAATATCAACTGTATAGTATACACCTGAAATAACTTTAATTTTTAGTGGTGGTATTGTATTAACTTAAAACGCGCCCTAAGCATAGAATGCAACCTTTATTTTTTCAGTGCCTGTTATTATTTATCCTTTTTAAAAAATGTTTAAGTAACTGTAAAAATACTCACATAATGTTCATTTCAGATATATCTTGGAGGGGATGATGAAAGGCTGCATGTTTGGATTCACACACATAGGAAAATTTCTGAGTGCATAATAAGAAAAGGGAAGAGTGGTTAAGTAGATTTTAAGTTGGAGAACGGACCATTATGATCTGACTTCATCACATATGTAATACAATCACTTTGAGCAAGTATTGCATCAAGCTCAAGAAGGTGAGGTTGAAATAGAAATATTTAGAAATGCATCCAATATTGACTTAAAATTGTGAAGTTTCACTACTATTATGAATAATATCCCCTCCCCCCCCAATTTGTATTCTTTGAGAATAGTTTTTTTCAGTCTGTGTCAATACTTTGTTTTTATATATGTGAGGAAACAATCCCAGGCTTCCAGGCCAGATGGCCAGATGGCAGTTCTATTCACTGTACAGACCAATCTTTATTATCTTCTCATGGATAGCTATTTTTCCTGCATCAAGAAGACTGCATGGTTCAGCCATAATGGGCATGGCTACAAACTAGTATGTGTACGCTTTGGATGGCCAAGGAACTAGAGTGCCAAAGTAGAAAAGAAAATGAACCAACTTCACAGTAGTCAAAACACTCCTTGAAGTGTCTCTGTCCTGTGTATATAGAAATGGATAAGATTGAAATCAAGTTACTGATTTGATCACTTTTCTAATAAGGTTAAAAAATCCTGAACTCGGGTCTAACTGATATTTCCCCAGGCCTCATGACATTCCTGCTCATCTTTTCTGAACTCTTTAAGTGGTTTTGCTGGTCATTCTTTTCACCCCCCTTTTGCTGTATGCCATTTAGAAAGAAAGGTTTAAGTAAATCTTCTAATTGTATACCCTGTTCATGAAATTTGAGATTCAGTTTAGCTACTTAGGTCCTTCTTCTCCTTATAGTTTGTATCACTTTTGAGGGGGAAAAAAAGGGTATTATTTTCCAAATGAAAAAAGTGAGACCCAGTTTCAAAATGTGTTGTTTCTGCAGCTGAGACAAGCACATCCATATCTTTGTGCATTTTCTGTTCTCCATCAGGGTCAATTCTTCAAGGAAGAATACAGTTGTGACTAAGAATCCTGAGATCTTGGAGGAATAGGCCAGAAAAGTTAAAAAAATACCTGGAATGTTTCATACAGACAAGCAATGCTACAGACAGGCCTCGCAGGGCTATGATGGAAGATCCTTCTCTGTCTTTGGTGAATAGGGATTGTCTGTATTAGTGATAGGAAGAAACCATTGTGTTTTCCAAGACACTGTTGCCCAAACCCATTAAACAGTTCTAAATTTTGTTTCTCAGTTAATACAAGTATTTCAACTATATGAGAGAGCGTTCAGTACCGACACAGGACTATTGCTTTTTTTTTTTCAGGAATGGGACTAAGAAAAATTTTAAAAATGGTCACATATATTCCATACTTTGTTTTGATCCTAGAAGGTCATGATTAGACTTTCTACTAATATTTATATTTAGACCAGACAGAGTTTTAGAATGCAGTTTTCTGTTTCTGTTGGCTAAAGTAGTATTTTAATTAGCTGAGATGGTAAGATTGTCTCTAAAATTGTGAATTTAAATGTAGTTGTGAGTCACGAAGTAATAATAAAACTAGTAGTCAGTTGTGTCTAGTGGATTTTATCCTAAGCTATTTGAAGAGTTGAGGAAATCTGATGGAATCTCTTTTCTGGATATGCTCTTAGAGAAGACTAGAAAAGAGTAAACAGAATCCCCTTTTAAAAAGTGGGGATGGTGTGAGTGCAATAAGAGCCAGAGTATTAGAAGCATGTCAGACCACTTTAATTCCTAGAAAAACAGTGGAAGAAATAAGCAAAGATTTTGTAAGTATCTAGAAGATGAAAAAGAAATTAATAGCAGCCAGTGTGGATTTATAAAGAACAAATCATGCCAAAAAATCTAATTTAATTCTGCAAGAGGTTCAGATTCTGTAGACAGAGAAGTGACAATAGATTGCATATCTTGACTTGAGGAAGGCTTTAATATCATCTTGAAGAATATACTCCTAAGGAAGCCAGGGCAGGTGATACAGAGAAAACTGCTGTAGAGTAGTAATACATACCAATGAGTAACAGTCTTAAAGTTTTACTTAGTATCTGTTGATGGTCTTCTGTCAAAATGGAAAGATGTACCAAATGAAACTCTGCTGAAGTTGTCAAGCACATTCATTAATGTTCAGAATGATGGAACAGGGTGCACTTAGAAGCATGTTAGAAAAGAGGTTTAAAATGGTTTTGACAAATTAGACATATGGTCTAAAATTGTTGAATGATATTCAACAAGGGCATTATTCAGTAAGTACTATGCTTAGATTTACTCATACATTTAAATTGAAGTTAGCAACTGATTAGGTAGCAATTCCCAAGTGCAATATCTAGATTTTAAGCTGCCTCTTATGCTGAACATGAACTTTAATTGTCCATGTTGTTATGGAAAGGGTATTTGCCATCATAGGTTGCATAAACATTACTATGTCCTACAAAATTGTGCTGCAGTTCTTCAGTTCTAATCAGCACCAGTAAATGCCCAGCTAGAATGTTTCCAGTTTTGAAAACTACAGGTCAAAACAGTGGTGGCTTAGCTGACAGCAATTCAGGTGATGTCTGTACATGTCATGCTGTGAGGAGGTGCTGAACAAATTTGATATGCCTTAGGACAGAAGACTGAGGGGAACTTCAAGATTTTCAAAGAGATGAAAGGCTGCTGTTCTTCATGCCCATCGTAGATGATGGGACAAGAAGTATTGAGCTTAAATTGCAGTTTGGGAGATTCAGACAAGAGAGAAGTTAGTAGGTCTAATTTTCATTACATGTTAAGTGATTTAATGTACTGTTTTCTCATTTGCCTCTCAGATGTGGCTGTGTGTATTGAACTTGTGCTTGGAATAAATGATGACAAATAAGAATAACCATAACTGAAATGTAGTAAACTCATCCTTCCATCAGTAATTTCTGCAGTTTGGAAAACTCTACTCCTTCTACTGATTTTGGGTAGGTTTTTCATACATGAAGTACATTTTTTTCTCTCTCACTGTCTCTTTAAGCAAAACCACATGTGCCTCTTTCCTTAGAAGAAAGGGGTTAGTATTTTCCTTGTAACACAGCAGCATACGAATTCACTAATTTATGAACTTGAGAATCACTTTTATACTTGTTTTCTGCAGATTGCCTTTACTTCTCATTTACGCTAGAAGTATGGATTTAAGAAAATACCGAGTTTACAAAATTTAGTTTCATACTCCCAATTATAAATGGATACTAGTGTTGTAGCTTTGCAAAATGTGTTAACTAGTGAGTTTTTCAAGGGTGTTTAGCATATGCTACGTTTAAAATCATAGGACTATTGTCTGGGATGTTTTTGATGTCACTTTGTGCTTTCTAATTTTCATTTATATATAGTGTCTTTGTGAATGGCAGTTCTATTCATTTTAAATGCACCCTAATTGCAAACAGACATGAATGAATACTTGTAATTAGCTGGAAATGAGAACAATGAATGTCTGTATTACAATAAAGACTTAGGAGTTAAATGATCATCCAAAACTGTGATTCAGAATTCTGTTATTAAACACTTAGAACATCTCTTCACAGAATAGTTTGAATAACATATGTCTGTGAAGAATGATGCTCAAAAAGGTTAAGTATTTCTGTAGGTAGCATTCCATTTATGCCTCTAGTACAGGTGTAGTTTTACTGGAGGAAGAATGTGAGATCTGAAGAAACTGAATTTTTTCTATGCCTGCTTTTCTGCCAGAAGTGCTTTTAACATATGAAGGACAATCCTAAATTTCTGAAGTCCAAAACTAATTACTCTTACAAAGAAGTAGTGAGCATTCCAGATAACATGTATGTCAGGGAGAGGGTTCTGAGTTCTTAATTGGTTCGTAAATTTATTCCAAGGAAACAGAAAGCAAAGGGGGCAAACTTCAGATCCTTCTTTATAATGACATGCAAAAGACACTGCATCCTTTCAGAAAGTTTAGGTGTTAACTTTGAAATGTTAATTGTTGAGAGAATACTGTAGTTTTATTTAATTAGAGTATGATGTTCAACCATACACTTAAAATTTTCATTGGTATTTGGTGAAAATGTTTAAAGGCTACCAACCTAGACTCTAGATTTTGCCTCTGAGTGTTGGAATTTTTTTTGCAGCCTGACTAGGAAAGTTAATCTTAGGAAAAAAGAAGAAAATAAAGTCAGATTGTAAGACTCTTACAGTTCCGTATATTATATTTATATATTATATTTATATATTATATATATATAAAAATCATATATTTAAAAAAAATCTATGTTAAAAGCAATCACACAACTGAAATTTTTCACCACTTCTGGGAAATTGTCTTGATTTTTATAGAAATTTCTACTACTATCAGGAACCACTGTGGTGTATTTTTGAACCAGAAGAAGAATTAAATTTAATGTTTGAAGAACTTCTATAGATTTAGAGTACACTTTATGTAAGATCTTAGAGGTTAGATAGTTTGCTCAGAGGAATAGTTATACTTGTGTGTGAGTAGTTCTATGAAACCCAATTAAAGAAGTGTAAATAAACACAACATTTACTAAATAGTACCACAGTTTTTGTTTGGTTATGGTTTCTCACTTCTGGATTCCAGAGTTCTTTCCTGGAGCCTATTTAGAGAGTAGATGTTTTGCTTTCTTTCAACAATGGGAGTAGTTACACAGATCAGATTCTCATTTGATTCTTCATTCTACAATGCAGAGAAATATTAAAGTTAAGAATTTCTTCTGGTTTTGCTGTGAATTTTCACCAATTTACTGAATAACCTGTAAAAAGACACTAAAGGTAATCAACACCCAAAGACAAAATATATGATGTCACTACAGCCATGTAATTTAGTACAGTCTAATTCATCAACCTGCATCATACTCTGGAACATCAAATCTAATGGACCCAAAACATCATACTTCTCAAGTTTTGGTGTAGCAAGGTTTTAGTAGGTTGAGTGAAACCACAACTCACTCCACTAGGAAATGTCTCAGTTAGATTCAGCCACTGGCCACTGCAGAGGTTCATATGTGGCAGGAGTTAGTGGAAATTAATCAAAATGAGACAGTTTTAGCTTTTAAAATTATTGGTATTCTCAGCCAAAACAAGGTATTTTGGAAAGGCTAAGGAATTCTAGTCAGAGGCCCTTACATCTTAGTTTGAAATAGGTAATTTTCATTAATTTTTATAGCAGATCATTTAAATGCTTTTAAGCTTCTGCTTAGTGTGCAATTTATGATATGGAAGCTATTTGAATGTATTTTAGTTCCAGGCCAAAAAAAATCAAAATTGTTAAAGATTAATCTCACCAAAGTGTTCGTTCTGTAAAAGTGGGTTTTTTTGGTGGTTTTTTTTTTTTCCCCCTTAAATGGTATTTCCTTCAGGAATTAGACCAGATGACTTGATTTCTGTTTCGAATGCTTTTACCAAAGCAGTTCCTCTTTTAAGATAGGTAGTCTTTGAAAATCAGCTTTAAAACCTTACAAGTTGAAACTAACTGTAAAGAGGGTGGAATGTATGCAAATTTTTCGGTAGTTTCAAATCTGGCTGTGTTCATAGTATTGGATTATATTCATCTCCTGAGCCCAATGGCCGGTCACTAGATAAAAAAAATTGTGAACAATTACAACACTTCAGTTTAACTAGCATCTGTGATAAAGAATTAGAATCACTTTCCTTGCTAGTTGTAAATAAGTCTGTACAACATAAAAAATAAAAATTTCACATAAATTATCTTTTAAGATAACAAGACTAGGAAAGCCTTGTTCATACAACAAAGGGTACAAGACGAGGAGACTCAGAAGCAGAATCAGAAAATGTCTAGAAAAATTTGGTGAGTTCCAAGTATTATGTAACTTTAATTCACTTTAAAATAAAGATGCAAGTAGCAAACAAACCCCAACAGAATATTGATCAAAGGAGACAGGTAGACAGAAATAGCAAACCATTGTGTAAAAAAATAGAGTGATATCTTTTATTTCTTAGTGGAACATTCATTCAGGCTTATAAAACCAATGGAAAAGAACACTTCCACTATTGTAAACTATATTACTATACCTACTTATATAGACAGTTTATGATAATATTCTGTTTATGATTCTAGCTCTTCCATGCATCAAATGAATCACAAGACAACATCTATTTTTAAAGGAAACCACTTGTGCTTTCTTTCAGGAGTATGTAAACTTTGCATTGTATTTACCTCAAATATCTCATGTAGATAGATCATATCAATCTCATGATAGATGAGATTATATCATAGTAGTTTCCAGTGATTTCCCAGATATAAACTAATAAATTGTATAGAATATGTGAATATAGAATTCAAAGTGAGCTAAGAGTATTCCCATTTATATTGTTATTCAATTAATTCTATTGTCAGGAAAAAACAGTATTTTATGACTTGTGTTTTTCATGCCATTTAGTAAGCTGGTATTACTGATGAAGTACTTAAACTGCCACTGCCGCTGTTTATTATATGATAGTCATTCAAAGCTTCATGTGTGAGTGGATGCAGGATATAAGTCTGCCCTAGAAAAGGACTGTCTGTAAAGCTGATTCTGAAGAGGCTGAGAACAAGAAAAAATGATATTTGTTATTTCTATTCCTGTTATTTCTTCTGAAAGCAATCCTTCTCTAGGATTGCCTGCATTCTGGAAGAAATCTGAATCCATTTCATGTGATTAAATGTCACAGTCTGAGAAATACTAACTTACTATCTGTTGTGTAGTTAAGCTCTTTAGTGTATATTATTTTCAGCTGGTGAATATACTATAGCTAATAATGTTATAAAAACCTTATTTAACAGGCAAAATAATGTATCAAGGCCAAAGTAATTACTAATGCATTTTGAACTAATTACAGATTTAAAATGATTTTGTATTCACCTGCTAGCAGCTGAGCCCAGGGTTGCATATTTCACTGTAGCAGCTGGTGACAGTACAAGCATCTAGGAAAGCACTTTCTGCAGGAGATGCTTGGAATGCCATCTACTGTTGAAGAAGCAAACAAAACCCACCAAAACCCCTAGCAAAACCTGCTTTTTTGGAGTAGTTTGTTCTAAAATGCAACTCTACTTACATTGTTACATCTGTACATGTATTACATCTGAGGCCATCTTTTTGCAGAATATTTAAAATACATTGTGTAAATACAACTAATACTTTGAAAAGGGATCAAATGTGTTCAATTTCAGTATCCTAGCTTTTGTATCAGTTTTAAAATTAGGCTTTCTGCTTTGTTTTATGAGTTCCCTGAGAATTTCAGTTAGTTACAAAACAGGATAAAGCATAAGTAAAAACTAGTGTCATCTTGACAATATAGGTTTAGTAGAAATTAGATCAAATAAGAAAAGTTGCAATCCAGACACTGAAATAAATATCTTAAAAATCCTTATGGTTACAATTTTTGTTTAAATGGAGTGAAGTATTAAGAGAAAGGCCTTTCTCTGGACTGAAAAAAGCAATTTATTTGGTCTTTTAAAAGAAAAAATCCTGTAGAACAACAACTAAAATGGTATTTGATGATTTGTTACTGAAGTTCACTCTGGTAAAATTGTGCATGGAGATTACAGATTTACTCAAGCTTGAATAGTCTTGTAAACCTTTGTGTTGCATTGGGATATATTTATGTCTGTATTATTACTGTCAGTGATATTGGTAAATTTGTGCATTTTAGTCATGAACAAGACAATGTATTTTACAGTCGTCATTATAGTCATCTTCATTTCCAGAAATATGGCTTGCTTACTTTATGCAGCTACTGTTGTATGTTTCACACATCCTGTAGGCAAGACTACAAAACCTTTTTTTTTTTTCTTGTTACACAAAATATAAGATTATGGTGGTGGTCGTAAGACCTAAGTGCTATTCCAGCTTCCTATGCTTTTTTTTTAAAGTAACTTGAGGTGTAAAAGTAGAGTATTTGTCTTAAGGATTGTATTGGAGGGAAATTTTCTTTCTGGTTGATTATTTGTTAAACTGTTCTTAAAAATGTAGGAAAATAAAGAAGGAAAACCAAAATCTGGCTAATTCAAACTAACAATGTTAATAAAGTGAAAGATAATTAGAATTTTCTTAAATTTTAATAGATACATTCGGATGAATGCTAGCTGTCAAAAAATAATCTTTGGAGGTTGAGTTGTAGTAGTATATGTCACTCAAACATTTTTCAACTCAAATCTCACATGAGACTTGCTATGGGGTCCCTATAATTACACAGAATTATAAATAGTAACAATTTTACATGACAATTGGACAGTTTTTCCTGTGTCCCTTCTTTGAAAATGAAAGTCCAGTATTTTTTTCTGATTTGAGTCCTGCTATTTTAGGTTGAATTTTTTTTTTTTTTTGGTAATGTCACCTGCCTCCAATATCAACATATCTGCAGGATTTATGAAAGTAACATTTATTACGTTGGAGAAAAAAAAATAAACCCAAATAAACCTGGGTTGTTTTTTTATCAACAAACTTAAATATATATCTATGTTTTTACAGCTTAACCAGCTAAAATTTTGTTAAAATAGTTAAAAATAGTTTAAAATACCCTAAACATCTGGAGTGAAGGCAGTTACTGCTTATGTAGAAGTCTTGAAGAAGTGTCAGGCACCCATGTGAGGCTTTTCAGCCGGGATGTAGTATGAACACTGAGATTACAGAGAAGTCCGGACTTCTCCGAATGTGTGAGAGACATTAGCGTGACAAAATACACTGCAGGACAGATGACAAATGATTATATTGTCTCACAATGTAGCTTCTGAAAGAGAAGAAAATGGGTATTTTTAGGAACATAGCCTTTTTTTGTCTAGAAAGGAGTCTACTGACAGGACAAACTGATTAAATTCAAGGAGGCATTTACCTGTGTCTCATGTCCTTGAAAATGGATTTGGAAATTCATTCTAGTGAAGATTTATGCAATGCTAGCTGCTCTTTAAATGAGCCAATAGAAACTGAATAGGTAAACTTCTATTAAAGAAATATTTACTAAGGCTCAAGGACTCCTTAAAACTTGCTTGCTCTTTTTAACTGCTGCCTTTGACAGCCTTCATATGTGTTGATTGGCTCATTGTTTTGCTCTTACTGCATTTCTAACTCAGGCTGAATTTTGATATTACATGTTGCAAGTTAGCTGGTCTGATCTTTCAGCTATTATATGTGGTGTCAGAGATGAACACCTAACAGGTAATGGATGGTTTACCCAGAGAATATCAGACTGGTGAAACTCCTAATTCAAGAAAGTTAGTAATGTGAAAACCTGAAAAAAAACTTCTGGAACTTTAAGATTGGCAGACACTTCTTCACAGACTGTATTTTCTTCTGTTAATGTTGTTACACAGGCTGAATAATGCTACTGTCATTTAGCTAATTTTATTGTCCCTCTGACAACTTCACTTGATCCAAGACATTCTATTAATTATTGCTTTATATTTTTTGTTTTTCCTATTATTTGCACATGCCTCATTCCCTCAGCAGACACAAGATACCCAAGTGGGAAGCAGCTGGCATATTCCACATAGCAACCAATTATAATGCTGATGGTTACAAATTCTCACTTACACTGTGATAACCAAAATACTCTTTTTTTTTTGCTAAATACATGAAAAAGCTGCAGTACCCCAATTTAAATAATGTGTTAGGTTTGGACAAATGCTAGATTTTTAACATTAACCTTTTAATATCACCTCCCTGGTCGAGGCCTCATGCTTGCAATTTTGGATAACCTTCAAAAGAGAGCATCGATCCATGAATTAATTATTGGAACTGCTCATAACATAATGGCTACAATTCAGTGTAGTACTTATTTATTATTACAGTTGTACGACAGTTATTTTCCCATGTGCTGATTTGTGATTTTGACAATCATTTTATCATTTTACTATCAACATCGTAACAGAAAGGGGAAAATCTGACCAAGCTAGGAAATGTCTGAGAAGTATGGGAGCTTTCATCTGTAGAACACAGTGTCTCTGTCTCTTAGTCCAGAAACAAATAATAGGAAACATTTTTGCCCTATTTCAGTTCATATCCTAAGATAAGCAGAGTCTGATTTATTATGCTGGGTCTGAAATAATCAAAAATACTGTCAGTGTCTTCAGTTTTAGTACTGAAAGTATAGGGTTGTTGAGCACTATGTTTTCAGTTGGAGTGAACCACATTTTAGTATATATTTTCTAAAAATATTAGTGTCAAAAATTCACTTTGGAGCTTGTTTTTTTCTGGAACCTGTGATAAAACCATCCCATTTCTAATTATCATCTAAATGTCAGAGTAGTCCTAATCTTACAGAATTTATGTTTATGGGTGATGCTCATCTGGGGTTCATGCAGGGAGCTCATTCAGCCTAGACTATTATTATACAGTAGCATGTATAGGTCTGTGCTTATCCATAAAGTGTGTATGGTACTTGTTGTTTCTCTTGTATCTTCACCACCGCTTCAGTTTGGACATCAGGGATGTCTATCCTTTTCAGCTTGGATTTAGGTAGGTTTTAAATTTATTCTGTGTTACAAGTATTGTTTCTAGGCCAAGTACCCACCTTCTACACCTGCTTTGTCACTAGTATCAAATATCCAGTTACCTCTCAGTGACTGATCTTGGAGATGTTTTTGTGGAAACTGCCGATACTTTTGTTACAAACAGGTCAGAATTAGTCAGGAAAATCACCTATACACATCTTCAAGAAAATTTTCCTTTCAAAAGACATTATTGTCTAAAATATGATCCTTCTTAATTCAACTACCTTTAACTCTCTAAACTAATACAAACTTGGAGCAGTCATCTAAAATGAAAATTTTAATTTTGGTCAAAAATAATTACGCTGAATGTTCTAAGGTGAATGTTCTTATAACATCAATAGAATAATCAATGCAGAGAATTAATTCAGTTAATATGGAAATATTTTACAGTTATCCAATTAACACGGCATTTATATTCAACCTCCTTAACTCTCTTTTCTTGGAATTAAACATACTTATGTAGTGTAACTTACTCTTAAAGAGGTGTCCTCTTTCAAGGAAGTAGTTGATTTTATACAATTTGACTCTGTGACTGTGTTAACTCCACTGCTTTGTGTGACTGTAGTTGCTCCACTGTTTTGTCAGGAATGGGTGCAGGCAAAGTTATACATCCTGTGTATGTCATGTGTCTTGATTTCTGATGTGTGAGCACGTAGTCACTAATCCTTTTTTTTTAAGCTTGTACCTTAAGTTTTAAGGTACAGAGCATATCATTGAGATACTGTTACAAAGATTTAGAAAAAGAAGAGTCCACAGGAGGCAATCTAGGAAAATGGATTAATGGGCCTTGCACTCTAAGGCAGGGTGGTGGAAACCTCTGAATGTGGCTGGAGCTGGTAATCTTCCCCCCTTTTCAGCAAAGTCCCTAGTTAGACCAAAAGAATGGGCATCCACCCCAGTGGTCAGGTAACGTTACACAGTGGTAACAGATGCAGTTACACACCGAATGCCATTTTTGGTGAGAAAGAGTGTGAGGCAGGGGGAGAGGGAACAGAGGTTTAGAATTTTAGCATTTTTTTTTTAATCCTATTTTATTTTCAATGACATTTTCCAAGGTGTATTGGAGAGGAAGCTTTTCTAAATATTTAAAAAATATTGGTGGTGGTAAATATTTTTGAAAGTTTATGACGTTCAGGTACTATGAGAATATATAAATTCCTAAGAAAGATGGTTAAATAACTTCATCAAAATCTTTTAAAAGGGCTGAAGACTGAAATCATTCACTGTTGCTTTCTTACCAGCTTCCCATGCAGTCTTCAGCCCAGTTCATGTTGGGTAATGCTAGATTTTTTTTTGAAGATTGTTGCAAAGTATTAATGTAGTAATTGCACTATTAATCTGAAAAATTTAATGGAGGGATTCAACACTGATCTTCTTTTTACTCTTTTCCTTTAATGTGTGATCAGGGTTTTGGAAGGTAAGGGATGAGCCACAAAATGCAGAACTCCCAGCTTGTTGATGAAATTTAGATTTAAAATAAATGTTAAATAAAAGCTGATAATTTCCAATGGCAAGGGTAATTTCTTCTCCTTTGTAAGTATGGCAAGGATTTGCTTGTAACCTGAGGTTTTCACAGACTTTGACAGACATTTGTTAAGCAGCATATGTTACCACAAAAGATGAACAAAGCTGTTCATCTAGTGTATGTTTGGTATCTACACAACTCAGTGTATTAAAGTAATTTAAGTTGCAGTATTTTTATAAGTTTTTTTTGGAATGTCTTTTATTTTAAACTGTGTGCCCTAAAGGATGTAGGTCTC
Source organism: Falco naumanni (assembly GCF_017639655.2). Lineage (NCBI taxonomy): Eukaryota > Metazoa > Chordata > Aves > Falconiformes > Falconidae > Falco > Falco naumanni. The sequence goes on from NC_054056.1 coordinate 94,862,304, forward strand.
TGGCTTTCAGATGGGTTAGAACTTCTTTGGTCAGGTGATGGAAGCATCGGCTTGTAAAAGATGGCTTCAAAAATATCTCCTTGATAAGCATTTGTTAGTAATAGACTTCTCAGAAGAATTTTTACTTTTATAGCACCTTTCACAAGCATCACAGAGACACCCTTTTTTTACTACTTATAGGACTTGACTTTTGTATAATCCTTTTTACTTTTCAGAACACTCTATAGAATGGCATAGCCACACTAGTCCTGTGAATTAGTAGTATCTCCGTTTTTAGACATCTGTGCAAGAAATAGCAGTATCTAACTTCAAATACATAAACTGAATTTATAGTTTTGCCTTCACTTTTTGCTTTTCACTAGGCTTGTATTGAGAAGTTATTGAAGAGAGAGAGAGAACCCTTCAAAGATTGTGTGTTGGCATCATGACTCTTGAGAGAGCTGCTTGCTCTATACTGTCATCTGGGCTAGTGGGGTCTGGAATGCAAAGAATAACAAATGCAAATCCTGAGAACAGTATTCAGTTTAATTCACTATAATGTATGTGGATGTCAAGTAGTTAGCATTCATGCTGTTGTTTTAATTTGAAAGATAGCAGCACTATAGATGTTTTTTTAATATATATAAATAGAAATGTATATTTGAGACAAAATTATTTGCTGCAGTCTTCTCTCAACTATTTTCTATATCTTTGCTGTGAACACAGCTGGAGGTAAATGTCAGCACTGTATCTGTAGAGGAAGCAAAATGTGAAGATTTTTTATATAGATCTGAGACTATCCCTTATTGTTCCTCTATGACTTGCTTTAGGAAAACCAGATAGTTCTGCACATTAATATTTAATCTCATATTAATTCTTAATCAAGTTTAGTGGAACATGCATTGCCTATGGAGACTACTGCACATATATTCTGCTTTGGGTTTTGTGCTGTTAACTCCATGTTCTCTAAACTTAAATTTTCGTACAAGTGTCCCACGCTCTGGACTTCATAGGCAATGTATTTAATAAAAATACAGTAGAAACATCAACAACTTCATTAAATTGATACCAGCAACATCAATTACAACATTAATTGTAATAACAAATAAATATTTGGATGTTTTTGTTTATGGATGAGGGAAATCAGAATCCCAAACAGAAGACCTAGAAAAAACTTCCATCCCATCCTGTCTTCTTCTAACCATCTCTCTCAGGTGGTTAGGAGATAAGGAGAGCATAGAAAGCTACTGAGCAAAGGAGTGTGACTCCTGGCCTGTAACGTTTTTAAATGAAAGTGGCATAGAGTGTTATATGCTTTATACTCAAACTCAATGTTTCTATGAGACATCAGGTACGCCCAGACTATTCCTACATATCAGATCTCTTGGTGCTTGTAGGTCTGTGGATGGCAACATTGTGAATCTTGAGAGCACTGTTGGGTCTGAGATATAGATATTAAGATGTTTATCTTTGCCAGGGATAGCTGATTCTGCAATCTGGATTTTCCTAAACTTGACTGGGAAGAACTAGATACCGATTTCATTTATTTCATTTCAGATATCTAGGAGATGTATACTGTGTTTTATGGATCAGTTTCATGGATTTAGGCACCTAAATTGTGCACAGATGTTTTTGTGGCTATGCATCCAATTATGTAAAAGTAGAGAAGAGGTCTGATAACAGAGTGCTCGTTCGTTTACCTGTGACCAACATCTTTTGGGAAGAATGCCTTATGATTTTGGGATAGTAGATTTTAGGAAGGAGGTTTTGCTGATGGCAATAGATTGAAGAAGAGAAAAGTATTAGGAGTTTAAAGGGCTAAGAATAATTTTTATGTTAATGTTTTCATTACTTTTTCTCCTGCTTCTGTTTTTTTTCCCTGTTCTGCTTTCCTATTCATTCTCTGTGCCAGTGGGACTAGCCATAATCTTTGAGGAATTTTTTAGTACACGGATAGGATCTAACATCAAAAAGTGTTCACTGAGGCTTGAGACCTAACCTAATGATGCTAGCTCCTGGGAAAGATCAAAGGGGTCTGGTACTTGCACTGTGTAGACTTGCAGAGGAACACAGGAGGAATGGTGCTGTGAATGTTTCAAAGGGCAGAGGTTCCAGATGACAAAGTGCAAGGTGCAAAAATTCTTTATTCTTGACAAGTAGAAAATCCTGGCTTTTTTTCAAGTGAAGCCATATATGGAGTTATGATCTGTGCAAAAAATGTGTGATAAAAGCTTCAAACTCTTCAAGCATTTTAGAATTAATTTAGTGCTTATGCAAAGTGTTGAGTAAATTCCTATGACAGAATTAATAAAAATTGATAATACATAGTAAAGTATTTAATATTCTGCACTGTTGGAATACATTGTCCCAGTCACTGTTGATCCAACACATTATCTGCATCCTGTTGGTGGTTTTAGTAAATAGGTATCAATCAGAAATTGTTTCTAGTGAATAGCTAGAACTGGCATTGTTCTTGGCAGAGTTTTGAGAGGATAAGGCTGAAAAGATGTGGGAAGGTAAAATGAAGACAGGTAGTCTGGAAGAAGCAGAATACAGTCATACTGCTTGGGATTTTTCAGTTGGTCTGTGAGCAAATGGAGGTTTGGGGTTTTTGTCAATCCAACTTCATTTAAGCAATTATCAGTTGCTGATTTTTGAAAAGAGGGAAGAAAGCAATGCATATATATGGTAGTACACAATCTAGTAAAACACATAGTGGTAACCAAAGGAAATGCAACTGTATACGTGTATGTAGACAAGGTTTCAGACTCTGGAGTCTCTTCAGTCCTTTTCTGTCTAGAAAAAGCTATTTAAACCACTGCAGATTTAAAAACATGATTTGTTTATTTAATCTAATATGTTATTATTTTAGTTACTACAACTTCTACTCCTACTTTAATCTGATTGAAGAGTCTTTTGGAAAAAGAGTAGTAGGCATTATCCTGAGGTTTGCTGATTTAGATCCAGTATCTCTATTCTCTGACCTTGAAAGATAAATACCTATGGCTGTACACCTGAGATGTTCAGGCCTGTTGATCCATAAGGGCAGTATTCGTTTAATTTCATATGGTAGAATCTATTTTACAATAGATTTTTCCATAGTTTCTTTTCAAATTATAGCTTGCCCTCTATGGTTGTTATAAAGTCATGGAAGATAGTTGCCTAATCCAGGGAATGAAGGATGTATGGAGAGTGCTGAAGGAATGCGTCACAGTTATATAATAATGGAAGCTGTTGTCCTCATATAACTGCAGTGTTGGAAAGTGTATAGTGGATGAGACACAGAATTGAAGGAGGAGAAAAGATTATTTCATATACTGTTACATAAAGATGCTAGATCCTCTTGAAAAAAGTGCACCAAAGATTTCAAATTGTACACTTAGAATTAGTGTGCAGTATTGCAAGTTTGATGTCTTTCTATTTGGATCTCAATTCCACATGTGAAAAAAATTGATCATGGTTACTATCCAAAGGAAAGATGTTGATTGTAATTTGATTATGGGAAGCACTCAGGTTTCCTTTGTTTAGTTCAATAGAAAGATTCACAATGATATAATAACTTCAAAGTGTCCAGTAAATGTTTGGAAGGCATATATGGAGAGGAATTCAAGAATTAGCTGTATATTCAGTTTTCGTTGTCCATTTGCCAGGGAGGTGATATTTACATTGTCTAGCTCTAGGCATACGACTTAGGAACTCTGAATCATTGTCTGAGACTGTTTCCTTCTCACAGGTGACTGTATTAGAGCTTTTAAGCTTCTAATATTGGGAGAAAACAAATTGAATGTCCTAAGCTGTCTAGTGAAAAAAGTATGGAAATGCTTTGATTCCCTGCCCATCCCACTCCTCTGCTCTTTCAATTTCCTGTGTCAAAAAACTAGCAGGGAATCTCTTGGCTGAAGATAATATTATGATTAAGATGCATGGTAGAGTGGAGTTTTGACTGCATGAGAAATCTGTATTTTCATAGTTTCTTGACTTTGGAGTATACTCGCGTGGTGGTGGTTGTTGTAGTTTTTGTGTTTTGGGTTTTTTTTGTTGTTGTTGTGTGGGGTGTGTTTTTTTTTTTTAACTGGAACATTTCTTTGTATATAAATTTCTAAAGTGCAGAAGATGGAAAACCATGCTAGAAGACTTTTTACTGTGTGCTGCATATTCAGTTTTCCCTTTCTGTAATCCATTTTGGAAGGTTTTTAATGTATCTTAATGTCCATTTATTTAGTTCTGAACCCTTTTTATAGAGGTATTCACTGTGATATGATATGAGGGAGGACATGTGGAGCTATTTTGATGAGCTTTAATTTTCTGTCCAACGTTAAGTATCCACTGAAATTGGGAGCCTGCACTCCCTGTTTGGTTAGGTAAGAGAGTATTCTCCATAGAGACATTCAGAATATCTATTTAGGAACCTTTTTGGGGTTTTTTGAATATATAGGGAAGCTAGATCCTAACTTGATATTTAAGATCAAAATCTGCAGTTAGAGGATGTAAATACTCCTATGAGTATTTGTCTCCGTTCTTGGGTTTGGTGGAGAGGAATTGCAAACATCAGCTTGCTCACTCAAGTTAAAGCATGTATTTCAGATAGAATATTTTCCTAAAGGCAATGGACGAATTTTAGTCACTACTATACAGACATACTGTATGTATTATCTAGTTATTTCTTTTAGGAAGTCCTGGCAAATTTTACTCAAGAGTAAAATTCCTTAGCTTTCTTTCCTTAGTTTTTAGAGTTACATTGTCGGCAGGCCCTGACATCGTTGTAGTTTAGTACATATAGTGTAGATTTCCCTTTAATTTATTAGTTTATGATATTGAATATTAAATGGCATGTTACATGTTACAAATTTACCTTGAATTATGATAGGCAATTTGGTTGTAAATGAAAATTTAAAAAAGTAGATTATAGTTAACATAATCAAAGTACTTTCCTTTGCATTTATAGCTGAATGTATTGCTGGAAATGTTCTAACAGGATATTCTTTCCAAAGAATTTGAAGGCAGTTATAGAACATTACTGATTTAATTTTGTAACTAAAACCTGTAGACATTTGGCATTCCCCATTTTTAATCCTAAACAGAAATAAGCACAGAATACATCTTCATGTAAATATACAACAAATGTTAAAGAAAATCCTTTTAACTCAAAGTAAGAACTTTCTCCCACCCATTTGATACAGATTATAGAGCTTCAGGGTAGTTGTTTTACAACATGTTGCACTCAGTTGTGCAAACTTATCTTTTTAGGGTCAAAGAAGAGCAAAAACCACAGCTGACACAGTAAGTAAAATATCTTAAAAATGCAATAGGCTTGACTTTTCTACCTTTGCCATGTTCTGCTTTCCGCACCTTTGATGGTATTAGCTTTCACTAATACCTGGTAGGCTGCAGTTAGTTTGTCATCTGCTTCCTGACTGGCTTGTAAGAGAGCTGCCTGCAGCTTCTTACTTCATCCACATGTTAGCTGGATGTAGGTTCTTGCTGCCTGCTTGTGAACTGGTGAACTGTAAAACTTTATTTCCCTTACATCCTTAGTGGCTGACTTAGTATTGCAGCTAACATTCCCATTGGCTCTAGCTTTTCCGCCTGTGTATTTCTATTAACATTGGATAAGAAAACATTTAAACTAGTGTGGTTTTATTGGTTATTCAGTCACATTATTTGCTTATTTAAACAGGTGGTTTCCCTTTAGTGGGATCACTGAGCTGGTAAATAACGTTCTTCAACCACAGCAAAAACAGCAAAATGAAAAGGAGCCCCAGACGTAAGTAAGCTGCTCTCTGTAGACTAAGTAATGTCTGTATAGCATTAAAACATACTGGAGAGTATGTTTAAAATAATTGCCCATTTAGAACATCATGCTGAGGGCATTTTACAAGCTGAACACTGTTTGTTTTCCAACCCCTCATTTGCAAAGGGAAAACTGAAAATCAGGTTGTACTCTCCTTATCAGTAATTTAAGTGATTAAATTAGAACACAATCTAAGGAGTTACTGCTACTCCATTTACCTTTTTATGCAAATGTTCCATACATGAAACTCCTGGTGAAGTGGTGTCTTGTCTGTGCATGAAGAGCTGGAATGATAAGACATGTAGTATTATATATAGCATGCCTATGCACATGCATGGTATTTGTGATATTGGTCATGCATAGCATGCTATACAAATCTACATAATATGTATGAAGAGGTTTTTAAGGACCAGGAAAATATAATTTCTTTTTTTTTTTTTTTTTCATCCTTCTTAAATATCTGTAAAGTTTCAAAACTAGCAGATATAAGGTGAAATCTTGGGTCTGTCAAAGCTGAGGGAATTTTGACTTTGATGGGGCCAGTATTTCATGCATGGACCTTTCACAGTGCTAAGCCAGTATGAGAGCAATGTGAAAAATTTTACTTTTCTGGGTATCTGAAAATTTTAATATTTAACAGAAACTGGCAAAGCTAGGACTTTCAGTCTTAGGGTAAACTTAAAGCATGTAGCTGGAAATTATTTTCATAAAGTGATACTAAAAATACTTATTATTCCAATTTTTCAAATTCTTAAAATGTGACTTCTGATATTATTTAAGCTATAAACTGTTGAGTTGCTGTTTTTTCTTTCTTCTAAACGAGAATGCCTTGTAAGTTCACATGATAAAAGAAATGTTTGCTTTTGAACCTGTGCATAGCTGGTTTAAAACATGCATATAACTTGTTGTTAGTTGTTTTCTGGGCAGAATCAGTTTTAATTTATTTTGAAATATATTTATTTAAGTCGGGTTTAATACTTGAAGGCCATGAAAACTGTGAATTATATTTTGAGAATACACAGTAGAGTAATTTTCACAAAATTAAATGGAGAAATAGGCCATAAAATTGATATTTTGTAAAGCAATGTATTGTTCTGAGCTCTGATATCCTCACTTGAATTCTTATTGCATATAATATTTATAGTGAAGTTTATTGGTTATTGTTAGATACTGGCAATATTAACATTTTGTTCACAACACCTCAGTACCTCCTTTGAATTCCCAGTTTCCTTAATGCAGCAATTTTTTTCTTCTTACCGATGTTGTACATATGAAGCATTTGGCTTTGAAGAAATTTGAAATGTTTTATACTCAGTGTAAACAGTTGAGTTATAGTTGCTGAAAAGTATTTGTAAATGGTTCCTGTTATTATGGAAGGATTTTTTTTGAACAGTGATCTCTTTGGGAACTGGTCTTGTTTAGTGTTTTTATTAATAATTAAAAAATTAATTAAGTTGTGTACTCATTGAATTTACAGATGGCACAAGGCCGGGAGAAGTGTAATATCTAATAGCAGGATTATATTCCAAAATTATCCTGAAAAATCCAAACTATGGTTATGATGCCATTCAAAAGGATAAATGCAAGGTGGTGTAGAGACAGTTTATGTGGTTGACATGGGATAGTGAAAAATGGTGTAGGCAGAAGTTCTTTGGCAGAGAATCTGGGAGCCATAATAGTATTTAAGTTGAGCAGGAGCCTGTATAATGAATGAGATAAATATAGTACTGGAACGTATAGACTCTAGCCTGGAAACTCTGTGAGGAAGTTTTCACACTGCTAAGCTTAGGTAAGGTCTCACCTGGAATAGTGTGTCCTTTTTTGGACACCATCCTTCAAAAATGATGGGAACAGTTGGAATTCAGTGGAGAATGATAAGAATGAATAATTAGATGTCTAAGAAACATGGAATGTATAAGGAAAAATTGAAACATATGAGGTGATTTAGCCTTCTGAAGAGAAAATGCCAGAGGATGAAAGATGAAAGAGAAGGATAAATCTTTGATTTGCAGAAAGTTGCTGAAAAATCTTAGAATCATGGAATGGTTTGGGTTGGAAGGGACCTTAAAGATCATCTAGTTCCAAGCCCCCTGCCCCTGCTGTGGGCAAAGACCCCATCCAGTAGACCAGGTTGCTCAAAGCCCCATCCAACCTGGCCTTGAAAATTTCCAGGGATGGGTCATCCACAACATCTCTGGGCAACCTATTCCAGTGTCTTACCACCCTCACAGTAAAGAATTTATTCCTAATATCTGACCTACATCTGCCCTCTTTTAGTTTAAAAGCATTACCCCTTGTCCTATCACTACAGACCCTATTAAAAAGTATGTGCTCATCTTTCTTATAAGCCCCCTTTAAGTATTGGAAAGCCACTATAAGGTGTCCCTGGATCCTTCTCTTCACCAGGCTGGACAACCCCACCTCTCTCAGACTGTCCTCATAGGAGAAAAATGAAAGGAAATCATCTCCGTGCTTCTGGTGGTGAAGCAGAAAGGAGTAAACTTAAGTTGTATCAGGGAGGTTTCAGCTTGGTAGGGAAAACTTTTTAATGGAAAGAAAGCTTAAAATGCTTGCATAGTTTGCCTAGGAATTGTGTGGAAGCTGAGTCACTGAAAATCTTAAGAAGTGGGTTTGGCAAAAAAATGTTAGAAGAGATGCAAGTGTAGCCGATCCTGTGTTGGGGCAAATAGAAAGGACTAAGTGACTTTCTAAAGTGCCTTCCAGAGCAGTTTATTTGTGATAAATTTATTTATTTATTAATGAACAGGATTTATTTTTGTGATTACTGTAAACTTTCAGGGAGGAAATTGAACAGAAATACTAATGTTGCAACTTCTTTATTTCCTTTTTTGACTTTAATGGCTTGCAGAGAACTGTTGTATATGGGAACATTGGGACACTGGGGAGCAGCATGGAACTGTATGTCTGAGAAATGTTTACCACTGTCCATACATACTGGGGCATTTTCCACTTGACATCACTGTCAGTATCTGGGTCTACTGTAATGGATTTCAAGATACATGTGGCTGTCCAACTTTGCTGATGAACAAACTTCCTTACATTTAATCTGGGGAGGGCAAAATGTGGTGGGAGAGGGCACAAAAGGAATCACAGTAGTGGTTGAAAACATAAGGTATCATGTTGCAAATTTCAGTTCTGCTCTGGTGAAAGTATTATTGAAGAACAGTTGACCATGTGTCCTTACGGGCAGAGGCAGGATTAGTCTGACACCCTTGGGCATGAATTCTGTACCACAAAATCACAGAATGGCTGATGTTGGAAGGGACCTCTGGAGGTTGTCTTGTCTACCCCCTCGGCTTAAGCTGGGTCACCTAGAGCTGGTGGCTTGTGTTCTTGTCCAGATAGGTTTTAAGTATTTCCAGGGATGGAGACTCTAGAACCTCTCTGGGCTTGGAGATACATGTGCTAGTGCTCAGTCACCCCTACAGTGAAAAGTGTTTCCTGATGCTCAGAGGGAACCTCCTGTGTATCAGTTTGTGCCCATTGCCTCTGGTTCTGTCACAGGGCACCACTGAAAAAAGCCTGGCTCCATCCTCTCTGAACCCTCCCTTCAGGTTTTTGTGTATATTGATTAGACTCCCACATTAACATTTTCTTCTCTAAGTTAAACAGGCCCAGCTCTCTCAGCCTGTCCTCATATGAGAGATGCTCCACTCCCTTAATCATCTTTGTGGCCTTTTGCTGGACTCTCTCCAGCATGCCCATGTCTCTCTTGGCCTGAGGAGCCCAGAACTGGACACAGAACTCCTGGTGTGGCCTCACTGAATAAAGGGAAGGATTGCCTCCCTCAGCCTGCTGGCAATACTTTTGCCTACTGCTGCCCAAATTACCATTCACTTTTTTTGCCTCAAGGCCTGCTGGCTAATGTTCAATCTGATGTCCACCAGGACTCATTCTGAGGTCCTTTTCTGCAGAGCTGCTTTCCAGCTGGGCAGTCCCCAACATATACTGGTGCTTGGGTTGTTCTTGCCCTGTTGCAGGACTTTGCACTTTCCCTTGTTGAACTTCATGAGGTCCCTGTCACCTCATTTCTCCAGCCTGTTGAGGTCCCTCTGGGTGGCAGCACAACCTTCTGCTATATCAGCCACTTGTCCCAATTTGGTGTCATCTACAAACCTGCTGAGGGTGCACACTGCCCCATCATCCAGATTGCTAATGAAGATATTGAGCATAACTGGACCCAGTATTGACCCCTGGGGTACATCACTAGGAGGTGGCCTCCAATTAGACTTTGTGCCATTGATCACCACTCTCTGGATCCATCCTTTTAGCCAGTTTTCAATCCATTTCACTTTCTGCTCATCCAGCCTGTACTTCATCAGCTTCTCTATGAGGGTCTTGTGGGAGTGTGGAAAGCCTTACTGGAGACAGGGTAGACAATATTCACTGCTCTCCCCTGACCCAGTCATTTCATTGTAGAAGGTCATCAGGTTGGTCAAGCATGGCTCCTCCTTGGCAAATGCATGCTGACTACTGATCATTTTTTTGTCCTTCTTGTGCCTGGAAATGGTTCCCAGGATTAGTTAAACCATTGATTTCCCAGGGATGAAGGTGAGGCTGACCAGCCTGTGGTTCTTTAGGTCCTTCTTGCCCTTCTTCAAGGTGGAAATGACATTTGCTTTCCCTCAGTCACCAGGCACCTCTCCCAATTGCCATGATCATTCAAAGATTATTGAGAGTGATCTTGTGTATCTGGTCTTCCTTGATGAAGAATACTTTTATCTCCAGCTCCTGTGTACTTCATCAAGAGTTTTATCTGCAGTGTTCAAGATATTTCCATGTTGTCATCCATACAGTGTAGAAATCCTTAGCTGCCCCCTGAAGCAACTGCTTTTGATGCTCAGCAATTAGTCTGTCAATTTGTATTTCTTCAGGTTTATATGACATATATTTTGTAAAAGGTATATTCAGATTGTTCCTCATTAGGATTTGGTGGTCTTCTTTGTGCCTAAGGGTTTGACTTGGAGTTTATATTTTTGTTTTGTATGAATCTTGGAACATTATATAGTGATATCAAGCTCCAATCAAAAGAATTCCGATGCTATGAGACACTGAAGATTCATCTAGTCTAATATCATGTATTGGCTGTGCCCTGCAATGGATATTTAAGAATACACCTGAGGAGGGCATGCATCATACAGCCACTTGACCTCAGATATTTTAGTGGCTTCCTGAAGCAAAGACTGCATGCATATTGCTGAATTTATTTCATGGCCATTAGGAATCTATCTCCATAAGTATTTTCAGCCTCATTTTAAACCTTTTTTTTTTTTTTTGGCTTCAGAACTTCATGAAAATGAATTTGACAATTAAATTTTCTGCTCTATAGAAGAGTTGTTACTCTTTGTTTTCTGCCTGCTGCCTATTAATTTCACTGGGGAGTCATAGTCTTGTGTTATGTAATTCTTTATATACTTTGTCTATACTGTGCATAACCTTTACACATTTCTATTATATTCCATGCAGTCTATTATATTTCATACAGTTATTCTTTTAAACTGAAGAGTCAGAGTTTCTCCTTCTATGAAAAGCACTCTGTCTTCTGATCATCCTTGTTGCCTTGCCTCCTTTTAAAAATTCCATTAGGTCTTTTTGAGTTAAGGGTGACCAGCATCACTCACAGTACTGAAGATATGAGAACTCTGATTTACACAGAGGCGTAGGGAAGAAAGTTTCTAACGTTTGCTGCTTAAAGATATCAAAATAATGAAAAGATGATGGGGGTGTTTTGCCTTTTTCCAGGAACAAATTTGTTTCTTTTCAGGCTGAAAGTGAGTCTCTGGTTGGTTTGGATGCTTGCTAAGAACTTTAAGAGGACTATCTTTGACTTTGGCTGCAGGAAATGATCCTTGCTTCTTTCTTTGATAATTATGAGGACAATATTAATAAACAGTAGACAAAATAGTGTCAAAAGCCATTAGGCATAAAGCCTTTTGTACCTAAATATTTCAAAATAAATAGATTAAAATATTTAATTACCTTTTTGTACATTCACTAGACTAATTCTAGGAGTAAAAAACATACATTGCTTAGCACAACATGGGGGATTTTTCTGGTAAAGATGGCTTGTTAATAACTAGTTATTTATATGTTTTTCTGGAAGTTATGCTGTCATTATAGGGAATGACCATAAAATGATACTTAGTAAAACCTTATTCTGTATAATTTTCTGTGAACTAAATCATTTTTTCTGTTGGTAGAGCACTCCAGCAAACCAGTAAAATTTTCAGTAAAATGCCCTCTCCTGTAGTCCTGAAGAGACAGATCTTTTTATTTAAATTGATTTCCATAAACAACTGTAAATTAAATAAATTATCCAAGAATACTTGATTTTTACATTTTAGTACCTTTGCTATTTGAAATGTAAAGTAATACTGATTTTTCACAGTATATACTCATTCTCTGTGATCACACACATAGTTTGGTTATGATATCCTGTCCTGATGTTATAAAATTATCTAGATGTAATGGAAAAGTTTTCAGTATATAAATGTGTGTACTGTAAAGAACAGTTACTGTACTTATAGAGAAGAAAGTGTCATTATTCCACATCTCCTTTAAGATACTATTGCATAAAGTTGTGCAAAAGCAGAATAAATTCTAAGATGCAAAGCATACAACATTTTTTTAGTTTATGATGCACACTCAGTCTTACTAGTCCCTAAAGTCAGCATTTAACAAGTAGACTTTCTTAGGTTAGATATGTTATTTTCTTCATAAAATTAGAAATGTCTGATAATGAAATTTTATTGGATATTTTAGCGAAGAGGGTGCCCCATGGAGAGTCGGCCAAGTCACGACAATCACACCAATATGGCTAACATGCTTTGCTCACTTTATTAAACAAACAGGTCATATTTATAAATTAAACCAACCGCTCACACGACTCCACACACAGGTGATTGGATAAAGTTTCTGGTCACGCGGGCGTCTGTGTCGCTGACTGGTGAGCATGCTACAGGCATCTGATCAGAGTATGCCGATGAGAGTGTGTTGATTTCGCCGTTCCCAGGACTTGCTCCGCACCTGGCTTCTTGTTTGTGCATAGCTTGTTTTCTTTCTCACACTGCTTGTTTCAAGGACAATTTAAAGTTGCTCTGCAGCTTCAACTAATAGGCCTGGGTTGTCCAACCTGGACAATGGTAACATATGTCCTCGGTCCTTTAAAAATCCCTCTACATTTTAGTCAGTGACTGAATTAAAGCAATCTTTGAAATAGGTTGCTCCATTTATAAGACTCTCTAATGAATTCTAGTTAAAATAGATTGGCATTTCTCAAATATTGACGTAAATCAATGGATCAGTATTTTTATATTCTAAATTTACTGTGTAAACAATATGCCTGCCAACCACTAGGTAGTTTTGAATTTCTTCAGATTATTTACCTCAATTGTGATAGCAAGCCCACGTAAATAATTATTTAATAAATTCACACTGTATATAGTCAGTGGTTTTATTTGCAGTTTGAGTAATTCCTGTTCAGTATGTTTTTTAACAGAACCTGTTGAAAATAACACATTCCACTTGAAGGAATATTTTTTTGAATGAGAAAAATATGTCTCTGCAGGCAATACACTCATGAAATTGGAGTATTGAAAAATCTAGCGCACTAGTGTGTTTATTTTCATAGGTAATAAGAGGGAAAAAAAAGAGTAAATGAGCTAAAAATAAAATCATAATTTGCCATATAAAAAAAAGAAACAGGGAGACTGAAACTATTTTGAAGTAAAATATAAATCCACAAAATACCTTCTTAAACATGAAACTGTTTAAGTCTCAGTAATAAAGTACATATGAGGTACCTGAACAGCTTCTGTTGTGTGATTCTGATGACTAATCATGGCTCTTACTGTCATGAAACTATTAAATTTACCATTTGCAGCATAAGATTGTGGTTTCCTGACTTGTAAAAGTGCCCTGATTTTTCCCCCAGCTTTTTTCCTTGTAATATTTAATACAAGAAAGACTTATGTTAGTGGGATTGTTCACAATGTTAGTGAGGCCAGGATAGTAGTCGTGAGTATGTTGGAACTCAGTTTTATCAGAAGACAAAAATAAACATGTTTGGGATAGGTAAATATAGTGATCATGAGAAATATATTTCCGTATTTAACTTGGAATCCAATGGATCTATTTTAATCCTAAAATACAGACAGATTTGCAAGTCTGCAGACAAACCCACAGAATGTGATAGTCCAAAGAGAAGAGATTTCACATTTTTGATAAATTTTTAATTCATTATTAATAAGATTTCTTAAATATTCAGGGACAAAGTGAGGAACCTATTGTTTAAGAAAATGTCTATTTGTGAAAGAAAAAAGCAATCTTTAAAAAAAATCAGAGAGTATGGTATAATGAGGAATTCCTTGAGGCTCTGGGGTGAAAAAACAGATTTGCAAGTAGAAAGAGAACACAACTAAAAATACTTAGTTGGCCAGCAGTTAGTATTACAGGCAAAGAAAAGGTGTAAAAAGCCCCCCAAACTGAGATAAACCCAGCGTATGTACTTTACTCAAATAAGAAATTGGATAAAATAGTAATGAAAGAAAATAATTCAGCTTGTTTTTGTAAGGGTAGGGCTGAAATGGAGTTACATCTGAACTATTCTGTATACTAAAATCTCTGGATATTTTGTGTTATGCAACATAGTAAGAAGTAAAAAAATTGGTATGACTGAAGAACAGAATGTTTCCACATGTATATACATATAGGTGTAAATAAACCTGTTGCTATCTAGACAATACAGAATGTAATATGTTGTAACATACTTAAAGCAACTCCTGAAAGCTTTGTGTGAGAGTATTTTCTCTCTGTTACAATTTTTGAAATTTCTGAGAATTTCTGGATGTCACAAGCTGTGGTGCTACTAAATATGCTGACAAGATCCGGCTTTGAATTGCTTTCCAAAAGAGATGGACAGTACCCCTAGAGGGATGACAGGTTGTCTGAATGAGATAAGCAAATAGATTTAGAAAATGCTGGCTTAAGCTTAACTTAGACACAAGTGATGCTCATACTATAATAAGAGGAAGGCATGTTCAGCATGCAGCTGAATCAGTAAGCTCAGTCTCAAATGGAACCTGCCTTCTTGACAGTGGCAAAAGGGGTTCTTGCAAAATGTAGAGATTATCCACTTATTTTGGCAGCGACCGTAACCATAATGGATATTTTTTTCCCAAAGAAGAATTGTGCATTTCATCTGTAAAGAACTGATGGTAAAGATCGTGCAGCAAGTGCAATTTGTAGGAAGTTTTTCAAAACTTGTCTTAGGAAGGTCAAAAGTTCTAGAGAGGATCATGTCACAGCTGCTGCACTCTACTGGCTATGCAGTATTCTTAATAACTTAAAGTATTTCTCCTTGAAATGACAGGGCCAAACTACATTTTATAAGTAAAAGTGATGTGAACCTTATTTGACTTGCAATATTACTAGTTCCAAGACTTCTCTTTATATCAGAAATTATTTCAAAAAATCACACAAGATGTTTTTGACTTGCCAAACAGAAGTCGAACCTTGCTTTCCTTAATGTTTGTGATCATCATAGATTGCAAATGTTTATTTACATGTGTAGCAACACATAGCTATTCAGTGTAGTTGCTACCCCATCTCTGGTGCTAAGCAGCAACTTCCCTCAAGCTCCTATGTCTGAAGGGTATGAATATCCGTTACTGAGATTTTTGCTTCCCTCCTCTAACACGCTCCTACTTTTCCATGTAATTTTCAGTTCATTACAGATACCTGCTCCTTTATCTCCTTTTTTGTGCCTGTCAGGGACTAAGCTGGCAAAGGAATGGTTGTTTTTGCTAAGGTAATCTGACTAAACCTTGCTGGAAATATTAAAAAGTGTTTCAGTTTTTACAAAGGGCAGACTCACTTTCAGGGTAGAGCATATATGGAAATGTAGGTAATAATGAATTGTTGAAAATACAGATTTACGTTGTAGAGACATCTGGATTTTTATTTAGAATTGAGTAGTCAGTGCACCTATAACTGCTGCTATGTGTAGAGTATTTTTCGTGGATTATGTCTCAATTTTTAACCATTCACAGTGTGTGTGTATATATATATATATATTAATGTCAGTTTTGAAGGAAATCCACAATTGCAGAAGTAACTTTTTAATAATTTTTTTAACTGATGAAATATTGTCATAAGCAACATATTCTTAGCTTTCACATAGAGCTTCTATTTTGTTAAAATAATCTCTTAATCAAATCCATGGTGATGACTTGGCAGAGACTAAGCAAAAGAAAAGAAAAAGAGAGTATCTTCTGGCGCTTATGTTTTGTTTGCAGGTTGGTACAAAGTATTGTCAGCTTTTTGCTGCTTTTGGCTTTCTCTTCAAGCAGGGAACATTTTCTTCTGATACTTGGGTAGAAAATAAAGAATACAGGAAGTGTTAATCACACTGGTGAATTGTGGCAAGGTTCATGATTCTTTTTGTGAACATAATGAATACTGAAGTCTGAATTTCCATGGAATTTACATTATCTATGTCACTTGTCATAGCTTGCTTTAAAGCATCCTGTGCCCTCTCGTAAATTTTTCTTACTGATCCAATATTCTCATTGGGAGTATGGGCCCAGCACACTTTATCATATGGAAATACAATTAAGGTGCTTGAAACTGAAGGGAAGCTTGGGAGCTCAGCAGTTCTACAGCATTCCAGTATAGACAGAATCCTAGTTTGAAACCCAAAGGAGAAAACCATATGGTACAGCCAGGTTGTGCTTGGGGTAGTGTCTGAAGGCTTAATGGTGTAATTTGGTGTCATGGTTTAACCACAGTGGGCAACTAAGCAGCACACAGCTGCTCGCTCACCCCCACAGTGGGATGAAGGAGAGAATTGCATGGGTTACTACAGCTTTTGATCATGCTACGGTTTGAAGAACAGAGAATAATGGTGATAGTACTTTCAATAACAACTCAAATGATGAAGATGTGGTAATTAAAGAGGTAACAAACATCCCAAATTCCTATGAGGAGACGTGCTTCTTTTCTTGTAACATAAAACATAGTTGCAAAGCTTTTTATTTTTTTTGACTGCATGAAAAATGTGCCTTAGAAGTCCTTGTAAGTAAAAAATATAGCCATTTAAGAAGGATCTGAAATCAGCAACAGAGTATAAAGTTGTGTGTTTATTTCTGACTCTGAAAGCTAAAGAGTTGTTTATTGTTTCCTTATACACTGATCTCTGACAGAAATAGCCAGAGTGCACAGATTTATGTACTGTAGAGTAAACATGCAAATACTCTATATAACCTGCAGTGTGTGTAGAATTGAGATCTGTAGCATGAAATCATCATCACTAACTATGGGATTTCTGGCCTCTGGTTAGTTGAGACTATTTCTTTTCATAACAAAAAAAATATTTTTGTAGACCATCTTTTCCAAACTTGATTTCCCTTTTTCTAGTTCAAAGATTTCTGTGTCCATCTTTCTCTGTCAAGTTTTATCTCCCAGTGTATTTTCTTTTGGCTCTCTGTGCTTGTCCACTCTATTACAGCTTTCTTCCCCATGGACATCAGTTACTGTTGCAGTATTTTCTGTGATTCTAAACATTTTAAATTTCAGTTAATACTAGTGGATTTGAAGAACAGCTCAACACATTATAGGGTTGTCTGCATTATCTAGTTTAAAAATGTGCTAAAATAGATTCTTATTAGAGAATGTTCTTTTTCGTTGAGGGTTTCAAGAGAAAATAAATTTAGTGGTCAGAATCACAGAATCAAAGGATATCAGAACTAGTTAATGATTTCAGTGGAACTGATATCTATCTGTCTGTCTGTTCCCTAGAAAGATGCTTCTCTAAGTCATGCTACTACCCTAGAAGTACTGTAAATGAAGGGTATGTTCAGGAAGCACTCACACAAGACAGCAGAGATATGGGTGTTTATAAAATATTTTTATGGCACAGTTAACTTGGGCTCATTTTTGCTTTATAGTTTCTGTTTTCTCATGAAAACTGCTGACTTGAGCTCACCTCCTTAAGTAAGCTTACCTGCTATTGTAGGCTAAGAGCTACTTTCTCCTGGGATGGTTCTCTAGACCTTTTGCATGAGGTTGTAGATTAAAGCAGTCCTTTAGTACATCTCCTCAATTTATTCCTCCTTCTCACCTTCTTTTGACCTTTTTCATCTCTTAACATTTAATCCACAAAAATTCAGAATAGCTTTTACCAAAGTGGAATAAATCCCCCGAATATTGAGTATTGCACATGAATAGGGGTAGGACTAATGTAGAGAAGATAACATGTTTGGTTTTTGCAGAGCAGTAGCTTTGTCCCAGGGCAATCCCTGGTTTTTTTTTTTCCGTGTAAACTGATAGAAAGACAGCATGAACAAGATACCTTCATTTCTTTTGCTGTATGTGTTACTGAGTGACTGGAAAATTTCTGAAAAATACTAGGAGGCATTTTTAAATTATTGGTTGAATGGGGAAGAAAGTTGACCAAGAATCTGAAGTCAGAGATGTATAAAAGGTTATTTAGAAGTCAAAATAACATTTCCTGAAACAATCAGTGTTACTTTACTGAAGACTTTTAGTTATCTGTATCAAATACATCAGACTTCTTAAATCAGTAGTGACTGGTGTAATAAAAAAGGCTTTCAAAAGGTAGTTTTAATGAATGGTCATTTGAGATATAAAAGATTCTAAATATTTTTATTTTGCACCAGGGTAGAAATAGTAAGGCATGAAAAGAGCATAATGAACAATGTTGAATAAATATTCAGGAGAGAGGAGAGATTTAGTGATCATGGTTGAATAAATTATAACATTGTAACTGCATAATTACCCTCAAAAAGTTGGATCAAATTCTTAAAAAGAAAAAATGAGGTTCATAAACCAATAACCAATTTCAGAACTAGGCAGCAGGTTCTAAAACAGTTAAGTTTGTAGAAGTGCTGGCAGATACCTTTTAACTCCACTGGGTTTCTTTAGTACTGAAAGATGTTTGACACTTCACAAAGGCTACCTGTGTGGTTTAAGCCCTACATCTTAATGTTTACTATTGAATGCAAGTACTGAGAGTAGTTTGTACCTGTGCAAATGACTTCTACAAATGACCAGTTGCAGGCAGTGCTGAATGTTACTATGAAGTGTTGAGCACTTCCAGCTGCTAATGATACCAGTGGAAACAGCAGTAGTTTTTCATGCTAAGTTTCACGTAGCCGTTGCGATTTTTGCTTACTTGCAGGTTGAAAGCAGAACCAGACCTGTCAGTCATCAGTACCTGGGGAATTCCTGTCCCCTGGAGTCAGGAAACACAATTAGACTTGCTGGAAATACAATTAGGCTTCCCAGCTGCAGAGCTTTTTGGAAAAAAGTTCAAATGTTTGTTACACGCTTTTAAACTCACAACTCCTTTCAATAACATTTCTGTTTAATTGATAGCTGTGAATCAGTGTTGTGTTTGTCTTTGGAAGAGTTTATTCTCTGTTACATGCTTCTATTTTGATGTATTTGTGGTGGTTGATTGTATCACATATTTCAGAGCGAGTGAGGTCTTGTTTTATTCCTTTTATAAAGAATAGTTGGAGTATTTGGTCAATTCATTAGATAAAAATACAATGAAGTATTTATTCCTTAATTGAAGAGGTGTGGAGGGGCAGCAAGGCTAGAGGAAAGAAATGTCTATTTATCTTTCCTTATTTAAGGCAGTAAAGGACTCGTTTAGGAAGGCTGACTACAGGATGTGGAGCTCTGCTGTGTTTACCTAGAGAATACATACTAGATGACACAGTTGTCCCTTATCACCAAGTGCAGTTTTTTGTGGTGTGGTGGTCGTCCTCACTCTAGCTCTGGTTTTAGAGATTTGAGGATGACTGAACAGATATCCAAAACATTTCAGGTATGTTCCAAAAGGAAGCATGGTCCTCAAAACATTTAGATCATGAAACGCTCAGTCAGCTCTTCTATTTTACAGAAGAATGTCTCTTTTTAATTTTTCAGTATAATAATTCCCGTTTGCTTTGCTCACAGGTGGCTTTCCCTGATCATAGTAGAAGTAATATCAATTTGACACAAGGAGGAAATTCACTTATTTCTTCCAAAAGATGTTTTTCTGATTATGTTCTGCATAGAGAGAAAGTTGAAGTAAATTCATAGTGATGTGGCTCCTGGAGTATCTTGGACTCAGAACAAACATAGACAGATGGTGCCAGGGTGAGTCGATCAGAAGCCTGGGGTGAGGATGAGTACTACTGGGTACAAAGTCTCATCTATGAATAATATTAACAGACGGTGAAGATTGTCACAGAGCAAAAAAATAAAAGCAGCCTCACAGAAACAAAAATCCAGTTTCTCTTGGGGCCTATTGGGAATTTTGTTCTGTCACAAACATGATTCAATGATTCCAAAATTTGAAAGCTTGTCAGTAATTGCAGTGATTCTTTCTACATGTCACCTTTTCCTCATCCTTTAGGAACATTTACATCCATCTGTATATTCCCTGCTTCCACAACTGATTACTTAGGATAGTTTTGTTTTAGGAAAGGGATATTGGTTCAGCGCAAGGATATTCAGCAGAGAGAATTTGGTTTTTGTCAACAGGAACACAGTCAGACTTAACCTCCTAGGTGTGCTTTGCCTATGGATACAGACTGTGTCAGAAAACAGTTGTGGAACAGTTGTGGACTCCTCCATGTCCCAATTATGCACCTAAGAGCAAAACATGTTTTATTGTTTCTAGTGCGGTGTTCATAAGCAGCACGAAAAACACTAACATTTGTACGACAAAAATCTGATTAACAGATGACTTCAGAAAGAGCAGAACATTGTCTGTTTCAAGATTAAATGTGTATTTAAGGTAACAAACGTATTCCAGTCATGTTTCATCGTATTTAGTGATGACCCTGCATTCTCTTCTTTATAGTATCCACATTGAATCCATTAAGAAAATGTTACGCTATCTGTTCTGTTGGAAACCGTTCTCTGAAAGAGTTACTATTGAATTTGTGGCTCCATTATGCATATTTATTAGCTATTACAATATTAATTACCTATGTACACTAAATAAATATTCTTTCCTCGGTTAAACATGTAACATTGATGAGTTGTGATAATCCTAGGATCACAATTTTTATCTCCTCTGGTGATTTGTTCAAGTATTTGCTGTTACTTCTTAGCCAATGCCTTTGCCTCTCTTTTGATTCTATCTTTAGAGGCCAGGGAAAGATGAAAGAGACATGTGTATGTAATGTTTCTTTTTTGGGTGCCCATATTTAAAGAAATATCCCACTTCCAATGCTGGAAACCTACTGTTACAAAAATCCTATTGTGATAACTTAGTTACATTAGCTGAAAGAAGAATTGGAAATTTATCAGTATTGATATTGTGTCTTTGAATAGTAATATATAGTCAATCCTGGATACAAAAGACTTATGCAAAATAAGATCAGTAATTGAGTGTGGACATCTCAATTTATTTTCTTTAGGTGGAATTGACCATTTTCTGCAGCAGGCATGATAATATATTTTTTTTCCTTCAAATTATATTCCACAATGTCTTTAATTTAGGATGGTAGATTTGTTGAAAGGCCATGGCAGTTGACGATACCTCAGTGAGAAAGGACACAAGGAAAACAACACTATAAAGTAAGGTTTTCCTTCCAAGTCTGATTTGCAGTGAACATCTGAGCTGAGCTGAACCCACTCAGGGGTTAGGTCTGTAGATCTTATTTAAAAAAAAAGACTTCTCAACAATTTACATGTTCACATAAGAATATAGTAATCTATGAGCCCTGCTCAACAATATGAAAAAATAGAATGCATGAACGTGGGAACTATTATGCAGGAAAACAATTGGTTGATGAAGAGCCAAACTAAGACTTGTTCTACTTGTTTCAGTGCAATTATGCTAAAAGAAATGTGAGTAGAATCTGTTTATATTTACTATTTCTCCAAACAGAAGTACTCCCAGAGAAGGCTTTAATAAACTTCTATCAGAAGTTTGGCAGAGAAAAGTTTCAAGCATTATAATAAAATAGATTGTCACAGAGCTGTCTCTGGGATAGTTTCTGACCTTTGAGTGTCACAGTGACCTTGCTCCCTCTGCTAGTATACAGGGCCTGCTGTCACTGCATAATTTCACTCTACAGGATTATGAGCAGCAGAGCACTATCAGTAGGCGTACTGATGGCCTAACATTATTCTCTTACAACATGCATTTATACCCACTAGCTCTGAGCTCTTAACAGTTAATTAATAAGCTTTAATTAGGGGTTAAAGTATTTACATATAGGATTTAATTCTGAGGTACTCTTTGGCACTGATTTTTTGTGGTTGTTTTGCACAACTCCAATTATTTGGAAAACTCGAGCATTATGTCTCAAACAGTGTTAGAATAATTACTATTTATGCAGTTTTTGTGGCACAAATCTCTTTTCAATCATTATCAAACACTGTTTTTCTAAAATGGAGAAATACTGCTGCAACCTAAATTGAGATTGTATTTTACTTCTGAGAAGTAAAGTTTGAGTTCAGTGCACTTTTTGTGTAAAGGGAAAGTATGGAGGTGTGGGTTTAGGTATAATTAGCGTGGGCAAAATTGTTCATACACTTATGAAAATTGTCTCCTGCAGGTGAGATCATCTCTCTTCCTTTGTGAGTTCCTTCCTCATAAAAAGTCATAATTATTTTTATATTTTAATTTCCATTTCAAGACCCATTTATTTTGTTTCTTTCTAGAAGAGGTTAAATGAGCATTATGAAAAGAATTTGTTTTGGCTTTGCTTCCTGTTGCTTTAGAAATATGAACAGTATGGAAGATTACAGTTTTCTGAGAAACTGTTTCGAGAGGATCTGCCCCTATAGCGCTGCTAGCAATGTAGTTCCACTTGTGATACTTTTACAGTAAGAATACTGATACAGTCAAGACCAAGATGCACCACAACTAATTACTACAACTAGTTTTGGTGGTGATAGTTTAGCATCAAGCATTTTGATGATAGTTTGCTTAGATGAAGTTGAGACAACCATATGGTGAGCACAACTGAGACTTGCTTACGCTAGCTTTCCTAGCATTGCTCAAATTTATTTCCTGTTTGTTAAAAAAGGAAAATCATCAGGATAGGAACAATCCTGTCACAGAGGTAAAAAGATAGGGGCTACTTAATAATTGAAAATGCTCATGAATATTGTAAACAATGTGGAATGAACTCGTTCTAATCATGATACTATAATGTCAGGAGGTGTTACATTTCGGAGCCAAGACAGTCTGACCTATTATTTAGCATGTATTTATTTTGGATGTGTGTGTAATTGTCTAATGAAAAAGTAATTTTGCCTTTCATAGTAAGGATAAAAAAGTTTTAACACAGTAACTTAATTATTTGGGCATTTTTAAAACTTCAGGTGTGAAGTTAATGTTTTCCTTTTGTAAGTCAACTGATGATGCAAATAAAGTAACCCGAGTGACTGTGAGAAATATTATCTCTGCTGGAGATGCCCTTTATAAATGTAATAATGTTGCAATGTGCTTAATTGCCAGCAGCTGAATTAGCCTTTTTATAAGGTATATTTGGTAAATATTGCATACTTATAAAACAAAATTTAGTATAAAGTAAATAAAATTATGATTTATGAAAACAAGTCAAATATAAAATGTGAGACTTTTTGTGAGTGAATTATTTGGATAGAGGAGCAAGTAGTATACTTTTAATAATGAGACTGCTTAAATAAATCAAGGTCTAGTAATTAAAAAGTATATACGTGTAGCCCAACTTTTTAAAAACTGATTTTTATTTAAATTCCTAAGACAAACTGTATCAGAAAAAAGTGTAGAAATAGCCAACATGCAGCTATATTTCTGATGTTTTTAGACTAATATAACATCTCTGTTACAAAACATATAAATCAGGTGAATCAGGAAGAAACATAATAGTAGCTATAAAAATCAATGTGTTTGTTAAATATAAAAAGTTGAGTAACAGGATACAAATAGACTATAAAAGGAAATTTTTATGAGAGCCAAGTGTATTCCTCAGTGATTTAGATTTCAGGTGAGAAGTTTTGTATTGGGAACAGAAGTCTGTGCATATCTGTGTCAACTGTGCATAGAAAATATCCAAATAGGAGTCTTCATTTTTACATAAAGTTCCTAAAATAATGAGGGTGCTGCAATAACTGCAAAATAATCCTTATTCTACTTTATAAAGTAGCTTTCTGTTACAAAATAAGTCATGACATGTTATTCCCCTTCTGTTTAGCAAGGAGCTGAGTCTTCTTTCTACCTTTTTACTTGGGGGTCTGTTGTGGCTGATGGAAGTCTAAGAAATTTTGGGTTCTGGTTGGGGTTTTCCAAAACCCAGGGTACTGCAAGTGGTGATAGCTGAGAGTGTCATGATTCTAAATGTATATGATGCTACCTTTGATGTGCCTATTTACAACAATATACATGCCACAGATTTTTCCTGTCCTTTGTGTCTTCTCTCATAGAAATTAAGGACAGATGCTGGTCATCAGCAATATGAGACTGAATGATGAAAGAAAGACTGATTTCTCCTATGCAGAGTTTCTGAAAACTCTACTACCCCTTTTCCAAACTGCTCAGCAGCAGCAATATATGATAATATTATGGTATCAGTACAGCTGAAATTGAAATAGTATTACCTGTAGTAAGGTGTCTCTCTCTCTGATTGTATCCTTTATAATATACATTCAGTAAAGCTTGAGCTCCTGATGCATCTTTACCCTTAAACCTGACAGTTTCAAAAGTTCCCTTCTGTCACTATGACTTTTTCTGAACTTGAAACCCAAATGTCTTTGAGAAAGTTGTTCTTTCCCGCAAGAATCGGCAGAAATTGTTTAAGTGAAGTTGAAAGTAGGGTACACAGAGCGACTGCTTACATCCTGTTTCATAATGAGTTAGTAAAAGCAAAGTTGACCATAATTATCTGTAATTTTTAATCTGTAATCTTGTAACTTTTACTTACTATAACTGGAATAAAATATAAATGAAATGACAGTAAAAATGCCCATCTTTAAAGATCCTATTTTTCTGCTTTGCCACATACACTTTCTGGCAGCCTGCTTTTACTGGAAGTTCAACTACTTGCTCCTGATCTTCATTGTCAGCTGAGGATTAGTGTTTACAGTTTCAGCACTTTACCAAAGCAGCTCCTTTGGGATAGTGTGGATTGCAAACACAAAGACAAGGCCCATGGAACTGGAGATAAAATATTTTTAATTGAGAGAATGCAGTTATGGAATGAACTTGGAGAGATTCCCTGGAGAATCAGGGCCTAGAAGATTCCCTTTTTCAATTACAACTGGCATGGTTAATCTTACTTTGAACGAGACCTAAAATTACCTGAGCAGTGTTGGCCTTGTCACAAGAGAAAAGACCAGAAGGAAAACTTTAGCTATTGTGCATAACAGTATAGATTTAATTTACTCACTTGACCCTTGAAAAGAAAGTACTGCTGATATTTCCAGTATAGGTGGAGAAGGTACTTAAGTTGGTGGCAAAATTTGTTAGAAGAATAATGAAGAATTTTTATGGAGAAAGACTGAAAAATTTAGCTAAATTTTTTTATTTTAGAAATAAATGAGAAAAACACAGTGGTAATTGATGGATTCATAACGGCTTAAAGAAGCTCTTTTACAATTTTTTTTCTGATACAGGAGCAGCTAATGAGAATAAGGAAAAAATACCCCAGTATAATCACCAAAATATTTGTATGAAAGTTGTGGAAACTTCTGTTGTAAGTTAGGATTTTAAATAAGAAACAGAAAAGGGTAATTAGAACCTTGTCAGTTACATTGAAGTAAAACACAGAGGGGTATGAACATATTCAAAGGTGCAAAGTAATTTACATCTGCAGTTAATGAAGGAACCTTCCTTACTTATAGGTGGCTAGTCTCATAGCTGTCAGTTATTGTGAAATGAGGTAGCTTTGTCTGCATGATTTGGCCATTGATAACCTAGTGAAGGAATGTGTTATTCTATTTTTAAATGCCCCTCATTTATCATAAATAAAAAAGAGTGTTGAAAAAGATCTAGATGAATTGCATGTGTTACTGTATTCTGCCTGTTTAAACCTTAGCTAGGACTTTACAGCTTTTTTTTTATGTTACAGATTGTAAAAATACAAAACCTCCGTTCAGTTAAAGATTAATTGTAACAAACAAGAAGAAAAAATTAGTTACAAAGATACCACTTCTTGATTTCATCTTGCAATTAGCTTGAACTGCTGCAGAAAAGGTAGAAACAAGTGTCTTTCTGTTGTTCTGAGGAAACATGAAAGTAACACGCACAGCCAGGAGTTACCTACTTTTTTCCTTTATATACATATTGTCTGGCTTTATGTTGATGTCATTGAAAGCACACAGAAATATGGTAATACTAATTGGGTCAGTCTTTAATTGGCCATGTGTTCATCTTCTCCATGTCCACATTTTCCTGTAGCCTTGCACAGGACTGTTGTACTTAGCTATTGTTCACTGCTACCCTGCCAGCAAAGAGCAGCCTCACTGCTGCTCATAAACAAAGTTAATAGACAAAGGCTGCAGTTTTATTCAATACTGAGCATTATAAACAGAGAAAAATAGATGAGGTAATCCTCCCAGTTCCAGCTAGACTTTTTGTCTAGCTGGTATGTAATCATTCATGGAGTCACATTCTACTCAGTTATTAAAATTGAATGGGTTCCCCCCGCCCTCCATCCTTTCTTGTCTTTTTTTTTTTTTTTGAGTTTCCGAGTGTATTAAAATAAACTAGATTCAATGACTTGACTTTGTCTGTAGTTATCAACTTATTTAGGATCATACCAGGTTAATTAATTAATACATTATGACATCAGGAAGAATGCAGTGAGAGGAATATTTGCTGTTTTGTGAGGGAGCTCAAAAAAGCTGAGAAGAAAATGTAGTAAGGTGTGAACTGGAAGCCTTTGTAGAAAGCCCTAGTAAATGGCGAAAAGAGAGAATGGAGCCAGCACAGCCTGAAGACCTTATCTTGACTGTCTGTTACTTCTAGAGTGGCTTGTACAAAGTACACACCAAGTAGAGAATTTTTGGTTCCATTCTCCAGTGTAAGGCAAATGCTGTTAGGGCCTATGTAATAGGACATCTTTACCATGCTCCCTTGCATGACAAAGAGAGACTGAAACAGAGGTCTTAGTTTTGGATGTTGATTAGCTTTGCTGTAGTTGGCTTTTCCCACTTGAGTTACAAGTGAGAAGCAGCACCAATATAAACCAAGGGCGAGATCATTTAGCAACCACACTCCTTTCTTTCCATTCTCTTAGCAATTTTTCTTTTCAGCATTTCAAGCACAGTCAGTGTAATTCACTTGCATTTAGAGTAGATATACTCAGAATAAACATATATGTTTTTACAATAGTTCTTTTAGTGAAATTGTTGGAACACATAATGTCCCATATGTGTTGACTACAGTAACTTATTTTAACTGTGTCTGTGTCTTTTTAACCTAGGATCCAGATTTTGGCCACCTTGTGTTTTTCTTGTGAATTCAGTAAAAATATTGTGTTGATAGAGAGATAATTCTGTGATTGAGACAGGTAGTATTTTTCTTAGTGTTGAATGAGGTTATTTCTTTTGTAAGGAAGTCTTTCACCATGTTTAGGGCCTCCTTATTCTGTGACTACTGTATTTCATAGGCTTGTTAAAGATGTTCTGCAGTTAAAATTTCATCACTGTTGCTTTGTTCCTATTTCAGGTTAATGAATATCACAGAATAATTCAAGTACCTGTTCCCTAAGAAGTTAGAGAATTGGAAACATGAAAATATTTTTTTTTTCTGGTTAGCTCTATCTGTAAAACAACTCAAACCATATATAAGTGAAAAAACTAAGCATTTCAGAGATTTATTTCTATGGACAATTTTAGGAGGATTTACTCTATGTTTAGAAAAAACCTTACACTGAAATCTCTTGCTCACAATTTTACCATTTGACTGCTGAACATGGCTGTGATTGTCATTATATGGCTTATATTTAACCTTCTTGTTCTAAACAAAATACTTACAAAGCTAGCAAAAATCTCTGTATCTGTTACTTTTTGGTTTAGAGTTGGAGAAAAAAAATGCACTTCCTGCCTGAAAAAAACACCAGCGTGGAGTTCATTTTCCCCTACATTCTTCGCTTGAACATGTTAAAAAATTTCAGATCATTTATACAAAGTCTGACAACTCCCAAAGCAGAGACTATGTACAGTTTTGAGATAAGCTTGAGAATTACTGTTGCTGCATAGATTGTGAAAATCTGGGATTCAGGGCAGGTAGAAAATAAAATCTAGGTCTCTTTGCATTTCAAGTGAATATGTAAACATACTGGATTTTATGGTATCTTCTGTTTTCTAGACATTATATCTGAAGTCTAAAAAAAAAAAGCTGGTACTTTCAGCAGGAAATCAAAGTAAGTGCCTCAAAAGAAAAGACATTTATTTAGGAAAATTTGACTAGGTATTTTCAATATCTTGGATTTCTCCTGGTTATTGTAAATTCCGGGCCATAGATTAAAAAGTAGCATTTTTACTCTGCAGTTGTGTTTTTTAACCCTTTTCACCTTGCATTCTCTAAATATTTCTGGGTAGATTTTTTTTTTTTTAACTAACATTTAAGATTAGATATTTCTCTTAGGTAGATGAATCTGAAGTTAAACATACTGATAGCAGAAAATAGCTAATTATTATTTTCTCGAGGATACCAGACAATTAGAAATAGTACATAAATTCTAATGAAACAGTAGAAATTTCATTTTGCCGGCAAGAAAGTTGAAGTGCTGTGGATTAAGTGAATGTAGAGATCTCTGCTGACATCTAGTTTCTGTCAATATTTCATTTTCGCTGACATGAAAGCTGAAAACTCTGAATTGTGAATGGCATCAAGACTGTAGTTCTGTTATCTGCCTGGGTATGATAATCCATTAATTTTAAACAGAATTGGATGTGAGATTCTTGTTTGAAGTTAGGCTTGTGTCTTTAATCGCTTAATAATTTTTCTTTATCTGCTAGATTTAAAGCAGAATCATGCTCTTCTGAAGAGGAGTTTTATGTGATGCCCTTTCTCATTTCAGTTGAATAATAGGGAAACTGTCATTTTGCCATTAAGAAAAGCTCAATTTTGCATTGCTAAACATAGGTTTGTTTTCTTTTTTTTTTTTTTGTTTTTTTTTTTTGTGTGTTTTTGTTTGGTTTTTTTTTTGTTTGTTTGTTTGTTTTGGTGTTGTGTTTTGTTTTGTTTGTTTGTTTTTTGTTTTTTAACTGCTGGACAGGTCCAGTTTGTCAACATCCCTTGTGAACTGTGGACCCAGATCTGGACACAATATTCCAGGTGTGGCCTTGCCTGTGTCAACTAAAGGGGAAAAATAACTTCCCTTTCTCTGGTGCTCATGCTCTTGCTGATATAGCCCCATATGTAATTTGTCCAGATTGTAATGAGAACACACACACCACTGGCTCATAGTTTCATTTCCACCCTCTTTTCCAGAGTTTCTTGACAACAGAGCTGTTGTTCAGCTGGTTGTTTCCTATCCTGTATCAACACATGGCATTATATGTATGAGAATAACATCCATTCAGATGAGAAGTGGGTGTACTTGGTGACAGGTTAGCTGGAACTATTGTAAAAGTAGAAAGCAATACACTACAGGGAAGAACATTGTATGTTACCAGATAGTCATTGCCACCGGGCAGAAAAATTGTTGAATGAATGGGACTTGGTAGAACTGAAAGCGAACAAACACTTTTTGAACCCTGGATTCCAGCCACATCTGTGCTATAAGCCTGGGAATAGGAAATGAGACACGGGCTACAATCAGTAATAAAACTTTGAGAAAAGTTTAGCCAAGAAATGAGAAGTGGCTGCTACACTTCCATGTGGCCTCAACATCCTGGATACTTGCTTAACAGTCGCCTTTCTAATGGCAGATTTTGAGCAGCTTTGGAAATTACAGAAACATTTAAGTGAACTTTTGGAAGGCAGGAATGGCTGTGCAACTTCTTGTCAGTACTAAGTTGTTTTTTTTGGTTTTTTTTTTTTTTTTTTTGTTAAAATGTTGAAAGTTTTGTGGGCATTTCTGGAGGAGAGGAGAAAATAGAAACTTCTGCACAATAATAAAAGACATCAGACTATTGAACTTGCTTTTCTTTCTTGCATTTGGCAGTAGCTCATGGATCATAAGAGACCCACAGATTGCTGCTTTTGAATTGATATTGAATTTCTCATTTCCAGAAAGGTGTGGAAAACCAAAAATAAACAGAATTAAATTAACTCAATTCCAGAACAAAGCAAGTATTCCAATAGAAACTATTTCTTGACCTTGACAGAGCAAGTTGCTTTTGACACTGAAAGTCCTCTGTGCAACTGTCTTTGATGTGATGTTTTACAGTACAAAAAAAAAGTTTTGACTAGTCATATAAGCCTCATGAACTTCACCACTGTAACTTCCAGCAGATAGGATTGTGATTCAGGGAACTCATTCTCACAAGATATGGAAATAAGCAGAACTTAAATATCAGTCTTCCAGCCTGACTTTTCATTATCATTAGGTCTTTGCATAAACTCATACCAACTTGTCCTTTTCTCCTAAAATTTATAGCAGTTATGAAAGTGGACACTTGCATTTTTGGAAACAGTGTAGAAAAGGAGAGAGATTTTGCAGCATTGTCAAAATACACACATACAAAGTTTACAGATAGGCATTGCTGAGTTTTCTGCTTAAATGTTCTGTTACTGTACATTTTGATGTAATTATCTAGATTTACAACCAAAAATACCCTATCATGACTAACAGTGAGATTTATATTATGGACAAGCATTTTGGCCTAAAATGCAGCTCATCTGCAGAGCCATTTCTTTCAGTCTCAACACAGATCTTGGCTGCTTGCATTAACAGAGGAACTCACTGGAGTATAGGGACTGGAGATCATAGTCTTGGGATACCTGGGTTCAGTTCCAGGCTCTGAAGTTTGCCTTGGCACTGGTTACTTTCAAGCTCCTGCTATCTAAACTCCTGAGCACTCCCAGGCAGCAGCATTCTGAGTAGAGACATGAGTGCAGACAACTTGAACAAAATGAAGTTTTACTTGCATTGCATTTTCTGAAAAATATATGTTACCCAATTTTTACTAAATGTGTTTTGAATACCTGCTATTCTAAACACCTACTTAGCACTGTATGTTATTAGGTGAGTTTTTGGCTGAGACCTTTGCAGGGTAGATGATAAAAAAAGATAATATTATTAATCTATGGAAGAGATCAGAAAGTTTTTTTTATGGACTTCCTAAAATGAAAACTTTGTATTGAATTTCAAGTATGCATATTAATCTCAAGTGGTGCTGCCCAGTAAGTAGGACACACGTTGTGTGTAACTGATTATTTAATAGACTTTTGTTTTCAGTGTTTATTTTTTTCTGAAAGCTATCAATACATGTAGTATTTTTCTTGGAACAGAAAAAGCTGAACTATTTTGGTAGATGAGTTGTTTGCTACTCGAACAAGGATTTTAGAAAACTACTCTATAACCTTGAAAAGTTTATGATTTGAGGTAAAATTTGTGACCTTTACATGGATTCTTGTGCCCAAGAGGAAACAAAAGTGAAATTATTTCAGTACATGAGGCTTAAGAATTGGCAAAAGGCTTGTGCTTTTTATGCATCAGTAAGACTGGTAAGCAAATAATCATACAAACAAAGGCTGTAGATTATAAGGAAGTCACAAAACTGAATGTAACTTAAAATAAACTTGAAGTTCTGCATAGATAATATGCTTTAAATGAAGAATGCAATGTTTGGCAAAATTAAAAGGCAAGCAAGGTCTCGGAGATTACATGTGTTATTGATGGAAACAGGCCAGGCTAGGAACTGCCAATTATATACCGTAGTCAAATGTGCCAGGTTTCCAGATTTCCAAATTTTGTTCTCAACTTCATTCAGCTCTTTTTTATTAGTAACTCGTGTCTTGCCCCATTCGACAAAGAGCAGTCAACACTGGATTCTTTTTGAACCAGTGAGCAGGCAGAGGAAGGCACTTGCCCCTGATGGCAGGAATGCCTCTTGAGGCAATGATGACCCTCATGTCCTTTCTGTGGAGGCCAGAGACGTGGCCTTTCTTACTGCTCTGCTGCAGACCAGAAGGTGTATGCATGTAGGGGAGAAGGGCTCAAAACAAGAGAAAAACGTTCAACTGCTACGTCCTGAGGACAGCGTGTTGACTCAGAATTGAACTCAAGTAACAAGAGCAGGTAGATTAGAAAAATGACACACGAACAACATGAAGTAACCCTGCTTTTCCTTTTTCTGGAGAAGGGTCAGTAGCAGTTGAGAGCTTGAGACAGCGTTTTGGTACACAGAAGAAGAGGCATGCCTCCAGCCTTTGTCTTGCCTCATGGGGAGAGGGAGCTGCCCGTTTGTTCCTACAGCTCCTCTATGGTATAACGTAAAGTACATTCTTAAGGGAGTTTTCATGAAAAAATGAAGCAACTCCCAACAATTCTTGCCATAGGTGTGACTATCCATGGTAAATAATTGTTTGAGATAATTTTTAACTGACTCGGTGTAATATTTGTTTTGATAAGAGCCTGTGACACTTCTGATGAAATAATTTCATATCAGATTATATCCTGTATATATATATATATATATATGCGCACATATAAAAATACATATAAAGTATATATTTCTGCATTAAGGAAGTTTGTCTCCTAGATTTCATTTTTTTCCAGGAAGTTATTCTTTGTTCTGTCTTAGGCTTCATGTGTGTTTTTTAATGAACTCATCTCAAGAATCTCTGGAAGAATCATTCTAAAGAAAAGGAAATCTCTTTTGCACTTTTAATGTTTTGGCTTAGTATACCATTTTAATGTTTTATAGAAAATGCTTTGTTTCAGGGGTTTTGCTTGTGTCTGTTCAGGGAGCTATAAAAAATGCTTAAATTAGATTAATAATTTTCAGAGTGCTAAATTTTTCAGTCTCTATTAGCAAAATTAGGTGAGTTGAATTCCATGCTAAGAATTTAAAGATCACTTTCCAGACCCTTTAAATCACGAGGATAAAAACAAAAGAGAAGTAAAAGTTCTTTTTGTTTTCTCTGTGTATTTGAATCTCTTACAATATGCTGTGTTGCATTTTCCAGCTTTTTTTAGCAACTACAGGAACTAAAAAGTGATAACTTTTTGCAATGAAGATTATATTTCCCATGACATAATTCACCTTCAGAAATAGGATCTGAGGAAAAACTGCTGTAATAGAATGTGAAATGAGTCTGTAACTGTGGCTGTAATGAGACAGTTTTAACTATCATATATGGAGATTTGATTATTGTGGGTTCAGAAATATGGATGAAGTAACACACCTGAAGGAGTCATTGCAGTTCTGTATGCACGTGGCAGCTGACTATGAATGTGCTCCTAGCCCACTGGAAATGGAAGGCAAAATGTGTGTGTATGTTAAAATACTGTCCCTAGACTTTGTAACTAAGGTAGTCTTCTACCTTAGGTTTGGCATGTGATGGCAGTACCTATATAAAAAGTGGCATAAATGATTTATAATACCTTGTTAAACTGAGGCAACTTGTTATGGGCTTGCACCCAGTGCTTGAAAAGTGATTGAAAAAGCATTTTAGAATCATCATTCTGTGCAATATTATTAGATAAATGATGACAAGATACCAAGTGAAGATATTTGCATCTGTTGGAATTGAGCAAACGTACACTTAGAAGAACAAATTAGATTTTTTTTCCCTGCTGTTAACCAGTTTATGGTCTAGTGCCATGGGCTCTTGGATCACTCAGCCCATGTTTCCTACTGTTGTATTTTGAGCTAACAGCTGGTCACATCCTAAAGCAAAGTTACTTCTTTGTAACAGCTGGACTGTGTGCTGCATGTCATCAGTGTTGGGTCTTCTCCTAGAGTTTAGTTATAATGAACTAGAAGTAATTTTTGAATGTTACACTTCTGGAGCATCATAAATTAAATATATTTGCTTTACTACAATATTTGTCTCTGATTTGTGTTTTGAAATTTAGTGATTGCAAAGTATTTGTGGAGTTAAATAAAACAACTGTTGATAATTTCTTCTCTTTGCAGAAAATTACATCAGCAGTTTGAAATGTATAAGGAGCAAGTGAAGAAGATGGGTGAAGAATCACAGCAGCAGCAGGAGCAGAAGGGTGATGCCCCAACCTGTGGCATCTGCCACAAAACAAAATTTGCTGATGGCTGTGGCCATAACTGTTCATATTGCCAAACTAAATTCTGTGCGCGCTGTGGAGGAAGAGTGTCTTTACGGTCAAATAAGGTATGAAGTTATGAAAATTTATTAACAACCTTCTCTTAAATGCAACGTCTCTTACTCATTACTTATGCACCCAAATCACATAGCTGTTGAAACGGATTTCCTTTAAGGAGGTAATGATATCTACTTTAGGGGCTTTTAAGACATCTGTCCCCATTTCAAATAATTCCCATTTGCAGATGGATTTGCAACTATGGCTTTTAAGTTAATACATGCCACATTTCTACTAACAGACTTATGAAAGTACAATTCTTTGATTGGAGGATTGAGTCTCTGTGTTGGAGACAGGGGCGTATGTCTAGTGATGCTAATATTGAGACACTAATTATTACAAGTTATAGCAAGGATTTTTTCCTTTTCTGCTTACCCAGTCTCTTCTGTACAAGATAATTGTAAAATTAGTCTTAAAACAGTATATACAATATATGATGGAGCTTTAAAATCTTTATTAGCTATTATACATATGCACATATATTATGTATATGTACATATAAATGTGCATACAAAGGTCAAAATATTTTTAGGAAAAAATTAAATGCACTAACAATATAGACTTACAGCTGGTATACTGGTATTTATTGTATAAGAACAGGTAAAACAGCAATCTGAAATAGATATTTTAGACTTGAGATGTTTTATGCTGAGTATCATCTGATGTGAAAAATTTCTTACTGTTTCCTTTGTTGACTCACTTTATAGCTTCTCTTTCTGAAATATCAGTTTGAACTGTATGCTCCAGTTCATTCTGTATAAAATAAGATTCTAGTGTAAGTATCTCTCTAATCGCCGTGAACATGAATACAAAAGACAGACTGTGGTAATCTCCTATGTATGATCTCTTTTGTGCCTATACATATTGCTCCATGAAAATTATTTTTGTTCTACTGGAATTTACCAGAATTATTTCTTTTCCATTTTCCTTAGTGGATACAACTTCAGCTTCTTGAAGGATGACTTCTAATAACTACCTGTTTTAACTTTGCTAGATTTTCTTTGGTCTTCATAGACTTTTTTGACAGGTTATATATGTCTGATTTGGACTTTATATAAAGTGATTCTTAAACTGTCTGAAATGGTCTTTGATGAAGCTGTTAGGTTTGTGACCTTTTCCTAATATCAAGTTTGAAGCCAAATTCATGCCATATACACCAGATTCGGCTACTAAATAGTTTACTGCAGACAAGCAATAGCGATATCATCTCAGAAGATGTAGAACTGCAAAGAACATTTCTTTTTCAAGGGTCACAAGGAGGACTACTTCTTACAAGGTTCATGGTCATAAGTAAGAGCAGAGCATGGAAATAACTAATGGTGGTCAGAGCATTAGATTAGGATTCTCAGAGTGATTGGATGACTTATTCTTTTTTCAGTTTAGTTACAGTGTCTGAAACATAAGCATTAAAATTCAGTTCAGGTTGTACAAAAACTATCATTATGTGAGAGTTTTTTCTAGATCAAACAAATAAAACTGGTAGCGCTGCTTCTTCTATACTGCTTATTATCTTAGTGAATGAAGTATTCAGCCAGGATGGGGGCTTAAATTTCATGGGAGTAGGGGACCTTGAACTGTCATCTTTTATGTTTTTGAACAAATTCAGATTGATTAAAACAATAAATCACATGACAGCAAACAGTAATTGTTCTTAGTAATATAGGTACCACTCATATACAAAATATACTATTCTTAATTCATATTGATTTATATAGGGAAATGCACACTGAATGAGGCTGCAGACAGCAGAATGAGGTTTATGCAGCTGAGAAATTTACATGCTAAAATATCGGACAAATGCAGCTTCCAGATAGATGCAACTTTGTGTGCAGTGAACATAAATTTCAACAACTCAGAATGCTGGTTCAGTAAACCAACATTTCACATATAGATGACAAAAACAAGACTTGTCTGAAAACTTAATTTGATGCATACTGCATACTTTCTTTCATGATGTTTGGCCAGCTGCTATCACTTGCAGCCACTCGAATATCCTTCTGTCTTTGTCCTTGAATATCAAAAGTAAGAGATTTTCAGCTGTTCTATAAGACCCACAGCAACTGCGTGCGGAACACAGAAGGTGTAAGTAGAGAACTTCTCTCAGCTCTCCCTGGTTCTGTGAAAGCTTTGCATTCTCATTATTTCTCTGGGACTATATTTGATTTTCAGAAACGCAGCACACTGCATTTCTGTATTGACACCTCATGTTCTCTTGATTCTTCAAAAGAACACTGTGATTTTAGAACAAACTATGTGGATATGATAATTCCCTTCAAATGACAACTGCACAGACTATTTCTGTTATTAATTTTATTTATTTGAAACTATTCTCATTTGGTAGCTGTTTAGACTCTCATTGAACAACAGATGATGGTCTCAATTTCAACAGAGGCTAGGCATGTTTGAACTCTTCACTCTGTTTCAAAGCTTACAAAAACCCTATATGTTATTAAGATCCTGACACAATGAAGATCTGAAAACTTTAGGCACTGAAGATGAAAAAGTACTGTCTTGAAGACTGGCTTTGGCTCATGCAGCCAGATTGACCTCCTAACAGATTTTTTAAAAATAGGATAAGGTGTAGCTATTGACTCATTCCAGATATATTTTGGGTTAATGGAATTCCAGTCATTTTGCTAATGTTTCTGTGTGTCTGAATATTCATGGAGATAAGGCCTTTCCCCATAAAACTGATACTGAACAGAAAAAATACCACTGAAGTCTAACTGATTTGTTGCTTTTTTAGCATCAGTTCTTTGAGAACTGAATTGAATAATTTTTTAAATGTCTTTGCTATTGAAGTGACTGACTAGACTGTCTCTCGTGGTCAGTCATGTTACTACTTGCATAGCACTGCTATGGGCTCAAGAATGTTTGACAGCAATGTGGGGGAGGCAGCTGAGAGGCTGGAGGTAGTCTTAGGTGTTCAGTAAAGTGTGACAGCTTGTCTTGAACTTCACCTATCTTTATATGTCATAGCCTGTTTCTTAAAAGAGACTTCATCCTGGAGTTTATTCAACATAGGTAGATTACATGAAGCAATTCTTAATTACTGTTGTGATCACAGTGTGAATGACAGGATTTGGAGTCTGAACTGCCCTTTCAAAGCCACCAGTTTTTGGGATTACTGCTTTGTGTTAGAAAGCTTATAGTTACATGGTGAAGTGTTTGAGACTCTTCATTATGCCATTAATTTCTGAGAAGAATCTTTAATCTTCTTTTAATACATAGCTTATAAATATGTGTGTGTATCTATCTATCTAGCTTATAAATATGTGTGTGTATCTATCTATCTCACTTCAATAATTGCCAAAGTGGTGCTTGTACTTTGGGATATCATTTGAGGTAACAGAAAGTGAGACTTCTCTACTGATAATATCTTTGATACATGAGAATTACTGATTAGCTATAATTTTCACTAATATAGCCTGAGGTTTTAGGAAATGAGTTTGTATGTTCTACTTGCTTAGGATCTTAGAATGCGTTTAGTATGTGTTTTATCTTTTCTGTGATTAAAGTTAAGTTTGGTTTGGTTTTTGGAAAATCTTGATTTGAACACAAAGTAAGATTTAGCAAAATGAGATGGTGACGGAACAATATTACCAGATCAATATTTATGGGCCAATAGTTTCTAATATTAGGACCTTGTGGCACAGGAATAGGTATTAGAAAAACTGTCTCAAAACTCTTAAACCATTCTTTCTAAAATATGTATCAGTGTTGTAATAGGAGTTTGTTTCTGTCTTTTATTTTGAGTCATCTTCATTATTGGTTTGTATGTATGCTCCATTATGTTGTCATCTGAATTTACTTTTGTTGTATGAATCTACATTACTTCTTGTGTATTATGGTTTTAATCCTCATAAGTGTTTTAAAAATCCTCATATATTAGTTGGAAACTACCTAGTAAAAAAAGATTAGAACATAATTCTTAGTGTTGAAGAAGTGCAGATCATCTGTGTGTTTGCAGAAGACTATTAGAATCATTGATAGGTTAAATTGTCTATATCTAATCATCACATAATTCGGCTAGACTGGAATACTATGTTAGAACAGCATGAAAGTAGTCAGGACAATGGATAAAATTGGGAAAGAAATCTATATGAATGACAACACAGAATGTTTAAATATATAGACATGTACTGCATGTAGGAGAAAGTTATTTAGAAAGGGTAATACAGCTAGATTTTCTTCATGAGTGAGGAAGAAGTATTGTAGAATAATTAGGTTGGAAAGGACCTCTGTAGGTCGTCTCATCCAGCCTCTTGTTCAAAGAATATTGAATTATTTGAGTCTTCACAGGGCCTTGCCCAGTTGAGCTTTGAATCTTCAAGGGTGGAGATTCAGCAGCCACTCTGAGCAGCCTGTTCCAATGCTTGACCACTCTTATGATTAAAAAAATAGAAGAAAGGTTTCCTTAAATCTAGTCTGAATTTCCCATGTTCCAACTTGTATGTGTTGCCATGCTTCAGTATGTGTCTTTGAGGAGAATACTACATGTAATACTACTTGTCAACAAATGAACATATTATGGGTCTTGTGTAGTGAAAATTATAAGGAAATAGCACAAATTCTGAGTGTTTTCTTGAAATATTATAGGCCTTATTTATAGTTTGTGTTAAACTTTCAGGGATAGTGTTGCAGTGCAGAATGTGAAAAATGGAATTTAAAACTGAAGACATTAAAAGTTATTAAGACACTAAGGACTGTGCTAGAAACAGGTGATAGGCACGTAGAACAGTCAGTTAAGCTAGATGAAGAATCAAATAAAAAATATACTTCTAATCTAAAAATTTGTTACGTTACAGACGTAATAATGATTTTGTATTAATACAAAATTTTAATAATTTTGTATAAGTTTTAACCTCTTTTACTTAATATTTACATTTTTCATTCATTATTGATTGGTTAAAGATGTTCCTAGATGTTCTAGTTGAAATATCATTGTGTCTTTTTCCCATTTTTTGTGAAACTGCTACCTTTGTTTTTTTTTCTTCAGTTTAATGTATTTTAAATCTTTATTTTGTGCTATTTATCTACTGTGTCTTGTTAGAGTTTATTTAATTTTCTTAAGTTCTCTTGTTTAAAATTTTATTTTTAATTGCTGTTTGCATCCTTAAAGTGGGGAGCTGGACTATTCTGTCTTAATTGTTCTTTCACGCTGTTACTTACCCCTTCCTGCAGCTGCGAGACATTCACTGAGAGCAAGCTAATCAGGCATTTCCAATTTGAAAAAATTCTTAGCCTCTGTGCTAAAAATACCTGCTTATGGATTGTGTTCCTCTTGCACAGTAGAGTATATTCCTTCAGAAATGAGGACAAAAAATTGAAGCACTGGATGTTTCTGTTCAAAATACCTATGAGCACTAATGCCATTCTTACTGCAGGGGGACAGGAAGCTCTGCTAGGAAAACAGCAGAACACCTGGTGCTGTGCAGATAAAATATGTCTCTGCACAGAGTGGTAATGCCTAGAAGTCCTGTGATTTAGATAGCTTTCAATTATATTTGCTATTTGTGTAACTGAGAATGCCACTAAAACGCATAGCATCTTTGAAAATCCTTTAATCATAGAGTAAGTTGGGTCAGATGGGACCTGAGGAGGTCATCCAGACAAATCTCCTGCTCCAAGCAGGATTAACTTCAAAATCAGACCAGGTTTTCAGGATCTTGTCCAACTGAGTTGTAAAAATCTCCAAGGATGGAGGCCTCTTTGGGCAACCTCTTTCTGTGCTTAACCACTCTTGTGATTTTGGTTTTTTTTCTTATATTCAATCCAATCCCTTGATTGTTGCATTTTGTCCATTAGCTGTGCATCTTCAAGAAAACCTGTCTTTGTCTTCCCTATTGCTTACCTTTAAGTAGTAGAGGAATGCAAGTACTTTCCCTCTTCCTGCACCTTTCCCTACCCCAGACTTCTTTTGGCTAAACCAGCCTGTCTCCCCCAGCTTCTCCTTGTATATTGTGTGCTTTAGTGCCCTCACTGTCTTGGTTGGCCTCTTGTATACTCTCCTGTTTGTTTTTATCTCTAGTATTGGGGGGAACCTAAAACTTCTGTAAGAGCACAGGAGCACAATGTTACATGTCATATAGGTATCCAAATAACAAAGTTATAAAATGAGTTGCCACCATTTCTTGGTGAGCAGTTGTATTTCCAACATCCCTAAGTGCTTAATTGCATGCCTAGATTTAGTCTGTGTATTGGCATGTGAAATTAAGGTCCCAGAAAAAAATCATCATTCATCATTCACAAAAATGGGGAATAGTTTTGACTGAAAGCATTCTGAATATTTTTGTTCTCTAAAGTATTATTCCATTTACAATTTTAGGCAGCTAAAAAGACAATTCCTTCAAGGAAAATAATAATCAATGGGAATGTTTGTATTTAATATTTATGGGTATGAAAAAGAAAGTATAAATGGTACAGATCTGACATGACATGCAGTAAACACCTGTGACAAACTGTCTCCTTATGCTTTAAAACTCAAGTATTTTAAAGATCTGTTCAGTGACTGAACATGCAGATATGCCATTATACATACCCTGTATCTGGCTGTAGTAAACAAACATTCTTTATTTCACTGGACCCTTTGGAAATGCAAAGGGTTGATACATGCTAATTACTTGCAATACTGGGGCCCAAGGCATGTAGAGCTAAATTCTGTATCCTTTTTATGAGATGCCCCATTTGTTCTATTAAGGTAATTGGACATGATGCCCAAATTATTTTTATGAAAATACTTTTCTTTGTGCAGTTATTTTTTGTACAATTATTTTCTTTGATATAAAATCTTTTCAATTTCACCCATGAAAGGATTAAGAAAATTATTAAAATGACATATTTTTCACTAGATCTTCTTCACCGCTAGGGGAAATAAGGATCTTCTTCACCACTAGGGGAAATAAGGAAAATATATGTTAGTTCCTTTGATATTTGCTTGTTTATTTTACTAACAAATACTACTGCTTGCTTTCAAAATGAAAGTGACTCTTTCCTTCTTTGTCTTTTTTTCTGTCCTTTCTTGCTTTCGTGGATATGAACTCCAGGAGGACAAAGTGGTTAGAGCCTTTTTCTGTCTCAAGTTCTTTTATTTTGTGGGTAGGCTTATTTCCTGGCCAGCATTTGCTTTCATTTACACAGGTGTAATCCCTGCTGAAGGCAAGGGGAGTTACTGCCATTGAAATGAAAGCAATGTTTGGCATGAAAGGCTTACCTGTTTTTCAGATCATTTACTAATAATCTGTGGGTTGTTGTGAACAGTATGCATGATGTTCTTCTCTGCAGCATTTGTGAGCATGGCCCTGCTTTTCCTTTGGTTTTGCAATATGATATGTGCACAGTTTAAAAAAATTAAATAGGTAATTGTCTCGTAGGTGTTGCTCTTACAAAAGTACAAATGAATTTTATCAGTGGCATAATGTTATCAAAATAATTTTTGCACTCTGTGGTAGTCACGTTTGTATCACTGAGATGTATGCACTCAACATATTAGCTTGTAAATTTTTTTAGCATGGTAGTTCAGTTTTGATTTTTAATAATACAGTTAGATACCAGTAAACATTAAGAAAACATATTTATTTTAGACATCTAGGAATATGCAAGCAATGTCATAGAGTTAGTAACTAATAAATAAATTATTTTCTAAATGAAATGGTATGTAGGCATTCCTAAAATGTAGTGCACATATTGTATTGAGCATAATGTTGAAATAATGTAAGACGTTATGCATGTCACTGACATTGTGTATGTCTTGCTAGTATTACACCTACAGTAATATTTTAATCTGATTTTATTTTGGCTATGTGTAGAAAAGATAGTATAAATCTGAATTTCAGAATAAACCTGGATATATTTCAATATTTTACCAACTTAAATGTGATTTTTTAAATAACAGAATTGAGAAAACTACCTGAGCTAGTCTCCCGTGAAAATCTCTAATGTATTCTAAAGAACTGCAATTGCAAAAGCAACTTGCTCTGTAATGCTTTGCAAGTAAGTTTCTTAGATGGAGTGAAGAAATACTTTACCCTTCGTATGCATTTAGTGAATGTATACACAGTAAAGTCTTTTTCTATAATAAATGGAATTTTTTCTTCCTGATAGCAGTATCAAGGCTCACATTTAACTCAAACGTATGGTTCATAAATGCTTTGCTTCATACAGAAGTTGTAAGCCATCTGCTGCTGTTACCATTTAGGACATTCTGTTACTAGTGTGCAAGTGATCTTTGTGGTGGGCCACATACTTGTCCCCCAGTCTGTTAGAGGGTTACATAGTTTTCTTGTGGTCTGTATCATTAGATTTTTTTCACAATTAAAAGCCTGTGAATTCACAGAAGTCATGAGGTAACACCAGTTCCTAGCATACAGAGGTACCTGTAGATGTATAAAAGGTAGATCAATAAAAGCACAATTTTCTTCTTGAAGAATTTACCCTTTAAGTATAATCTTGTAATTGATGCATGCTAACAGTATTCCCACAGCCAATCCAGCAACTCATGTCTGTGTGGTACTCACCTATATGTAGCAGTATCAAACCCTAAATTCACTTGGAAAATAATAAAAAAAAAAAAGTGTGAAGGAGGTCACAGTGATAAGGTTATGTGATTATCTAGTTTTACCATATACATATGTATGGGAGGGAAGGGACAGGAATTTCTCTAGCTAATCAACTAGTTAGATTTTTTCATGAGTAATGATGGTGCCTCAGGTTGCTTTAGGTAATATATGTTTCTGCTGATTTTGAAATAGATGTTTTAGAAGTTATGAAGACAGAAAGAACAAGTATTTTGTAACCATAGAATAGCAAGTTCAATCTACAGTGCTCTTCTAGATAAAGCTATAGATATATGGTGATTGGTGGTAGTATGCTGACCCAAACAAACCATGTGGATTTGGAAAATGAAGTGTATCCAAAGCATCAGGTCTGTGAAGAGTTAGAAAGTAGAAAGACATTTTAGTATGCTCCCTGTAGAAATCCTGTCACATCTTTAGATAAAGATTAAGATTATAGGGAAAAGCTGGGACAGCATATCTGTTAAATGATTGGGATGATCCTATTTATGGTAGTGGTGTTGGACATGAATTCTGTGTTGTAATGTTGTAGTTACACCAATAAACATGCACAGAAGGGAACTTATATTACATACGAATAGCACATTGGAGTATAAAGCTCAATGTGCCTTTTTACACATAGAATGTGGGAACGACTAATGAATTTCCAAGTCCTTCGTTAGTCTAGTATCACAATATATAAAGAAGTACTTTTGCAAAATAGAGACCGAAATGTGCCAGAAAGGAATAATTTATGTTATAAAAAAGTAAGATCATCTCTGAGAAGGCAACAGTTAATTTTTTAAATGAAAAATAGTGTGACTAGTGAATTTTTTCCATCTTCAGGATTTTTTTTTCTTTAAGTAACAAATGTCCATTTTAAAGGATTTCCTGCATTTGTGTTGCTGTTATTCAATCAAAATGTGACTATGAGGTAGAGGTATGCTGTTTGAGAAACTAGTCCATTAAGGCTGATTGAAATGAAGTTTATTTCAAAGACTAAACATTCACAGGATCATCTTCCTTTTACTTAAGATTTTGACATATTCCTAACCAAAGAACTTTAATAAAATGAGCAACACCCTTAGCTAGAGTAGTGAAATTGTGTGGCTGTATCATTGAAAATCGTGGAAGGTCTGATTAAAAAGATGAGGAATTAAGAAGTGCAACATAGTTTGTGTAAAAACATACCTTCATTGCAAATAGTAGGAAATCAAAAAGTAGTAGAATATTTTAATTTTGACTGAATGTTATCCTGAATTTTAATGGAATTGCTTACTATGTACCTTTGCCTGGAGGCAGCGGCTTTAAAGTAATCACTAATATTTTTGGAGAAAACAAATAGGCAACCTAATATAGGAAGTTTTTGGCAATAACTGGCAGGAGAAAACGTAGTTCCTTCTAATTTAGGTTCCTTCGGTTATTGGTCTGGATCTGGCTTTGTACAAGTTTGATAAAATCCCTGTACAATGTTTAGTTATGGACATTTGAGGTTTAGATACATCGATTAACGTTTTGTTTTTCTAGTGTTGTTTTCATATCCTTTGCTTAATAACTATCTCAGGTACAGAGATAAAAAGACCAGTTTTATGGTTCAAGTTAGATACAAGTTAATTAAATGACATGGAAACATTATTTGCAAGAAATGTTGTTTAGGTTGGTGCTGCCCTGTCTGAAAGACAGAGTAAATCTCTTTCTGGATTAGAAAATGCCTGCTGCTGATAGTGAAATGTGGATTTTTTTCTCCATCCCAGAGGTTAAGATGCAGTTGCTTATTGTCTCCCATAAAGCCAGAGCCAACTGAAGCAAAAATATGATGTATATATGTGTTTATGGTACAGAGAAAATGTGTTTTTTAAAAGCTGAAGGAGGAAGAGGACTTCAGAGAAACTGATTCCTTTATATTCCAGCTAGTGAGAAGAAGTCTTATTGTTCTTGCATTTTCTTCATTCAGTGCTAGGAAGAATAGTTTCCTGATAAAACACTGATGGCACTGGAACCTGATCTGAGGTCCATCAGAGAAAGTGGAAAAACTGAACTACTTGGTATT
This sequence comes from Falco naumanni, assembly GCF_017639655.2. NCBI lineage: Eukaryota > Metazoa > Chordata > Aves > Falconiformes > Falconidae > Falco > Falco naumanni. Next base: position 94,906,947 of record NC_054056.1, read on the forward strand.
AATCTCACAGATTCTAACACAGACCTGTAACTCAAACTGGAAGAACAGAACATCTTTTCATAGCTATAAACATAGCTGCAACATCAGTTTCACACTTCTCTTGCTGGTCATGATCTGGCTTTTAAAAACTTCAATAAAATCTATGTACAGTGTTTACTTATGTACACTTGAGGTTTAGATACATCAGTTCATGTTTTTCAAGTGACAAGTTTTAAAGTGACATAAAGTGGGAAGTTTGGTGGCCTTGCCTTTAGAGGTTCTGGTACATTCTCTGTTTTTTCATCCCTTTGAGTGAGTTCTGGGAGTTGTTCTTAGGGAACCTGTTTTAAATGGCTGCAGGTAGATCAAAGGCTTCAAAAGAACTGTCTATAATTCTGTAAAGGATAAACCTGAGGAGCAATGCTAGGGAACTTCCTCCTTGTTGTGTCTTTATTTCCTGTGCAAGTGGATAAAACATTTGACACTTTCCTTGAAGTAAGTCTTCTACCTTTGTAATGTTATACATTTTGAGATACTTAAGACACAAATAGCTTGTCTTTAGAAGTCATCTTCAACCTTCACCAGTGTTAAGAACCTACAGAAACTTTTTTTGATAAAGTCTTCTCAAAGACTCCTCTAAGCAAATTCAGAATTGAATGTATTTACTGAATAGTTTCCTGCGTTAATTTCCCTAAAAACTTGACTGACTTTGGAATTTTATTTGAACTTTAAGCATTAAATCAAAGTTTAACATTTTTTTGAGATTCCTAGATAGAGTTCAGACATGAACCCCATTTTTTAACAAATTAATCTCTGTATAATTCTGTATAAAATTGCATTAGAAAAGATCAAAAGTCATTATCAAAGGGCATTATTGTCCTTCCCTGTGTCTTACTGCAGTTAAAACTTCCTATTCTGCAGTTTTCCTTCACTATGTTCCAGAGTAATGAATATTATTATCCCTGTCATTTTGTGGAAATTTCACTGTTAAACAAGAGAAAGTTTTTCTCATTTTACTTCTGTCATTCTGAACAGGTCCTGGGCTCAGCCAAGAATCCTATTGTTTCTAAACCATCTGTGTGGCAGGTCTGTACCTCCACATGCCCTACAGCTTTATTACCTGGAACTGCACAAATGTGACAAATATTTGTAGAAACCATAGGCTGCTCCTCCTATCGCTGCCTTCTTGCTATCGGAAAATATCTGTTTGGGTAAACTCTCACCCTGTTCTTGACACTTGACTCAGACTGACTTTGTGTCTTATGAAGAAACATGCTCTGAGTCTCATCAAGATTTTCATGGGCTGAATATGCTCTAAAGGATATGGAGTTTTTAACAGAGAAATATGTTAAATTCCACATTACTGAAATTTGAAAAAAAAACCCTTTTTTTGCAAAGAGACTTACAAAACCAAAAGAATATTTCCTACACTTAAAATACCTCTGAAAAAACCTCCTGTACCAGCTATTATTAAGGATCGTTTTCTGAGAGATCTCTCTGCTGTGGGAAGCTTGCTGATTTTCCTCAGCTCTTGAGTATTGGCTTTCAGATTGGGATCTCTAAAAGTAATTCGGAGAGCTGGCAACTTAGATCTTCCTGTCTTGGGCCACTTCTCCTAGGCTGTTCTTTGATCCTATTTCTTATGTATCCATTTGTCTAAGCTGCTCTCCTTTATCTTGCTGTGTTAAGAGCTCACTTTTGTTTCCTTCATCACTACAGAATGTACCTCCAGTAGCAGAAGATGCTTTTAACGAGCATGGCACTGAAAGCCCATGGGTTTTCTCCTTTCTGTTTCTTGCAGTTGGATTGTAAAACAAAATAAAATGGACTCTGTAAATATATTTAAATATTAAATTGATTCTTTTTACTGTCAAAATTACTCTGACTGCACAGTGAAGTCACGTTCTCTACTCAAAAATAATACCTAGCATTCAGTTTTGACTATTTTCAAGACTGTCATTATGTGACATGTAATAGAATATAGTCAGTATACACACATCTTATTAAAGTTGCAGATTTAAGCTTGCCTGAAATACTGATGAAGACCACACATAGTAAATGCATCCTACTGATGGTTAAATTGGCATACAAATGTTTTCCCTGAATTAGATCCCATGTCTTGTTAACCTCAATGGCCTTACTGTCATACTCTGTGCTGGCCATCACAGTCGAGGAACAGGGAGATTACACTATGTTGTAGTCCAACTTCGTATTAGCTTCTGTGAGCTGCTGGAGAATCTGGGGTACACAGGGAAGGAATGAGAGTTCTTTTTTTTTCTTCTTTTCTTCACCACAATGCCCTTTGGCTCATTTCTTCTTGCACAGATCGATGACATAGCCTCCACAGTGTTCAAGGAAAGGGGGATATGGTCCTAGGAACTGCCAGTCTCCTTTTCTAGTTTCTCTTGTATTTGGAAGTTAATTAGAAAGTAAAAATAAAACGACTTCTTGACACATGTAGCTTTAGAATTGTCTTAACTAGTTCAATCTGATGACTGCCTGGGGTTTTATGTCTATGTAGTGAGACTTTGCTTTTGTTGGCAAGCTCCATGCTTGAAGAACGCACTCAGGTATGTTTCTTGCTAACTAGAAGATTAAGTCTGAAAATCTTTTTACAGTCTTATATATTAGATGAGCAAGGGACTATATGCCCAAAAGTTTGTCTATTTTTTTCACCTACAACAATTCATGTTAAAAGTACTAGTTCCTACTATAAACCTTGTCCTGTACGCTATGGTTTTATAATTTTATAGTACAGAAATCAGAAGTAGTTGGTTTGATTTTAGATGGTACTGAATTTCTGAAAAGCATTAGAGTTGATTTAGAGAGAGTCTGGTGGAATTAGAGGGCTGGCTTTCATTTTACTAACAATCTCTCCTATCCTGATAGCACTAGAAATTTATCTTCTAATGTAAAATTGTGCGAAGTAGATCAATTTTCTATTTAAAGTTTTCTTCAAGCTATCCTGAAATAATCTTATCCTAAAATGTCTATGGAAGAAGTATAATAATAATATATACTTTATCACATCAATAAATTTTCACTTTCATTTTTGTTCACATTAATAGAACTATTTGCAATTCCGAAACCAGAAGATGAAACAGTTCTTGAGCAGTAAGTTATATTTGCCACCTGTTGCAATATTCAGAAACCATATCATGTGCTATTAAGTTCCAGGTGTAGACCTTTATCAAAGGTAGCTCAGCAAATTCCTTGTTTCTGTCCCAGGTGTGTAACAGCACACCTAGGACTCTTTGGACACAGTTAGACATTATGGCACAGCAGGGGATGGTATAAATGTTTAATTATCTAGATTTAGCTTCAGTGGCTGGAAACCGCTGCCTATATATATAAATAATGAAGACATTGCTAGTAATAGAGTAAACTGGCAAACCTCCCAAGGTGGTTTTTTCCCCACTCCCCCCCTCCACTGTTTACTTAGAGCTTTATTTACCTGGTGTCTTCAAGGAACATTTTATTGATAGGTTGAGGAATTAAATGAAAAAGGCCTTACATTTGGTTCAGTATTGTGTTTGCTGTTTAGATCTGCTGAGTGAAAAAATGAATTTATATGGCAAGCATCTGTTGATATATCATCTATTGGATGCACAGGCAAGACAGCATCCAATTCAGCATAGTATGAGTGACTTTTTGTAGACAACTTCAGCAGATGTTGGACGTTAGTGCTTTCATGGAGAAATGTAAATAAATGTGAAAAATACTGTGTTTAAACAAGATGTCACCTATGAAGTGTAAATAGGAGGGTATTTGAAAATCAAAACTTACTTGGTTTGAATTAAAAGGTGCCTTCACTCAGCATCAAGGAGATCTACGGAAAAGCCTGGATTTCAGGTAGCTAATTCAATTTCAGTCAATTCATGTGTGTGAATGTTTGTAGTTTTTTGAGAGTTAGTTCACAAGTCCTTCTTACGGTTTTAGAATGGCAAGAAATAAAATACCTAAGCTTTGTAAACCGAATACATAGAAAATTGACAGGACTTCTGTTTGATGTTGGGGACAATATGCTTTCACAAAATAAATCCCTAGAGTGTTTTTATACTGATATAATCGTAGATGTATCTTTATTGACTGAAGTTAGAATCTTAGTCATTTAGTTTACTATGTATACAGGTACACCTCCCATTTATCTTTGAATGTTTAAACTTAGACAGTGTTAATCACCAGTGCTCATTTAACCTGTTCGTCTTTCAGTTTCAGTGTAATTGCTACATAACTTCAGAGTCATGACCTGTTTAATTAAGGTGTTCTTGCTCTCAGATACTTGGTCATGTGACTATGAAAGACAGTATTTATTGTTGTTAACAATTGGGGTTTCTTACAGTTCTAGGTAGGCAATGCATGGTATCTTTCCAAGAGATAAGAACAGCTTTACCTCTCCATTGAAGATAGGATTCAAATGCTTTTTTCTCCCAGTCTGTACAATTGTCTAGTTGTCTGTATTCAGTATTAATTATTTTTTAAACTATAGCACATAAAGATTATGCATATTTTTTAACAAATTATTTTTGCTCTGTATGTGGGAAGGAAATTTCTCTTAATCTGCTTTAAATTATTTTTTAGTTTCATCTAATCCTGGTTTTGCTTCTTTTTGTCGTGGACATTATTGGGAGAGGCCAAAGAAAACTTTCACTATAGTGAATGTATGGCCTCAGTCATTTGGGAAAAGTGTAATTGCTTGCATTATCATTTACATATTTGTTTTGTTTCAAAAAGTGAAAACTGGCTCACAATTTAGCCTATAGCACCAGACACTAATCTCAACTTCTCATTAAAAAGGTCTAAAAGATTTATTTTGTATTCAATAGAAAATGCGTTATTACTATGGACCATGCTGGAAATAGATTTTTTTTTTGTGGTAAATTATGTTTCTGGACTCTTTCTAGATTAATATGATTATTTTTGTTTCATAGCTTATTCATCTATTTATCTTAACTGGTTATTTATAAGAGACTTTGAAATAAAATAGCTATGGTCCTGCAACATTAGTCTTCTTTAATTTTATTGTGCCAAAAGCATAATAAAATACCATAGCTATTTTGTATGGTCACTAAGATTCTGATACTTCTATTGTAGTTGTGTCACAAATTTTAAATTCAATTTTAAGTAATAATGAATGCAAGCCTATTAGGCTTTTCCCTGTCCTATAACTTTTAGTTTTGATTAACATTATTTATTAATCTTTCCTTCTTATGTTTAGTACAACACTACTAACACAGATTATCTGGGGATTATTTAAGGAAAACCTTGTGTAAATGAAATACGTTAACCTTTTTAGTAAAGATAAGTGATGCTCTTTATTCTCAGTGATTTTTAAATAGATATTAGGTCTTAATCAGAGATGGTATGCTGCAAGATATTTCAATTCAGAAGTTCCATAAAACTTCTGTGATCAGTCACTGTTTCAGATCTTTGTGATACCTTTGAAAAAAATGTGCATAAATAAATAACTAGAGAAGTATGCATATGATTTGAAAGCATACAGTGTCTAAGCCAACTGAGAATAATAGTACCATAAATCTGGATGTACTCTGCAGTGATGAAATTTGTAAGCATAGGAAACACAACATCGCTTCCTTTAAGGATGGTGAAGACATCCCTGATCCAGATCTGTTGCCCCAATGTGCTACCTTGTTCCTGTCACTGTGATAGTGCTGTCAGTAGGTGAGATCCTGAGGTGATCTACTTTTCTCAAGCCTCTAATTAGCCTGCAAAAGTTTTCTTCACATCTGTTCTTGTGGAAAAACAGAGCTAGATGACATGCACATATTGTAAATTTGTAATTTACATTGTAAATACACATGCATGCTCTCTCCTGTTTTTCCCTCAAGCGTGCAGTAGTTCTCACAGCTGATGCTGAATTGAAAAGAGTGTGTCTCTAGTCCAGAAGGAGAAGAGTTGTATACAACTCTACAAAAATCTGTGAGTTTTCTCTTACTGACCTCTCCAAAGCCCCTATTTCTCACCTTGTTAAAAATAGCCCTGTCCTATGAGAAGGAATCCAATGCTGAATTTTGGACATTAATGGAATTTAAACGTATTTTGTTTTTAGACAGCCCTGACATAATTTGGACAGTTTTTTAAAACTACTAGATATGAAGCATCCTTTTTTACTCAGAGTGGAAGTACAACTATTTCCATGTATACCAAAATCATTTGGTCCAGATCTGATTATATGCTTCTGTTTAGCTACAATAAACTTTAAAAGCAGCCCTTCATCAAGTTCATGACGTCATACAAAATGTAAAAAAGCAAGTCAGGTTCTTCTTGCCTGTCATTTGAAGATTCTGCAATGAGATCTTTGTTGTACCTTTACAATTGTGGTTGTCCAGTGAGGGAGCTGTGGCTGTTATCGTTAAAGCTTGAGGATATAATAAAGTTACTGAGACTTGTCACATAGATCCCATAATTTACTAGATTTTCTACAGTTAATTAGAAAGCATTGCAAATACGCTTCTTAGGCAAGGAGCTTAATTGTTACTATTGTAAGTTCAAGTGTTTTTACTGTGGAATAGAAACTTTGTTGTCCTGTGTTACGGTTTAACCTCAGATGGCAACTAAGCACCACACAGCCACTCAGTCAGTCCCCCACCCCAGTAGGATGGTGGGAGAATCGGAAGGGTAGAAGTGAGAAAGAAACTCGTGGGTTGAGATAAAAACAGTTTAATAATTAAAAAGAAATAATAATAATAAAAAAATTGTAAGGAAAATTGGACAAAAAAACCAAACCAAAACAAAGAGAGGAAAATAAAACCCCAAAAGGCAAGTGAAGCAAATGGAAACAATTGCTCACCACCAACTGACCAATGCTCAGCCAGTTCATGAGCAGTGGGCCCCTGTCAACCTCATATGGTACATATGACATTCCTTTGGTCATCTGGGGCCAGCTGTCCTGGTTGTGTCCTCTCCCAACATTTTTTACCTCCAAGCTAATTGCTGGTGTGGCAGTCTGAGGAGGAAAGGCCTTGATGCTGTGTAAGCACTGCTCAGCACCAACTAAAACATCGTGTGTTATTCACAGTAGTTTCAGCACAAATCCAAAACATAGTCCAAACTTCACACAGAAGTAGTACTGATCTAAAATTATTTTTTTTTTCCTGAAAGAGGCCTTTTGTTCCCTCATTTGTAAATTGGTCACATGGAATCAGTCTTTGAGAGATTTATCTATTTGAGGCAGTTTAGTTGAAGCTGGAACAATTTTGTCTTTGCAAACAATTGTAGTACAAGGAGCCCTCAATCTTTCAGAATTTCTTTTTTACAATTTCCCATTTTTAAAAAATCTTTTGAAGTACTATCAGTGTATATAATTGTATTTTGAGGAATGGGCTGGATTTTCAGTTCTAGAATTGTGATGGTAAACTGATCTTCATAAGCTCAGTCACGGTCATCCATTACATAAAACTAGAAAGCAGTTTACTGGCATGCTGATCATCTGTCATCCACTTTGATTTAAACATATTAAAGCAACTAGTGTCATAATTGTAAAAAACAAAGAACAAAACCAACAGAAAGACTACACAAAACTTTGTCAGTGCTTCTGTGACTTTTAGATTAGGATTTCAAACACTTGATTTCTTTGTACTGGCAGATGCAGGAAAAAAGCTTTCAAATTAGGGAATAAAATTAAAATTCTTTAAGTATAATTTTAGTCAATTACAAGATAATGAAACGTTTTATTGGAATACTAGTTCCAACAGTAATTTGGGTCTTGAAAGTTCCTGCTACTGAATGCTCTGATAATATAAGCTGTGCAACAGAAATACAAAGAAATTATTTGAAACCAGTTATTTTAAGGAGAACCTGTATACTACTGAGGTGGAAAAATCTTAGGGGGCGGGGTGTGGGGGGTGTGGTGTGGGGTGGGGAAGAAGAGGTGAAACCAACCCAAACTGTTCTAAGAATAAAAGTAGTTTAAGGATCTTGATCTGTGGCAGATGTTCACTGTTGACACAGGATTTTGCAAATTCAGAAAGATACAAAGATTTGCACTTTAAAAATTTGTATTTCACAGATTTTAAGAAGTCCTAAAGTATTTAAACTTAGTTTTTTTAATAGAATAGCTGACACTATAGCATGAAAAATTTTATCAGAGAACACTGTAGCAGGGTGGGGGTCTTTATTTTTAACCAAGTATTATACAAAATATATACAAAATATATTTGTAACCAAGTAAAAATTACTTGGGTATTAGATCAATACATCGTTGAACCAGGGCCTTTAAGCCTTTCCAGTATCTAGATCTGAAATCTCAAAGAAAAGAAAAATAAAATGAAACAGGAACCTTTAAAGAAATCTGGCTAACTTTAGGAGTTGTTTACACAAATGCCAGAAGTATTGAGGGAAGACTTCAAAGTTTTTGTAACAACTTTCCAAAGCCTTTTACTGCTGGTGCGTTGCTGTAGTGTTGCTGACGTGGGACGTGACTAGAGCCCACTAGGGGGAGCCAGAAACATTTGATTACGATATTGCCAAGTAGGTATTTCAGATGATTTCCGTTTCTACTTTTTATCCAAATCTAGGAAAGTGTAACATAATGCTGTGTCCTTTATGGCACATTCTAATCTGTATGTCATATAGGTGTCATGGCTTGTTCGTGCCCCAAATCCACAAAACGGGAGCTGTCAGCTGTGTAAGGCAATTATTTGAGGTAGAGCAGGCCACCAGTTTACAGATAACAGCTAGGGAAGAAAGGGATGGCTTTATCAGAAGGAAACAGACCACTGTCTTCACTTTCAATAGAGTTAAATGTGGGTTAGGTCTGGTCCAAAATTGGGAATGAAAAAACATATAACTTCACATCTTGAGAAGATAAAAAAATTCTTTCATAAAGAAACCATTGTGTCAGGATTTAATCTCAATGAAAGTGCCTGTTTAACCACTTTTCTTTCTGAAGTCTGAAACATTTAACCTAGCCCAGGCTGCATGTAGTGTCTCAGCTGTCTTGCTTCACTCATCGTTGTCTGTAGTGTATGCTGAAAAAAAAGAAGGGAGAAGCAGAAGCCACACGGAGATGACAATAGTAAAATGCACTGTTTTATCAAGGTAAATTGGTAAGAGCTTCCAGCTATGAGATGGAATGTAGCAACTGCACAGCTTATTCAAAAAGATTTCCTAACAAACTACATGCTCTTTGTTAGGCAAACTGCATGTCATTTCTAAGGCACAGACATAGATTCCAGATCATGCTCCTAGAAAACCTTTTGTCAGGACTAAATTGTGTTTATAATTAGGTAATCTTTCAAAAGCCCACCAGTATGTAGCTGAAAACTGAAATCATAGTGTGAATGCTTTCTTGAAGAGAGATTACTAGCCTATTCAGTTATTGGTATTCTTCAAGAGACTTAATCCATTACTTGTTTCCTGTTCTTACTTCATCTGTATTCTCGTGTTACGAGTTTTGAAAAACATGAAGGACTCTAGGTATGAGGCTTTGCATTGTTCTGCTTTCTGCTGTCAGTTCACATACACATAATGTGTATGTAAAGAGCTTTACCACCTTCTATCTCTCTTTCCCTGCAAGTGGGAAGGATGGAAAAGAACAATAAAGCAGGAAGTGGTTTTTAAAATGTAGGTGCAATTATCTGAGTGACATGTGAGAGTATTTATTTTAAGGAAGGCAGTGTTTCTCACTAATAACACTTTCAACACCTGCTAATTTTTGCTAGCAATGAAGGAGAAGCATTCACCTAGCTACCTCAACAGGCTGCTGAAGTAGCAGAAGGACTTCACATATGTAGAACTTGTAGATATTTTAAAGGAAGAAATAATTATGGAAGCACAGAGAGTTCAGTACAGAGAGTTGTCAATATATATAAAGTAGAAACCCAAATGTGTTTCCTAAGGGGATGATTTGACACTGGAATAAAAAAAAAAAAAAAAAAAAAAAAAAAGCTTTATTTCATTGTACGTAACTTCCTTTTTCCTTTCATAAAATATAGTTGTTCTCTTCACCATATTGATGAGTAATATATACCTGAGTGTGTTGGATGTCACTAAGTCTGTTGCTTTTTTACTTTTATTCTCATTTTCTGTTGTGAAATTAATTAAACTGACATGCATGTGAAACATGTTTAAAATCTTTTATTTTCTTACTGTTCTGTCAGGGTTAGCTGTGGCTGCATCTCATGAAGGCATAAGATGTGTAGGTGTAGCAGCATGCAACTCAGTGTGGGTTTCCAGCCTGGGTAGCACAGCACAACTAGCTGCTTGGAAGAGGTGACTGTCCCACCCTACACTGCACTGGTGTGGCCCCGTCTTGAGTAACACGTGCAGTTTTGGGCACCTCAATATAAGGATATCAGACTACCAGAGCGTTTCCAGAGGAGGGAGACTAGGATGGTGAAAGGTGTCAAGGGCAAGACTTATAAGCAACAGCTGAGGTCATTTGTCTTGTTCAGCTTGGAGAAGCCCGAGGGGTGACATCATCGTGGTCTACTACTTCCTCAAAGGGAGTAGCAGAGGGAGAGGTGCTGCTCTCCTCTCTCTGGTGACCCAGTGATAGGACATGAGGAAAGGGAATAAAGCTGTGCCAAGGGAAGTTCAGAATAGACATTAGGAAAGGGTTCTTCACTGAGAGGGTGGTGGCTCACTGGAACAGGCTTTTCAGGGAAGTGATCATGGCACCAAGCCTGTCAAAGTTCCAGAAGCATCTGGACAATGCTTTTAGTCATATGGTTCAGTTTTAAGTAGTCCTCTGAGAAGGAGGGAGCTGGACTCATGATCCTTGTGGGTCCCTTCCAACTTGAGATATTCTATAATTCTGTATGTCTTTTTTTTTGCCTGAGCTTTGCAGCTTGTGCTGAAAGCAGTGCTGCTGTTACTACATTGTTAAAAGTCTGGGCAACAAGTTTATGTTAAGTGGAAGAATGTTTATGTGGGATTCAATACAGCAGTAACTGCATGATAAGCATCCCAATTTTTCTATTACCATTCTGTTACATTTCATTACAGTTGGATCTTTCATTTTTCTCAGACAATTTCAGTAATAAGTCATGGCAGGGATGATGTAAGTGGTGCAGTTCTGTTTACTTCAATTTAATGCCATCTGCATACAGACCCCAGGCTTGTTGTGGTCCTGTAACGTTTTCTCCCTTTTTGACCTCTTGATGTTGATATCAGTCTTGCAATACTAAATAACCTGTGAACACTTCATGCCATTCATCTTTGGACAGTTTACAAGTGTTAACTAATGAATATGCTCAGGACCTCTGTTCTGTAGATGATTTGTTGTTTTTATTAGCTGGTTCCTTAATGAAGCTGTGATGTTACTACAGAACTTTCAATGCAAAGTAGCATAAATAACATCTAATTGACACTTTCAGGCAACAGAAGTCTCAAAATCAAATCACTGTAAGATATTTGAATATTTTTACCACTGCCTTTGAAAATAAAAATCCTTGTGAAGTAAAATAACTTGGCATTGTTATTTGGATGATTTCTATTATGTGCCAAATCTGGTGGAACACAGTAATTATTTTGCCTGGACTAATTATTATAAAAATATTTAAGAAAATGTTGTAATAATTTTTTCTTAAATAAAACTTAATATTTTCAGACATCATGGATTTGTGTTATAAACTGTTAGTGTCAATCACTTTGCTGTAAAACTATTGAAAATTAGTAATTCTAATGTCTACTTATATTACTTTACTCCAACCTTAATTGCCTATTTGTATTCTTCTACCAAAAATTTAGCTATCTTTTCTCCATCACAAATTTTTTATGTCAGGGAAATTGATCTAACAACAGTCTTTGCAGAAAGAATTACTTTTTGAAGAATTAAGGGAACAAATGGGCAAAACCAGTTGGATTGAGGAGTCCAAGGTACTCATTTGTGTGCAGAGATGGCTGGGGATTAGAGTGTAACAATTAACTGTAACTTCTTTGCAGAAGATTAAATGATTCAAAGCCACCTAGAAATTACTGGTTAAACTGAACAGTGAAGATTAATTGAATAATGATATAGAGGGGGAAGCTATAACCAGCTTTCTAGCTGAGTCCCTCAAGCATTAGTACTGGGGAAGATCTTTAATATTTTCACTACTGGCCTTGTCATAGAGAACAAGAATGTTGTAATTAAATACATTGGTGACGCAAAGCTGGATGCTAATCAGTACAGGGGAGCAACGGGATACTGCATAATAAAGAACCAGAAAGCCTTGTGAACTCCAGAAGTAAAAGTGAGTGAGGGTAAGTAGCACTCAGTGTAAAATCAGGAATTTAAAGACTAATAAGATTTTCTACTCTAAACTACAGGCCAGAGACTCCTGTGTCGCTCAGTCCTGCTCAACAACCCCAAATTCTGCTTTCCATAGCAGGTTAGCTGTGTCCAAGCTGTTTGTTAGGAGCAGTTCTTGCTCCATGCTGTTCTCTTAGCCTGTATGCTGGCATTGTCTGGGAGATGCTGGTTAGCAAAGGCCTAACTGTGCCAGGAAGCATAAGAATTAGCAGGCAATCATGGGCCAGCACCTGGCCCTGTGCCATAATTTTTGTCTTGCTAGTATAGACATAGCCTGAAAGAGCAAAATCTATTTGGTCTTGAAAAATGAAAGCAGAGAAGGAATGTGATTGGTCTCTATAAAAACATCAGGCAGCAAACACCGAGGAGAGAAAGAAGCTATTTAAACGAAATGACAACATTGATACAAGAATAAATAGTAATTAACTATCTTGGAATAAATGAGCACTGGAAATTAAAAACCATTCTTTCCATTGTAGCTATGGAACTTGGAAAAGCATTTTGACAGATTTTTGCCTGTTATTTCTAGTTAATTTTAAGATGGAATGTTATTAAATTATAAAGTTGTTTAAAAAATGCTGTTGCCTGAAGCAGCAGGCAGCTGAAATCAATACATGTGGCCTCTTTCTATCCAGTATTCTTATTTAGTGAGCTTAAACTTGCTGAAAAAAGTGACAGCAAATATTTGCTCAGTTCTCTTTCTTTCCTAAGATTGTTACAAATCTGAAACTTTAGTAGAGGTGTAGCTTGGTCAACTGTATATTCTCAATATATTACATAATTATGCAAGTTTCCAAGGTTAAAGAAAGACTGTGGAACCATGTTGTAGATTCTGTTCACTTACGGCAGGTTTGTTTCATGCCCAAACTGCCTGCACTTACTTAGTGAGCCCTTATGGCCCTGTGGAGTACTGTGTGGGCTTACAAACGCCATTCCAGAAGTAGTGCAGCTGTATTGGCTGGGACTTAACATTCACTGGTGTGTCCTATGTCCAGATCACACCTGGTTTCACTTGAGCCATTTCAGTGGAAGTTTACACCATCTAGTTCTTCACGAAATCATGAAAGCTCATGAAGGAATAGTTGATGATCAATATAGCATGATGCAGGAATTATGCACTATTTCCATTGGCATTAATAGAAACACTTTTGACTGGACAATGTTGAGTTGTGCCCGTACCATAATGAAAAAAGCACATTAGTGACTTTACAGACCTTGAAGAATATCAGTTACTTTATACGTGAACCGTTTCTTTTCATACAGTGTACTTTAGGAAGGATGTGCTCTAGCTTATATTAACACATTTTGATCAGTGTTCCAACTAACAGTTTCTAGTCCTACTGTGCATGTGCTTTTTTCACATAGATAATCTGTTTCCTAGTCAAATGTCTTAATTGTACTTTTGGTTGAAAAAAAAATGTATATACAAAATTGCTGGTATGTGCCTTAAGGGTAATAAAAAGTGATAGGAGAGATGAACTGTCAATTAGGATGATAAATACAGTGTCAGTACAAAAGAGTGAGTATACCTTTTTAAAATTGTGGTCACTTAAATATTTTTCTCTTATATTTAAAAGATAGAATCATGTAACTAGATCCTGTATCAAATCCATGCACAAGAAAGTTTATATTTATTTTATGCTGACTTGGTTGTTTATGACCATCATAACTTTTCATACATAATATATCTATTCACTACAAACTCAAGAGTTTATAGTGTAGTATAGCCACCCTCTCAGTAAACAAATTTTTTGTTCGCAAATACACATATCCTTTAAAATACATGTGAAGATGTTAGTCTCATACCAGTATTGTAAGCTTACCCACTTCTATTAACTAGCATTGGAATCCTTGTGGTATTTAGTACAATTTGGGGACATGGGTATCCATGGGTCATTAAAGATATAGGGCCAAAAAACATCACAGCAGTTTTGGCATTTGGTCAAACTGATTAGAACTTTATTACTTACATGAAAGTGAAAGTCAGTACCATAGCACAGACTAGTGGCATAGCAAAATACTGAAAAAATAGGTAATCTTTAGAACTCTCGTAACAGTCACAAATTCAGAGATTAATTTTGCTCCTATGGTATACTTCATTGACTAAATGCATTGATTTCACAGAAGGAAATAGTGTGACACAAAGGGTGAAGATATCCCACAGATAGAGTTGAATGAAAAAAGTAGAGTTGAATGGATAAATACGAAGATATAACCTCTGTTTTCTATGGTGCAGTATCAGAATAGAATAGGATACGTAGGGTAGGGTACGGTAGACTATTTCAGTCGGAAGTGACCTACAATGATCATCTAGTCCAACTGCCTGACCTATTCAGGGCTGGCCCAAAGTTAAAGCATGTTATTAGGGGCACCAACAAAATGCCTCTTAAACACTGACAGGCTTGGGGCATCAACCACCTCTCTAGGAAGCTTGTTCCAGTGTTTGACCACCCTCTTGGTAAATAAATACTTCCTAATGTCTAAACCTCCCCGACCTACAATCTTCTGGTTGTAGGAAATGTTATCATGCAGTGTCAATAATTTTATTAATTTCTTTTTAGAGGATATGAAATCTTGCAGATTCATTTTGCTCTGAAAGTGAAGCAGTAAAATTGATTGATATACAATAAAAAACTAAACTATCTTTAAGGAATATTTCAGAGTACTGTAACCACTGCAAGTTTTTGTTCTCAGTTACAATCAAATAAATCCAGAGTTGTTCTGTTGACCTTAAAACAGTTACTTGGGATTTATTTTTATGCAGAAAAATAGTTACCAAAACTCAGTTGCAAATGATCATAGAATCATTCAGTTCGGAAGGGACCTGGGATATATCTAGTCCAACCTCCTGCTCAAAGTAGGACTGACATTGGAAAAGAAAAGAGAAAAACTATTAAGTTTCAAAAAAGAATAGATGCTTGGAAAAAGAACAGCAGAAAACCAAGATTTCTTTGAAAAAAGGTAGAAATTGATGGTGGGCAGGCACTCATGTTTACATGATGATGACTTGTCTATACAGTCAGAGCAGTAAAATGAATTGGAAAAGTTTCTGCTTCATTAAAAATATATCTGGACTTTGCTGTTTGCAACATGTGAACACAAAATAGGTATGATTTATTCCATTCACTCCAAGGTAATGATATATCTTTAAAACATGTAATATATGTTTTAATATATATATCCAAAGTAATGATATATCTTTAAAACATATAATATCTGTTTTAATATATATATATATATATCTTATATGTAATATATATATAAAGATATAAAGATATATCTTTAAAACAGGTCTTACTAACTGCAAAAGATGGATCAGGGGTCTAGACCTGAATCTCTAGAACAGTGTCTCTATAGATAAGCCCTAAATCTTCTAGCCGTTGCGTAAGTGTCTGTGTTTTCCAGAAATATGAATGTTGATGACTGATAATGCATGTTATGTATAAGTCTTACACAGCTGTAGGCAATTGCTTTCATTGAAAGGGAATATCAAACCTAAAATTTTTAAAGGAAGCACCTCATAATAAGGAATAAAATTTTTCCCTCAACAATATGGAAATCCGTACTCTTAGCTGTAAGAGAGAACACAGATTTCGGATGGGGTGTGGGGTGGGGTGGCACAGAGGGGAGGGAAGGAAGGGAATTATTGTTTTTTGGAGCAAACATGAGCCATTTATTGGTGGTGTATAGAACCAAATAGATAGGATTTTATGTTTTAGCTAACTTCAAGAAGGTTCTATTGTAATTCAAAGAGCTTTGAACTTTAATATGCAGAGTACTTAAAAGTTTTACTTCTGACAGGGACTGCTGTTGCTGTTTTACTGGAAAACTTTGGGTTTTTTTAATGTATTCAGAAACAAACCAATAACCAGAAAAGCAGTTCAATCTAATTTTCTAGGGAGACAATATTCAAAGTGACCCTAGAAGTCCCAGAACCAGGAGACCCACTTAAACTTAGAGTTCTTTGGAAACACTGCTGTATTTCAAATAGGCAAAATGGGGAAAGATCAGCAGAAATTGGGACTAGAGGTAAGGAAGATACTGTTGGGCCCTACTTGTACTAGGGCCACATTAGCCAAAGATACATAGATTTGCTGTATAATTGTAACTTCTGTGACTGCACAGGGCAAGCTGATTAATGTTACTGAGTGCCAATGCTGATTCGGCAGTGTCTATTCCAAGTGAACATGGTGACTAATGGAGAGGTGAAGTACTCCATCCTCAAAAAAACTTCCTTGGTACAGGATGGCTTCAAACATTGCACTGCTCTGTGATGTAATGAAGTTGTTTTGCATCTTTGACAGACTGGAGGGAAAAAAAAAAGTGTACTAACTGTAGTGTTAGTAAACATCATTAGTTACCTTGATGCTGGACCCAAGCAAAGAGTTTTCCTATTCTTCCATTTGTCTCCCCCTTCCTTTCAATGCTTATTCTTGTTGCCTTGTACAATGTTTAAGGAATTGTATCTTACATAGAATATGAGGAGAAAAAGACCCAAAATAAATATATTTAAGCCAAGTGAAATTTTCTGAAGAACGCTAGCAGCAAGTACAACAGTTAATATAATGCTAATATATAGGTGTTTCTGCCAAGCAGATGAACTCTAAGAGATTTGGTAAGACCATAATAATAAATCTTACTGTCCTATGGAAACCTTCCAGTCCAATTTTGCACGTCGACACACCTGTAATTCAAAGTAATGTTCTGAAGGCTGATGAGGATTTGGTGTAATTATATCTTAGATTGTAGTGTCTAAGCTATCAAACTCAGGCTGATATGTAATCAAATATACTGTGCCTTTTAATCTAAGCTTAAATAAAGATTTCCATTTGGTTCTTAGAAATTAGTCTAGAAATAGGAGAAAAGTGAATATTATTTTGTAAGGTAGCTGTCTTTTCACATAATTTATATGAATATATTAAACCGATTGTCATGCTTTATAATTTTTATTAAATTAGATATTCTTTGCTTTAAAATGTCTGCAGATGTAATTTCTTTATAAAAATATTTTCCATTATATTGAATTTAAATTGGTATGTGAAATGTGTTTTGAAGACTTTAATAGAAAAATAAAAAAAATATTTAGGACAATACAAAGGAGTGGGTTTTTTTGTGCATTAATTATGCCTGATGTGTAGTTGTGAAATGACTGATTATTGCAGGTTTTGCGGAATTTGTTTTTGTGGGCTTGTGTAATAAAAAGTGCTGGTATTATGTGACGAAAGCTTTTGGGTTAGCAGAAGTGAAAGCATATTATGAATAATGTAATAAATGGTGAAGAAATCCAAAATGAGTTAGAATGTGTTCGTTCCATGCATGGAATTAATCTTTGTGAATAGAAAGCACATGGAAGATTTGAGGTAAATCTGTCTAATCCAAATTCGGGATAGTTCTTTTCAGTGTTGTATAAAAAATACATTTTTCTTAAAAAAAACAAATTAAATTGAGAGTTAACGTGCAAATGTCAGGCTAGATATATTTTGTTTGGTTGTTTTCACACTACGGGAGAAATTTGACAAAACCTAAGCAGTTCTTATTGTAGGCACTAGGTGGTGTTTCAGCCTTTTATATGGAAATACAGCTCTCGGTACAGTGCCACTAGCACGTTAGATTCTACTTGTAAACTAGTACATAAATAATCAGAGATGTTGGAAAGCAGAGTTTTGCCCATGTTTTCCTTTTCAAATTGGCAGCGATCCCATTTTGAGAAGAACTGACACCCACAAAATGCAACACTGATGTTCGTGTACAAAATGTGTTCATGACAGTTGAAC
This sequence comes from Falco naumanni, assembly GCF_017639655.2. NCBI lineage: Eukaryota > Metazoa > Chordata > Aves > Falconiformes > Falconidae > Falco > Falco naumanni. The sequence continues at coordinate 94,924,956 of NC_054056.1, forward strand.
TCTGTAGTGGTGGTGAAGAGATTTGAAAATGGATGTAGTAGGTGGTGTGCCTATTTTAGTGTGCACATTTCTGATGTAAGGGATTACCCCTTTTTTAAATTACCGTTTTAGAAGGGAAAATTCTGTGGTTCTTCTTTGCAGATATGTCAAAATGCATGTATTAAGTATGTAATCCACTCGTATAGTTTCCCCTTCCCTTCTCTTCCGTGCTGCTGTCACGGTCACGTGAAATGCACTGCCCTGGAAGGGACTTGGCAGGTACAGAGCTGCTCTGCATGTGTGTGAGCTGCTGAGCAGTCTGTCACAGGCACCTGGGTGCAGAAGGAGAAATCCTGTCCAGGAATATGCCACCTTCCCATCTGTGCTCTTATGACACTATCTTACACGTATGTCTGTCATTTAATTGAGAGGTCTGCACCGTAAATTAACAGTATTTTTAAAACTGCAAGAATACTTCTATATGCTATGATCAGATGGAGAAGTCAGTGTAGCCCTGTCCTAATTGAAAGCTTGAATTGCTTGGCGCTCATTGAAAGCATGTACATTTCCATGTGTGCGTGACCGTCGCCATTCTGCTCATTGTGATTATTTGAAGCTAAAATTGTAACTGCTTGGGTCAACACTGTGGAAGTCTACATGTTGAAAGTACATTGGAAGTAAGGCTTTATCAGAAGTGTTAGCTATAAATATTATGAATCTCTCTTAGAAAGGCAGAAAAAATCTACAAAATACATTAATATATGCATTTTTCATGCTGTGTGTTTGAATTTTTTTGAAGATGAAATACTTTCAGTAAATTGTTCTCTTTCTTTATAAAGGTCAGGAGTCAGGGTAGGTCAGGAGTACTCTTACTGATTCTACTTTTAGAGGATAGATGCTTAATGTTATCCATTCAGAAGGACCTCCATTCTGTTGGGTACAAGGGAATAATACTGGAGTGTATTGTACTGGGACAAAATGTGGCTGTCAGCCAAGGACATAGTTGCTCAAGTGTTTAGACTGTGATATCTAGTTTTTGTAACATTTTAACATCTACTAATAGAAGGAAAAATAACACACACAAAACTTTTGGGGGATTTTATCTTGTAGTCATTCAAATCATTATATATGTGTATACTTCAGTAATTATTTTGAATCTGGTCCTTGCATTGCACTGACAGGTATATGGATAGTTTAGAACTTCTTTCAGCTGTGTACAAACCAAGCAGAAATATTAAAGGCTTTTAGTTGCTATTGATTAAAGAGCGCAAAAGTACTTCTGTCTTTGGTGCTGAAATTTCAGTTCGGAGCTTTCATGTACTTTCTAACGTAATTAGCAAAGGTAACACAGGCCTGTTCTTGAATTTGTATTTGGGTGACGACCAGGCCTGAAGCATACACAGTATTGATCTTTGTTATCAGGACATCTAACCTATTTCAGACAGCAAGCTGCTACTCAGGGAGTCTCTTTTTTACCCTCAGCGCTTTCATAGCTTGTTCTGTTTTGCTGCAATAAACAGATGTGAGTTCTCACAGATGGAGTATCAGCACTGCAAAAAGTTAAGAAGGAAGTTTACCAGGGTGGGCCGTATTGCCACCATTAAATGGGCAAGTGATGCCTCCTTTTCCTGCCCCAGCCTGGCAATTTGTGAATAAGGCAGTCAGTGAGTTTAATTTGAGTACGAACCTTACATCCAAGTAGCCTTCTATATGAAGCTTTTATCAAAACATTTTTGGTGAGGCTTCACTAAGCAACATGACCCAAATTTTCTGTTAGATAACTGCCTGGAGAATAGACGTAAGATACAGATTGCAGCTTCTGAAACCTTTTCTGGTGGACTCAGCTAGATGTATTGTGGCGGTAGAAACTACATTTTCCATGTGATTCAACCATCAAACTAGCTTCATTTTCAAATCTTACATTTACTGCCATTGAAATGTCAATATGCAGATCCTTTTAATTTCATATTGCTACTGTCTGTGGTTTTCACTCGCATTATAAATGATGAAGCACAAATAGATTAAAAGTATTTTTGCATTCATATTTTTTTTTAAATTTTCCTCTAAGGTTGCACAGACATATTTTATTGTACTGTGGCTAGATTATTGTAATCTTAATAGAGAGAATTAAAAGACTATTCTTTCTGTCTTCAGAAATGGAAACAATGAATTGATGTATGCTTGATGAAAACTTTGTATACAGTGTTTACAAGCTAACAGATTTTCTGTTTAAATATGTCTGAACAGGTAATGTGGGTATGTAACTTGTGCCGAAAACAACAAGAAATCCTCACAAAATCAGGAGCCTGGTTCTATAACAGTGGATCAAATGCACCACAGCAGCCTGACCAAGAAGGTATTAGAGGTCTGCAGAATGAGGAGGCACCTCAAGAGAAAAAAGCAAAGCTGCAGGAGCATTCGCAGTACCAAGGACCATCAGGTGACATATCCACACAAGTTCTGGACAAAAACAGATCTCAAGGGCTCACAAGACAAGATTCAATTAAGAATGGTTCAGGAGTAAAGCATCAAGTAACAACGGACACAACATCAGACAGGTAAGAAAATATTTAATGTTTATACTGTAAGATCTGCTGAATTTATGCTACAAATATTATTTTGCATTTTAAGTTTTATTTTATTTTTGTTCTATCGCTTATGAGATACATACTGGGCTTTTTGAAACAATACTAAAAAGCTGCAGCTGGTCATGGACAATGTGTGGTTTTCATTCCTTCTCAGAAAACAATATGGAAAATGACAGATGTAATGTGACAGAGCTTGTCCATGGGCTTGCAGCTTTGTTCAGTCATAGTCATTACACTGTACATAATGTTACCATATTTCCTTTGTGACCACTAACTTAATAGCAGAATTTTAGCAGTCCAAAATAAGACTCAAAAAAAGGAGGTGAATGGAAGATGGTGGGTGTTCAGACTATGGATTTAAAACATCTGGTGGTAATTGCAGTATATAGTTTTGAAGATGGTGAAATCTGTGTGATGACCTGAGTCTTTTCACTTTTCATGGTTTCTCTGTTTCTTGCTGTTAGTTATTGTCATTAGTATGAAATTTTTTTCTTCACTGGTTTATCTCAGTGTTACTTGGCATTGATTGAAACTGTGGCTGTTTCAGTGCTCATGTAGTAAGATCCAGTTTAGCCAGAGGCTGGAGCTGGAATTTCCTTCCCTTTTTCTTGATGTGATTGTACCAAAAGGCACCAGAAGGCTCTCAACCTCTGCGGCTACGTTTAACGGAACACAAAAGTAAAAACCATTTCATTGAATAAATTTAATTTCTTTCTAAGCAAGACCAGAATAAAACTTTAAATACAGTGAGAACAGAAAGAAGAGAGTAAGCTTGCTCACATGTTTCCATGGAAATGATACCTTCTCTCTCCAGAGACCTCCACCTGCCTTCAAATTTGGCAGCCAGAGCAGTGTAATCTGGCAGCCTTCCTCTGCTGCCCAGCTATGACCTCCTTACAATATTTATTCTGCAAGCTTGAAACAAGTTAGACAGCTATAATATCTTTTATGGCTAATATAATTATAATTGTTTTCCTTTCCCCCCATCTTTTGTATTCCACTATGTTTTATTTCCTATTTTTGGTCTTATTTGGAAACAAATTGAATGTAATAAATCTAACCCTTTTTGTTTAACTTACTCTGGCTGTTGCCCTTTGCTCTGATTGCAGCTGATTTCACTGGGTTCAGTACTTAGTGGCTCCGAGCACTCCTCAGTTATGTGCATGGTCTCTGGGAAATACAGCTGGAATCTTGATGCTAAAGAGCAGGAGAGAGAGTCTGATTCTCTTGTGGATCTTTTTTTTTTTCCCTTAATTTTGCCAGAGAAATGTTATCATACATAATATGATGATAACTCCCCCCCCCCCCCCCAAACAACCCCTTCTTGTACTTGGAAGTGTTTTTATATTATATGCATACGGAAAGAGAGATGGAGAGAAGAATGTACAAATACATATATAATTCAGTTATGTAATATGCATTTACCCTAAGAGGAGCTGTATGGTAAACATGGACAGTATAAAGTAATATTTACCAACAGGAAGAATGTAGACTTTGTGCATGAAATTAGAATAATTCTTCTGATTGTGATCACTCCTACTCAACACACTGTGTAAATCCCTATTGTTTTTTCAGTCATTACCCTCTTCCTGTTTTATTTGAATACTAATATTAGTGTTCCCTAATGAACATATGCAAGTGTGCTTAAAATATATTTCTGATATATGTTACATGCTATTGAAGGTTAGAGGGTCTTCTGAATGATTTTCCTCCCTAATGTTCCTCACCATAACTGTCTTTCCTTTGCTGGAGACAATGAAAAGGACTCCTTGATGCCCAATCAACGTCTGATTGGTCAAATAAGTTGTTAGATGAGAATATCAGTGTCTCTGAGAGAGACAATGCCGGAATTCAAGGATGGACATAGGCCTTAAGTTTGGACCTTGTATGCTGTGGTGCCATTGCTATTCTCAGCAGTAATACTGGGTAGGCATACAATTTTATTACATTCAACCACTGTTAAAAGCAAAAGATAATATATTATTATCTTTATACTAAAGTAATGCATAGAATATGTATCAGAATTTGATATAATTTTAAGATAAAAATTTATAGATCCATATGTGTTCTGCCTACTAGTATTGACCAACTTAAGAAAACTCATTTTATCTATTTGAAAGTTGCAGTTGTGACCGAGAAATTGTGTATAACTTTCCTTAAAGGCTTCTGGCCTTCTGTCGTCTTTTCTGAATGCTTCATGTTACAGTTTTGTTATTTCTTTTTTCTTAACATTAACTAAAAGAACCAGCCAGCAGAGAAACATGTTAGATGGGAGATCATCATGACAAATTTTTTATTCTATTTTTAAATCAATTCTATGCAGAAATTGAGCTACTCTAGTATGGCAGACCATTTGTGTAGATAAACTAGTTCTAGGAGAAAACCATGGCTATTCAAACTGTCCAAAATAATAGGGAAATAGCCAAAAAAAGTCTCAGACATTTAGAAGTGGTTGTTCTTTATCTTGCACAATGCCAATAGCAGAAGTAAGTAGAAAGCGAGACCTGTATTTTCTGTTTTACTTTTCATCCAAAACACATCAGTTTTGACACAAAAAATGATTAAAAATTTTTAAAACAGTGAAACACTTGTGGAAAAAAGTATTGCTAGGACTTTATGCTTGGGTTCTTACGTTTTGAATAGAAAGGGAAAATGTAATTTTTTATCAATTTTTTCAAAACATATAAAGCTTCCTTTGATGTTGCAGCAACCATTACTTAGTAGTTCTTTATATCTAGTATCATATATCTCATCTTGGTCACCTGGACACAAGTTGGTCACAGTGTAAAGGGCATCATTCACTCCTTGAAACTTAAGAACGTCAATGTAATTTCTGTCTCATTACTTGCTATGTCTTTTTTGGTTGTGCTTTTTTGGTTTTCCATTCTTGAGTAGTATGCACCATATTTTTTCCCTGTTTTCTTTAGTAGTATTATTCTTCATTAAAACAATATGATCTTTTTCACCCATTAGATTAGTATTCTGTTCACTTGATGGATGCAACAGTCCCATTTGCAATCAATGGATGCTGAACTGATCAGACAGACAGATAGGTACTTGACTGTAGATCTTTGACTGATCTGAAATTTGTTGCTTTAAAGAAGTCTGGGATGATTTTGGATTGCACATTCACCAAGAACGTTTTTTTTTTAATATTGGATCTATTACAGAAGAAAAGAGAAGTCAAAAACTATTTAGGAACAAGTTGTACTTACCACCAGCAGAACAGGTTTTCATTATTAATTCTTTTTCTAGTTCATATCCAATATTTATAATTTGCCTTACAGTGTTTTTACTGCTTTCTGTGTAGTAAACGCATGGAGAAGGCAGAGGCAGCAGGCACACTGTGGGAGCCAGTGTTAGATTACTTTCAGTAGCTGACTATCTTTGACATTGAGGTGAAACTAGCATAATCTGTATCACATGGAGATTTTATGCTAGGGCAGCTGAGAAGTAACCATATGTAGTGGTTTTCACAGACTTAACCTTGTGAGCAGAATATGTATGCTGATGCAGTGTAACAGTAAACTCCCTGAAAACTGCCAAATTATGTGAATCAAAGAAATGCAAAATATTACTTTATGTAGTCCATAGACCCAGAAGGTCCATTCTGAGGTCTGCTGTGCACAGATGGTAGATTTATGACTGTATGCGCTGCAGTACTTTGATTTGTACTATCCATTTTCACATTAATTCTGGATTGTACAAAAGGGTCCTTTTTATTTTATTTTGATCAAAACCATACACGTACTGTATTGTTCCCAAGACCTATGCCACTCATCATTCAATACATTGTGTTTCCTTCCTAGCAGCAAAATTATTTGAACAGACATAATGTTTTTTCAGTCATTTTCTAGCAGGCAATCAGCTTGTGAAATGGTTGATTTCTTCATTCCAAAGCCTAAGCCAAAACAAATGTTTATAATGTGCTATTAAAATGTGTACAGTGCCCTAATAATAAAAGCTGGAGAACAGGGAACATTAATGCTGATACAAAGCTTTTTTATGTGTCATTCTCTTTGCCTGAATTGTTAGATCTTTAGGTGGTGTTGCCATGCTGGAGTTGTAAAATAATTATTTTTCTTGCTCTTGGTAGGATCCCTTGTAAAGTCATTTAAAACACATATAAATTCAGTGTTTTAAACCATATGGTATTTCACAATACTTTTTAAGCAATAGCTCTCCTGAAGTGGGAAACAGCCCATGCGTCTTCCCAGTGCAAAGTTATGATGACATAACTATTTCTAATCTAATGCCTATCTGAAGTGATATCATGAAGTTCAGGTAGATGTGAACAATTGAGTGTTGTGGTTTTGTGTGGGGGGTTTTGTTTGTTTTGGTTTTTTCCTTGGTTTTTATTCCCCCCCAATCCATCCTGTATGAATCCAAAATGCTTTCAAAAATTTGAAAATATTAACATTGAATTTTCAATAATTATTTGTCGTGCATTCTATTAGTATAAGAAAACCTCCCCTCAAGGATATTTTTCATGAGATTCAATGCAAAACCATAATGAAAATATTGTGAGAAGTTTTGTTTTCATGTTTCATGAGTCAATTTATTATTGCTGCATCTATCGGAGGGTGAGCCATGTCAAAAAAAAATAAAATTGCTTCTTGGTATCTTGAAAGACCATGATCGGTAAGATCATCATTTGAAGCAAGACTAATGAATAAAGCTTCCTGAATCCTTTTCAAATTAACTGTAAGGATATGAGATTAAATCATAAAAACCAGAATGAAAACAACAAATTGAGAGTGAGCAGCTGCAGAGTTGCACAACAGCAGTATTTATTTTCCAGGCCAGCAGACACAGATAAAATGTATCCACCTTCCCTCTTCCTTCCCTTCTCCTTTCAAAGATACATATGTATTTTGGGGTTTCATTTTCTATCATCCCTTTTATCTCAGGAAAAAAGAGCATTTCTGTGGTGGTTTCCACACACTATAGTGGGTTGGAGGATGTATTTTATTCTGATTAAGAACTGCAAACAAGACTGTTGAGGCTACTTGGGTCTGAAGGTGCAGGTTTTGTGCATATATTCTTTATAGTGTGTATACATGCATTTCCCACATAGAAAGGTTTTATTCTATTACATTACCAATGGCAGTAGAATGAAAGTGGTCCCCTGCATCCCTTTGCTTCCGTTCTTGGATGGAATGCCAGTATAAGTTGGCAGTGTAGTCTCCGTCTTTTGAGACTGCAGTTGGGGATGTCAGGGTGCGAACAGAGAAAAAAAGAGACCAAAATAAAAGGGAAGAGGAGGAGACAGGAAAAAGCAGGCATAAGCTAACTGAGAAACATCAAAGAGCAGCATGAATTAAATAAATGAAAATGTGTGTCCATCTGTTTCATGTTTTATCTTTTTCAAATGGCTCTTCTTTAATTGGTGAATTATGATCAACTGATACTGAGAACATCAATGATGGTAGTTTAATGCAATTTAAAATATGACAACATAATATTAAAGAATCAATCAATTACATTTCTTTCTGAAAGGCTGAAAACTGGCTGTTTCCCAAGATTATTACTATTTTTCTTCTTCAACACTTATGACACAGCACTGTAGTACAGCCTCTGATTTTGATTGTTTGTAATTCTGAGTACCTGATTTGATACATCTTTAGCCCACATGTGTTAAAAAAATGTACAATCTGTACTTGGACCTATGGAAACTAAGCATATTAGAAAGCAATTGAGTAAAATAGAGGCATTTTAACTTTTTTACCTGTCTTTCTACCTGTTCATGTATTTAAAGACAGTGAGAAATATTCAAATAATTGTATAGAGGCAGTGTTTAAAATAAGAGCTGGTATCTAAAAATAACTAAACTTTTAAGAATTTTTTATGTAAGATTTAATTGACGTGATTTTTTTTAACATTCTTGACCACTGCAGTAGAGAAAAAATGCAATTGTTGAGAAAGCATAACCATATTCTTTCACTTCATGAATAAGTCTAATACTTTGTACAAGTATTTTGCAGGTTGAGTTTAAAATTGAATCAATATGCTTTTCCATGCATGACTGCGAAGAGCTGTCGCTGACTTTCCCTGGGGCTAGAACAGGATGCAAAATTAGGGAATTAGAGGTATCCTACAGTTTTTTGGTGTTTTTTTTTTTTTGTTTTGTTTGTTTTTTAACATATTAACTAAAGAGTTAAGTTGTATGGGATTTGAACTGCATCTAAATAAGGTTTTATCTTCATCTTCCTGCTGCCATTCCAGATTTTTCACCACTTTGATAGTCCTTGGAGCTGTAAAGTGAAACCAATGTCAGTCTCAAAACTGTACTCTCAGTAGTTCTGCTTTTGTTTCTTGTGCTTATGTTCCTTTTCATTGTATACTTTGTATGATTCTTGATGTAATAGATTAGAACTAATGAGTTAGTTACTTCATGGAACTCCTCTTTTAATTATTTCATTCCCCTGCATAGAGGTTTAGGGAAGTGCACCCACATTTCACGGCTATTCCAGTTTTCAGGTAGAAACTGAATTTATGCTTATCTGCTATCTCAATCTGGAATGGCATAAAAAGGAAATTAATCATAACTATGGCCGGGGGAAGGAATAGAAAGTTATGGGAAGAGAGCCAGAGAAAATGCAGTATTTAATTATTGAAAAGAAGTACCTTGGGTCCAAGAAAGTCAGAAATACTTTAGTGCATAAGTTTTAATGAAATAATTAGACACTTATGACAAGGATTAAGCTACACCTACTTATGGGGATGAGTAAGGAGTTTGGTACCATCTGTAATGCAGAATCTCTGTAAGAAGCTCCTGAATGGTACTGACATTGTCTATTAACAGCCCAGACTACCTATAGCAAGTATGCTATGTTTCTACCTGTCATTAATAGGTTGCAATGGGTTGTAGCATCTCCATTCTGTTCTAACTTCTGGAAAAGAGGGGGAGCTTTTGCTCTCCATTACCTTTGCAGAACTGTCTGACTTCTGAGATACAAAACTACTTGTACAATTCTGTTTGTCTCCTAATGTTAGTTTTGTGGGTGTCCCACTCACGTAAACAATGCCAATGTTAACACAACATTCAGGAATATGTGCAACCGCACTGTAACTTCAGTGTGTTTTTACTGAGATGTGCATTGCTTCCCTTCCTCCCTCCCTCCCTCCCTCCCCTTTTATTTTCCCTAAAGTAGCAGAACGATCAATGAGCTACCTGTTCTTCATTTTTTTTTTTTTATGATGATGTTTTTTTAAATGGAATACTTTTTGTTTCAAAGCCAGCCTTTCTCTAGCTGTAGGATCTGTACTGAGTAGCATTGGGCCTCTGACCAATGGTAGATACAATTTGGGATCTTTTTTGGGAGAAAGCTAATGTGTTTGGGGAAGAAAGAAAGAGAAGAGGAAACTTTCCTAACTGTAGCAGAACTAAACCACCTTAATAAACAGGCTAAACTGGCTGTGTTTCTTTTCAAACACTAAAGAGTGTTTTAATTAAACACATAAGAAAGAGATTGAATTCCAGCTTTAAGTGACAATCTGAACTCAGCTGCAATCATTTGCTGAAGCGAACAAATCTCATGTTAGTTTTAGGGAATTTCATTTTCACAATTTACTGTAGAGTGCCTTTTCAAAAATAATTGCATTGCAAGATGATGTTTGTATTTTGCTTACTGTTACTGATTACTTGTTTTTTTTCTTAATTATGCATATTTGTTGCATACCACTTACTGAAAACTAGCACTTAGTGTTTGACTTTTCTTGCACTTATGCAGAATGAGCTCAGGGAAGTCTTGATACTCAGTGCTGATCTTTGATATCTTTGAAGCAGAGTTTGGCCTTCTATTGCAGTGTTATCCTTCTGTATATCACAGCTATGTCTTTAACTGTGCTAAAAGACCATTAATAATCTAAATCTGTAAACACAGATCTCAGCTGTATCAGAATATTGTACATGTTTTATTAAATATTAACTGCAACTAACATTTATGGAATTAAATGTAGTTTTGCTTTTAGCTAAATTGACCCTGAAAGAAAGCAATAGTAGAAAAAATTTGAGGGTAGTAGCATTTTTAATTTAATTTTTTAAATTAATGAGGCCAGTATACTTCTGGGTTGAGCATGTCTTCTTAAAGTGCTGATTTGTTGACCTTGAACAAACATCAATGTTAGAGCTCACTGTGTGTTCATAATCCTTAGCTGTGCTCTGTTCTTTGGAGGCTAATTTCTCTTCAGAACTATAAATAACAGATTTTGTTTGAATTTCATATTTAAAAAAATAGTGTATAAAGGTGAATAAGTTACATCTGTGGAGTGCAGTTGAGGGAAATGGCTAACATTTAATAAAGGACTCTGCTAACTCAAGCTTGTATTTTCTGGCAGCAAAGTGGTTCTGAAATCTGCAGGAGGCAGTTCAATGAATGGCCTTTTATTTTCATACTTTTTACCATAGCTATATAGACTGAATTAAAATAAAAAAAGAAAATGACTAACTGTTACTGGTACAAATTCTTCCTTTGGCTTTTTCTTTGTGCTTCTAGAAGTCTCAAATGATAAAGCATTCACTTCTGTAGTGCAATTTAGTTGTCATTTATCTTTTACATGGCAAGTTTAATGATTTTAGTAAATGTCAATCTGTTTTATTAAGTCAGATCTGAGGAAAAGTATAGCTAAGAAATTAATGTGATAGGACCAGGGTGATCATATTTTTATAAATAAATATTATATTATTAAGCAATACCATTTTGTTTTCTACATTGTCTTTAACTTGATTGTTCTGTCTGCCGTTTCTTCAAGCCAAATCCTTGTTTGTCACTTTGTCTAGTCCAGAGTGTCTTTATCTAGTTATTTATTTATTTTATTAGCCCATCTTCTTTTGTGTATCATCTCTTTCTCACTGGTATGAGTTCTTACCAAATTCTGGGTAGATATTGGAAGTGTTTTGAAAGATATACACATAGTATTCCTTCACTTAATGATTGACATTCTTATATTCTCTAAACCAGTCCTTTTTCTTTCCCATAGCTCTAGCTCACCTCTCTTCCTCAATTTCCAACAAATCTGCAATGATTCATAAGTGTCTTTTCAGGTTTGTGGTAAAGTAAGTGGATACTTCTCTCCCAAGCTTTGAGAAATTTTAATTTTATGGCTTTCAGTAAAAACAGACTTCACTGCATTCTTTACTAACCAAAAGGAAGACAGCCATAGACATTTGTGAAAGTAATAGTTACCTGTTCCAGAAAAGTAGTGCAGTACAATGTCATTTCAAGTTAAGTAGAAAATGTAGGTGACCTGAAGTCAGTGACTCTTAACTTAAAGTGGAGTTTTAAACCCCAAGGTAATATCTATGTATGATAGGCAGTGGGTTGTGTGTATGCAACTTATATGTGTATATGCTGCGCTGTGCAGCACTGTGCCCTGTAATCATGCTCTGGTGTTTCAGAAAATGACATCAGGCAGCACTGTGCTTCCTGGAAATGCTATTAGGGACCTTAGTGAGTATAACATCTTCATAGAATAGAAGGAGGCTAAGTTGTTCCAAAACCAGTTTTCCCAATTTCTGGTCCACTGTTTTGTCAGCTGATATTACATGCTCGAATGGGTCCCTAGATGTAGTTTTTCTGCCAAACTTAAGTTTTTATTATGCAGCTTATAATAGGACAAACCATGAACTGTGCTGCAGAAAACCTTTTCTTTGGCAAAAAGAAAACAGCAAGGACAACAGTTCTTACGGTAATATTTTGATAGAAAGCAAAGCATTTTAGCTGCAAAAGGTTTTATTCCATAACGACTTTGAGATATAATAGACTTCCTTGATGATAGCTTAAAAAAAGTGGAAAAAAATAGCCATCAAGGCACATGAGATTAAAGCAGAAAGCTTCTGATTTTCTTTGTGATTCCAAATAAACTGGAAAGCTTCAGAGGGACATTGCATTCCAAAGTTCCAAATCAGTGCACAAACCCAAGGTTTATTCCCAGAGGTAGATTAATTTTAATTAAATGTTCTTGACTCTGGCATGAGGTGCTGGGCTGACAAAAATGGACTGACCTGCCTTAGTTGTATCTTTATGCTTCAGATAGAACTGTGAAAAATATTCAAGCTAGAAGAGGAATCAAAATTAATTCAACAATCTAATCTCTTGAATATAAAAAAAGCAACAACTCAATGGTTAGTTCAGCAATTTTGCCTTCTCATGATGCTGAGATAATTGCATTTAATTCCTAAAATGGACATGTGATGATTCATCTTCCTGTACCATTTATTAATAGGGATTGGAACAAAAAGGAATTCTTGAAAGAAACTCAATTTAACTTGGGTTTGCATTTCTTAAAAAACCAATATATATTTTGTGTGCTTCCCATGTCTTGTAGCTCAAGTAAATGCAATGACTGGAGAATTTATTTTCATTTGGAAAATATGTATCAATATCTGAAGAAAGAAATTAGATCTTTGAATAAAGTTGAAAGCAAAAATAATTTAATTGCTACTTGGCAGATATATTTTTTTGATGCATAGATTCTTCTCTAAACAAGACAAATAAAGAACCTGAGAATCAGAGTGAGAAGGAAAAGAGGAAGACATGTCACATAAAGAATAAAGGAGGAATATTTTTTTAGATGAGACTCACTCAAAACAAACTCTGGAGCTTTGGGTATTAGGGCTGGTACTAGTACTGTCTCAACTTCTCCTCAATAAACTTGTTTCGGATGATGATAGACTACATTGCGGTAATGACTAATGCACTGGAGTAGATCAGGACCATTCATTCCTACCTGCTTTACTTCTTCTAACCTTCAATTAATTAAGAGCATTTATAACAATGCTTGCGTCCTATTTGTGGGTATTCACAAAAGCTGTCCGTTATTTTCAGAGTTATGCTCAGTGAAGCCAATTAAACCAGGAGATTTCCCTCAAGACAAGTGTTTAAAATATTGTTCTTTGTGTGGCATACAGGTACCTCTTTTGGAAGCATTTCTTGCTCTCTGAAAATGAGATTTATTTGGAAATTCAAACTGTGGTATATCAACAAATGTCATGAAGCCTTATTGTTCTGATAACAATCAATTATATAATTAACCCTAACCCCCTCTTCAAAGCTTTTAATATAATGTCAGCACTGCCTTTCCTCAACTAACATAAAGTCTTTCCAAAGTAAAATATTTACACTGCCTTAATGCTTCTAAAACCCATGCTCCATGACATTGTCAAAGGAAATGAATTCCAGAGGTGTGTGATCATCAGAAATATGTTCTTCTGGTACTCCAATCAGTTGAAGATAGGAGCAACCCAGGAGACTATTAATCTTATAATGACATGAAAGGAAGATAAATTAGTTTCTTTGAATTAATTCCCAAGATATGGAAGACTCCAACTTTTATCCGGTATACTGAACAGCAGAAATTAATAAACAATCCAGTACATAGATGTGTTCTCTTAGCTCCTATTTCACAAAATGAAAAGGCTAATCTTAATCTTACTGTCATTTGGAGAACAATCTGTCTTCCAGTTTACACATATATTAGCCTTTGTTTCCATCACAGATCACCTAGGCACATTGACACCCAATATAAGTTTGGAGGCCTTTTAAGGTCCAAGTCAGTCATCTGAAAGCAGAGATACTGCAATAAATCTCTTAAGATGTTTTCCAGGTGACTAAAAGGAATTTCTAAAATTAATGAAACGCTTAATTTCACAGGGGATGAGAGCCAATTTCTGCAGTGTATAACTACCATGAACTTTAAGATCAATGTAATTGTTACTTTTTTTAATAAGAAGGAGCTTTTGTGTTTGTGTGAAGGATCTCATCCAAAAAGGATGATAACTGCGTATCTCGCAAAAAGAACATTATCTCTTTGCCTGAGTGTGTATATTGAAATCATTACTGTGCTGGGTGCATTTACACTGTTGGTAATCGTCAGTGGACTGTTGTAGGATTTAATTTTTGCTGTCTGCTTTGTGCTAATCATGTCCTCTCTTAAACTGGTGTAATTTGGAGAGTAAGAGATATATGTATGAACTGCCTGTGAGCACCAAGGGAATCAACTTTCACCTTGAATACATCATCCCGAGGTGGAGAGGAAAGACAGCTATCTGAGAACTGTTAGGGCATGTATTTTCAGCTTCTGTTTTTAGTATTTTACATTGTTAATAATGCATAATAATTTGTTAATAATATTTTAAATCACCCTTTGTTTTTTTGAAAGGTGACAAATTATAATTTTTTATGAAAGTGATGAAATCTCTTTTGTAGCAGATAAAATTTTCAATGCATTGTTTCAAAAATCAATCAAATCTCTGTTCTAACCCAGCACTTCTTGACTAGCCGACACATCTCATTGGTGAACCATCCAGAACTGCAAATGAGGCATAAAGCAGAATTCATGTACTGTAATGAGGTGCAAAGAAATGCCAATTGATTGTGAGTCAGCTGAAGGTAAAATTGGTTGAAATGTACTCTTCTAAACCACACGTTGTGCAAGGTGCAGCATCTACTGCATATTGAGCCTGCTGTATCAACGTGTATTATCCGTACTCTGCTTATTCAACCAGAGTGTAACAGCTTTCTGTTCCTGTCAGGTAATGCAGCTATTCCTTTAGCCAGGGGGATGAAATCTCAGTTAGACCTTTAACTCTGATTGCCCAGTTCATCCATCTTAATAGTATTACTTTAATACTTAAAAAATACTATTTGTATATTTCATAACACTTCTATGAACATGTACAAATGTATATATACTGAAAGCTTAGGATGTACAGCCATTTCAGTAAACTGTCTCTGTGGAAAGTGGGGAATTAGTTATAGGATCATTCTATGACCCAGAATTTACAGACATTATTTGTGGAGAAAAACAGATGTGTTTCTCCTGTAGGAAGCCTGCCAGTCTTGCAGACATGAAACAAAATTAGCAGTATGTATGAATTACTCTAGTACAAACTAGAATCATGGTCTTGCAGGTTGAAGTAATTTCTACATTTATTAGACAAATAGGTTGGTTCTTGTTTGTCAAATTTCTGCCCCAGCAGCTTTTTAGATAAATTATGTCTTAGGTAAGGGCAGTGGGTCAAACCCCACGTAACTCTAGATTTTAGGGCTTCTTTTTTAATATGGAAGATCTACCATGAATAGGAATTTTGCTAGAAAACATGCAGATCCATAAAATGCCTGGAGTATATGCTTGGAAAATGCATGGGTGGGAAAAAGGGAGAGAATGTACACACCTGGATTTTTTTTTTTGACATGGTGTCAGACCACAGCCAAGGCAGAAACTGGAAAATGTTCTCAGATCCAGCAGTAGAAATGCAACCACAGAGTTATATTCATACCTCCTAAATAAGGTACTTAGACAAGCATAAGAACATTTCATTAAACCTATTTTTGGGCACTCATGCAATTTTTGGTCACATGAATTATCTTTCACTGTTGATTATACAGGAAGAAAAAGATGGATAGACTTATAAACTACGCACCTTAGTCATCTTTATTTAAGTGGAATGAATCTGGATGTCTTTGTTAATAATTTCAGACACTGATTCAGACAATCTTAATTTAACCTCTGAATTTACCTAAAATCAGTAACATCTTAAAATTTTTAAGCATAGAATTCCCTAAGCAAGGAATATTTAGAAATGCCCAGATCTGGCAAGTGAAGCAGAAACTAGGCACTGGAGCTTTGTCGTGAACCAGAGGTAGGCAACAATGTTCTTAAAACTTAGGTTTTTGTGAATGTGTCATGTAGCATATAATGTTATTGTCTAAATAGCAGAATCCAAAATGCTTTATTCCACCTCTGCTGGGAAAAACCCCTCAATCTCAGTGCTATACCATTTCATGTTTTTAAGTTACACGATGCAACTTATTCACCATGTAAGTTGTATATTTTGTGTAATATTCAGAAGGGTGAGAAGAACAGAGATAAGAGAAAAAATTAAAATAAAAGATTTTGTGTAATTATTTTCAACAATTCTATGACTTTTGATATTGAAATAAAATTTCCCATATTGCCTTTCAACTAATATATTAAAGGGAATTCTGCAGAGAGGTTTGAAAAGCCATTATCTATACTCAGCTAAGGAAATTAACCAATAAGTTGAAGTTATTTATGTTAAAGATAGCTTAAAAATAATTGTACTGGGAGGTATACCTGATTCTGAGGAATATCTACTGATACATTTCAAGAAGTATTACTGTTGTGGTATAGTCTATCATCACTAATAACAAAAGGATTTTAAATGATAGTTTTCATATTTTCTCTTGTCCAATTTCTTTGGGTTTTTTCCTCTATCTTACTCATCCTGGAATGTGCATTTTCTAGGGTCAGTGCCAGTTTTTGTATGTGTCCATACTAGGCCTAAACAGCAGGATTTCCCAAATGAACATATGGCTTATTTCCTAGTGTCTGCATGAGGAGCAAAATCAAACCTATCATTGTGTTATCTGGGTTTTAAAAAATGTAGATTTTTTTAACACTGAAGCTATTTATAAGAAGTAATCTAGTGTTTAACTTTCACAAGTCCTCATTCTTTCCTTTTACAGATTTAGAATTTAATTAAGCCATAAGTGGTCAAAATATGATAAAATCTCAGCTTCCAAATATTTTATTTGTAAAAAGTATTCTTTCCAAACTAGTAAGTATGCAGGTAAAATCTCAGGTTTAACTTTCTTGCTGCCTTTTAGAAGGTTGTAAAGCTGTATTGAGCAGTGGATCATGATTATTTCTGTCATTTACTTAGACCATGATGTGACATGGAAATGTGAGGTTTGGTCTCATCACAGAACTTCAGCACACCTAATTAGGGACAATTGGCACTTTCCTGCTTAGAAAGTCCAAAGCTGGTCTGGAATTTCCCTTTTAGGCTGATGTAGTCTATACTCCTTGACTTTCTTGAGAATCTATATATGTCAAGGTTAATTTTGTCTTTCATTAAGAAATAGACATTTGCTTGCCTTTTTTCCCCATTTGTGTTGATGACATTAGTTCCGAGAATTTTCAGAGATGGGAATATCCAGATTCCTGTAAAGCTGCAAAATGTAAACTGACAGCTTATATTTGTATTTTATCCTGAATGTAAGTAGATTAATCAGTGTCCTCTTAACGATTTGGAGTGTTGTGGTACTTGCTGGGTGAGTCCATGACTGAGGAACAGTGCACAGACTGCTTCCACTGGCACTAGAGCAGTTCCAATATTTGAAACGTGCTAGAGGAGTAGTGCTGAACTGCGCTTTTGGGCCTTGATCCAAAGTCTATTGGCATGCAGTGTTATCCCTGATTTCACTGGAATTAGGCTACTAAACAGTTGCTGCTACAGGCAACAGTAGCTCAACACACTACACACTTTGAATAGCAAAGTTCTAGTACCCTAAGGACAATTAAGAGAATGAATTGGGGTTCACACCTCTTATCTGGAGCACTGACATTTTTCTTATCTGTAACCTGAAGCAGCTCAATTAAGCTTCATTTCCTGAAGTATTTAATGGATAAGGTACTTACAAGGTTTGTGATGATTAATGATTTTTGTGAAGCTTGTTCTAAGGATAAATTATTATTATTTCATTACTTGGTATTACTGCTGGTGGAACAGGAGACAAACTTTGGTGAGTCCTTTATGCACGGGATACCATTAACAGCAAGTCCAATGGAAACTGAGGAATGAAGGAGTTAAATACAACAGAGAGAGGTGGTTCCATGAGCACCAGAATCAATACAGCCTATAATGGTGTCATTTTTCTGTCCTGTTTCTTCTGTGATGTGCTGGAGGATCACAATAACTTAAGAACCTTTTCCTATCACTTATGGTAATTTTGTCAAACTTAAGATGGCAACGGTGTGGTTATTTACTGACCATACTCTTAACTGTCTTTCTACTGCCAGTCAATGGGTAACCGCTCAGTTCTAGCCAGCCTTCCTCTACGCCCACTGACTTGGGTCCTTCTCCTCCTGTGACGATGGTAATTTTCACACAGCATGCTGGAATTAAACTATTTTAATATTTATACCCTATGAAATTAACCAGTCTCCTCAAGCATATTAATCATGGTGATAGATGGTAATATGGACAGAAGAATGGATAAACGGACTGTCCAGGTTTCTAAGTCTCATATTCTTGTTTAAAAGCTGTAGCTTAGGCTAAAAGGAGAGTGTAGATTACTATTAAATGGCTAAATGGGAGAATGATGAAGAAGGACATTCAAAAGAATTATATGAATATGGATAGAATGGCTCAAAAATGGAAGCAAGGAAACAGGGAGATGTGGAAGATACTGAGGTAAAAATGCAAGAAAGAAGAAACAATATTTGATGGTTGAGCATGAGGATGAATTAACTTTCTTTTATGTTACTGTGTTTTGTTAGTGCATATTTTCTGTAACAGCGTTTGGTCTCTTAGCTGGAATTTCAGTTCCTTCCATCATAGATCTGTGACCTACCCGGGAATAAAATCAGTATCACTTTTCCATTCTCAATGAATGTTTAACTCAGTGAATTAAATAGTTCTTTCAATATTTAATTATTTTTCGGGAGAGAGAACAGTCTCAACAGCAAAGACAAATTCCCTTTGGAATAATCAAGAGGGTGTTGATGAGGACTTTGTGGGTATATTTGAGGAAGCCTGAAGGAAACTTGGGACTCAGTTTTCCATGTTCCCAGACACCGTTCTAACTGCCAGGCTTCCCATAATAAAAAGAAGGGTGCTTTTTGAATGACTGCTCAGGCGCTGGCTCAAGGAGAGGATTCATTATTGCAATTCTTGGGCAGAGACTGATGCTTCCTTTCAGCCTGGATTTAGGTACTTTTATCCTTTTTGGGTTGGGGCCTTATTTACATCCCTCTCTTTGTTTCCTATCATAGATATTTAGGATACTGGCTTCTGTGACTCCTATTCTTATGTGATTAAATTTGAAGTTGTAGATTTTGCCTTAGTTCTTGCTAAACTTCTCTTGTGCAACTGAACCTTTGAACACTGATGTGATGAAGTACAAATGAATGAGTGCTTTACCCCAAAAGAAAATATGGTTGCATTTCACTTGCAGCAGTAAAACGTCCATCCGTGAATTTAGTTTGTTTGTCCTTTAAATTTATGTCCCACCTTGGGACATCAGTTTGCTAATCTGAGCCAAAATGAGTAATCTTATAAACTGTAATAATATAACACCATCCAATGTGCAAGGCCATTGTTGTTAACTTACCCATTAGCATTTGTTCAGATATTTTTGTTTTCATAATGAGAAATCTTGAACAGTCAAATTTTTTTAATCCTAAATATTTAGCTAAATGCTTTGGTAAGGGCATATTGGAGAACAATGGTACTGCATTACAGGTATCTATGTGCTATTAATTACCCAATTTTATTTAGTCTCTAGATGAAAAAATAGAGGCTTGACTTTCTGTACATTTAAAAAATCTCACTTTTACCCCCAAACTCCAAGTGACTTATCTCTACTATTTTCTTCTGTGATTCCATCAAACTATACTCATAATAGCCAGTAAATTAGAATGGAATTCAATCCAAAGTTATACTAGATAGTATCTTTTATCACAGAAAAATCTTTAATTTATAAACTGTTATGTATAACTTTAATTAGGTTGCATGACTTTACCTAGTTTAAGCTACAAATCTCTGTGAAATTACTTTTCTGTTGGCAAAAATCAGGAGTAATGCCAATAAGTAATGTTTGAGATAACATATTTGTACGTATTGTTAACTTTCTTTGTACAACAGGTTTACTTTAAGAGCTTTCTGAATTCTGGAATCAAATTCAAAGAGTGTTAATCTTATATTTCAAATAGAAATGTTTTATATAAATAAAAAAATATTAACACATACTTGGGAGCTTTCTAGAATAACTTTTCTTCCACACTACTTGTAGCTGGAGGGTGTTTATTAAGATTCAGCTTGGCTAGAGAAATAGGTATCTGTATGGATGTCAGTGTAGCCTGGCTTAATGGATCCAATGGTGCTTTCACAAGCTTGTCTTTTCATTTTGAAATAGGCTGTCAGCCATGTCAGGTAGTTGCTTAGACTATCTGGTACTTGTTTTTCCCATTCTCTGCAATATCTTTAAAGCACTTTGTGTTCTTCTCTATGAAATCCTTTGTAAAACTGATGTAGAAATTAAATTTGTTATTATTGTTAAGCCATAATTAACAAAAGCATGTACATGTATATGCAAATATAAACACACACAAAAATATAAAAAAAAATCACTATCAAAATTATTTGAATCAGGCCCTCAAATGTTAGGAAATGTCAGAATCACAAGTGCTTGAGTACTGCTTGGCTTACCTACTGCATGTTGAAGTACAGTTAGGGGTGTTTTAGAAAAGCAGACTGTGCATATTGGACCTCTTTTTCTTCCTAAGATGGATATTGGAGGTGTAGAGTGAGTGACCTGAAGAAGAGGAATAGAGATCTCAAGTGTAAGGAAGTTAAATATCAAATAGGCAAAATAATTAACTCTGGTCTTTTTCAGAATTCTTAAGTGAGGCTTTTAATCTGGGAATGCTGAGGATATAATTTCCTAAATATTAAAAATGACACTAAATCACTGTACCCTTCACCACAAGAATTTTTTTTATATAAAAAGTACTGACACATTTGAAGGTCACTAACAGGATTGGCATAAGGTAACTAGTACCTGTACTGTTTTATTCTGAAACGATATTAAAGTAGAGGAAATAATTTTTTTTTGTGGTTCCACTGACTTCTTTTGATTGTCAGTTCCATCGTGGTTCTGAAAGGATGCGTACTTCAGTGGGCACAGCTGACTCTGCTTGTCCTCCTTCCAGCCTCTTCTTGCTAGGCTTCTTTGTTTCTTTGACTCTTCTCTGCCCAAAGAATTATATTTTGAAAAAGGTGGAAGTAACTAACAAAAGGGCTTAGTAATGTGTCTGCATTATAGGGTCAATACAATAATACAGGCCACATAGTAAATATGGGAAAGTATTGTTTATTGGCCAAAGGGTCTCTTGGAGAGCAATAGAAAGGTCAGGAAAGAAAATCAATTCTCTTTATTTTTCTGTGCCATTTTTTTTTAATTTAAATAAAAATCACATATTTCTAATCAACAGCAAGTTCAATCTTGATGAAAATTCCAGATGTCCAAAAAATGTGTATTTGCACAACGCCTCTGTCATTATAGTTGAATTTTTCTGCTAGTAGCAACTATGGAGTATTTGTCTTTAAAAGTATCCTTTTATCTTTTCTATATTAAGTGTTTTATTTGCATGAATACCTGCAGAGTACTCTTCTTCCTTACCCCAGAATTAAATGAAAAAAAAAAAAAAAAGTTTTAAATAAGTATCCCATTTTTTCAGTAGAATAGTTTTACAAATAAAGAATGTATGTCATAACTTCCATTTTAAATACCTGAAAAGGAAGACATAGAAAGGTGAATGTCAAATGTTCAGACCTTGGTTGCAACTACAGGAGCATTTTGGCCTTGTATCAGCTCCATGGTCAACATTGTCTCTGAACTGTTAAGTGGTGCATATGACTAATAATTATTTCAATAACTTGAATCATTTGTAACAAGATGATTCTGTCTTGCAGCAGATAAGAAAATGTTGTCATTTTCATGGAATGAATGTAAAGGCAAATTTTATTATATTACAAACATGAATTCTCTGTAATGTAGGCAAGGTGATTACCAAGTATTAAGTTTTCATATTATTGTGGCAAGATAGCCATAAATACTCACTGGCTCCTACTCCAGGATCTCAACAGTTACCAGCTTTGCCATACATATAGCCTAGTACTTTTTACCACAAATTGCAATACATTTCTCAAATACAAATGTTTCTATAATGCACAGTATACAGTAGGTATAAAAACAGATATTAGAAACTATTTTGTGTAGTATTTTGTAGGTTTTCACATGCGTTTTGGGATTAGAGGATATTTTCTCTTTTTTAAATAATTTATTTTTTTTAATATTTAACAGGGGTATGCGTCTTCTGTATCTCTTTTAGAGGGACCTGGAGATAAATTTTTACTATTTCTTTTTTTGTTTAAAAATCTGAGTTGTAGCTGCCATCCTTCTGGCCAAAGAAGCCTGGATGGGTACTCCCTTCTGAGCACATGAATACAACACTTTAATTAGCTGGAAGGTTGCTTATTCCTGTATCTTCTGGGATTAAAATCACTTTCAGTGGAAGAGCTTTAATAATGGCCCTCATTTTATGTTGGTTTATTTGGAGATTTTGTAATTAGTGCTAAGATGTTAAAAGCTGTGGATAGAAAATGAGGTATTTAAGGAAAATCTTTTTAATTGTTATTTTTCAATTTGACAGTGATAGAATATATTCTGTAATGTTAAGTAATGTCACTCTCTGGCACAAGCATTGAAAGAAAAGAGGAAAAATGTGTTTTGTAGTCATGGATAATTATTTTCTGTGCATTTAATGTTATCCATCATGCATATTATGCTGCAGAATCTCTCACTGTGTTCCATTAGATGACTGATTCTGCTTCTTGCTCTTTGGCTTTCTATACTGCATGTGTACCGGAGATGCAGGCTTCTTAGGACAGTGGGTTTTCCTGGAAGTAGATAGGTATGGAGCACCGAAAGAAGTGATTGATTTTGCTCAGTTCCATTATGACTGAATCTGTGCAATAAACTTTTAAAAGATGCTGGACTTCTTATTTTGAAATGTAGTACATACATAATGCAGCCATCCCTTTTAGTGATTGTTCAGGCTTGTGTGATAAATCATTGCCTTGATGCTGTGTATTCAGTACCTAACAGCATAGTTATGTATAGAATGTATACTGTTTGCTTAAGTCATGAATTGATATTACATTTAAATGTTTGCACTAAAAAACCTGTTATCTCATGTAACGTATGGTATAGCTTTTCAGATATGAGACAAAAGGTCTATTGTTACAGTCTTCAGTGCTACATGTTATTTTTTATATGAAGAATATTTTTAGAGTGCTCTTTCTGTCCTGTAGAGCTACCTTTACATTAAGAAAAAAAAATTAAAAAAATAGAGCTACGTACATGGTCACTGATATTAGTCATTTTTACAGGGGAGGGAAGAAGGAGGAGGGGAAGATGCAGAAATCCTCCTATTAGACAGTAGTAACAGTGTGAGGATGCCTTGTCCTCATTTTTTTTACTTCTGAGATTTTATTGCTGGCAGCCAGATGTGCAGAAACTCCTGACGACAGCATCTATTCACTGCGTGTTTTTAATAGGCTTAGAGAAATATGAGTAGGGTACATGAAAGCAGCTCAGCTTCACACTTCAGCTGGGAATGCCCAAAAAGCTTACTGCTGTTTAGAATTCTTGCTACAGTCAGGAGAAAGCCGCACGGGTACTAAATCTTCTACGACTGTATTAGAAGAATAATGACTGTACAATTAACTATCAGCCCCTGCTCATTTAGGCACAGTTTTTACAGAGATCAGGAGAAATATGGAACTTGATTGGCATGTTTGCATTTGATGGTGTGTGCAAAATAGATGACTTTTAAGACAGGTGGTGAAGAAAAATAGAAGGGAAGGAAAGAGAAAGAAAATGCAATTTGAGACACTGCGCCAGGTCTGCAATTCTGTTTTATCTCATTTTCATGGGGTTTTCTCATCCCCTCCAAATATTTTACAAAATGATCTTTTTGGACAAACGTTGAACAACACTAGGTGAGTAGAAATGAAACATTTTTGCCTTACCATTTCTATGCTTATGCTGATAGTAATTTATTTGCATGTGTTCCAGTGGGGTACTTTTATAATTGCACTCTTAGATATTAATATTTTTATGGTAGCAGTGAGTCTCTTCTGTTAGTGCTTTTGTGTTTTATGTAAGGATTTAGAGGAGAACTCAGTCTGCAGAAATACAGCTAGCAAAGATAGAATAAAATATTTAAGATGGTTATGTATCTTTCAAATACATTAGCTGCCATTAGAAGCTAGCATTATTAGCTGTAATCCTTAAAGCATATTAAATATTCATAAACAAATTTGGCTGAGAAAATGATTTCTATGTGGATGTGGGAGTGAAAGGATTAAATGCTCAAAAATGTGTCTGCTTAACCATGTATAATTTGTTGGAGGATGTAAATTAGTAGTCCTGCATACCTTGTGCAAAACAGGCAGAAAGCAGTTTCTTATTTTTAGAAAACAGATTCTGTGTGTGATGCTTTTCAATAATCTTTTTAACTGGCCAAATTACAGCTAATCATTGGATGCTTTACAGCAGATCAGTCAGCTCAGTAGTCTATCTTTTTACGAACAGCTATGGTTTTGTGGGAATTAGAAATGATAGGGAGAAGTTGTTGTTTATTGGTGTGAGATGGTTATTAAATTGGTTTCTTGGGATTTTTTTGGGGGGTAAGCTGAATTAAAAATTATTCATTTTTGTGGCATTACTCAGTAAACATACCATAATACTGACGTTTAGAACTTTTTCATACTGCTTTTCAATATCAACAGTAAAAATAATGAAAAATTATATCTAAATGAGTATGAGTACAGTTCAGGGAGAAGAAGAATCCTGTAGTTTTTTAAAAAGATAGTGCACTGATGGAAACATTCTGGAAAAAGGGTGGAAGTAATATTGCAGAGACTATATCCAGCATTTTAATCTTCTCTGTATACGTGGGAGAAATCCCCTTCAAATGGGATATTATTGCTTAAATACAGTGATATTTGCACTTAATATTTCAGAAAACTGTTACCATTTTATTTCCCAGAATATTCTTGCAAGGATTCTCTCTGCTACTGCTGATGTTTTCTTTATGAATATTTTACTATTTATTTAATGTTACTGTTTTCAAGTTTTGATGTCTTGGTTATGAATTTCTAATTAGGCATGCAAATAATGGAGGTAGCTTTAGTAATCATAATCACTTTAATGAATTCAGATTTTTTTAGATATATATGAAATCTGTAGTCAATGAGATTTTTCTCACATCCCTTTGATGTACTGTGAAATCTTTGAAGCTCTACAAAATGGAGCAATAATTTATGTATTATCAGCTGTGATTCTAAAACAGTGTATATTTCCGAGTGCATAGTTTCAGGCCTGCAGCAACCAAGAAAGCCCTTAGCAACTGTTCTAATCAGCTACAAAGTCCTGAATCTGGTTTTGCAGGTCAAAGTGCATGCTTTTTGCAGATTAACATGCATGCATTTTGTTATTTTTTTTTACAGATACATGTGCATGGTGCTTTTAGGCATGTATTTTGCTTGTAAATCTCTGGCAAAAGCTGCACATGGTATCAGTTTCAAATCAAAAGACATCAAAGAATTATTTTATTGCATTTGCTGTGCCTGAGATTTAGAATTTTATTTATTCTAAAAGACTGGCAAACAAGGATTGTTAGGAAACCCAGCTTCCTACCTAGTATGGTCTGTCTTATTACTGATTAGAATAGTTCTATGTGTATAAGGAACAATGTCGTGTTTTTCTAGGTACCAATGCTTTTGGCCTCAAGAAAACATAGTGCAATTTTTTAACAATATGCAGCAGTAATCACGAGAGAGTAAGTCAAGCTTTCTGTGCCTTCTGAAGTTAAAGTTAGTTGAAAGTTATTTAAGGTTATTGAGTAAAAAGATTCTGTCTTCTGAATGAGTATCAGTATTTTAAATTTGATCTTGATAAAAGGGCTTTGAAGAAGCAATCTATAGAATAGTCACTAAAAAATCTTGCTGATATTTTTTTCGGAGGCTAGTACTTTTTGCTGTTTTACTGATCTAAAAAAATCTATTTTATTTTTTCATATTAAATCAACGTGGTGTATATTTTATATGGATTTTTCACTTAAAGCTTTGCACAGTTAATGTAATGCACTTGCTAAAAACTAATTGTTCATGCATTAAAAGTTAATGTTTCAGAACTGGTAAGGAAAACAAAAATACCTCTAGCATGTAAAAGGTTCTGTTTTCATGAAGTATAATGTGGTCTGTCTCTTCAGACTTTGAAGTTAAATACTTTGTCAGACTAAAAAGAGATGATCCTTTTTCTTTTTAAGGTTTTTCTTTCTGTTGTTACATCTAAAAAGTAAAAGTCAGTCCAGAAAGGTAACAGCTGACATTAAGCACAGAATGATTAACTGCTGCTTACACAAAGTAATAATGTGAAGAAAACAGGTTAATGCATACTACTAGTATAGTAGATAATGGAATATAAACCAGAAAGTCATAGGGAACTAAGTAGTATGCATATAACTGTAACTGAAAATATATTCCTATTAATTTTCACATCACCTGTTCTTGGTGTTCTTCAGTTCTTCTGAAAGTTTTGATACACTGTGATTTTGTTGCAGGAAAGCCAGTTATCTCAGCCTTTGCTTTCTGATGTTATACCAAACATTAACAGAAATGTTTATTAAACTGTTTTTTATAATTTCGCATAGAAACCTTATATGAGTTGGGGTTTTATTTACTTATTTTTGTGTTGCAGTAACTGATGTGAGAGGACTCAAGTGATATTAAACTCCTCATGAGTTAGACTGATTTTAACATTTAAATCTGTTTAGTTAATCTCTGCTAACAGCTTCTGTTGGAAGAATATTGCAGTTCCATTCTCTTTTGCCAGCTATATAGCAATACTTTGCTGTAGGATGCTATTGTGAGTGTAAAAGAGAGAGCTGGTTTACTGGGCCTTCCTCCTGGTCCTGCATGTCTGTCTGACATTACCAACTCCAGCCAGCTGAAGCAGTAAGAGCTCTAACCTTACCTCAAAATTGTGTTTCACCTATGTTGGGGACTGTAGTGCAATTTCCTGTGTAATGGGCTGCTTTTTGTGAAAAATGGTTAGAATTACCTCATGTCGGGAAGTCACAAGAATTGTTTTGCATCCTTAGCATTTGGGAAATACCGAGTTTTTGGGATAAATTCTTCATGTGTCTGGGAAAAGAAATCAGGAGACCTTTTCTGAAAACATATGAAGTGCTTACATTACATCTGAATTCTAAAACAGCATCTAAAGGAGCTTCAGTGTTTTTGCAGTCTGTATTTTTTTAATGATTTTCAGTGACATGCTTTTCATTCAAATGGGTAAAGACAATGAAATAAAGTTTTAAAATGTCTTTACAAACCTTTAGTTATCAGTTAAGCTGGATTTTCTGATTGTCATTCTTGTTTTAGCATTTATGATACACATACTGTGCTGTCAGATGCTCTATTTGTAGCAGCATGCTTTGTGAAGTCACAGTTGCTTTGGGCAATATTCAGATTAACACATCACTGCATAATGGTGAGTATCCTTTGTGACTAAAAATGATACAAACTGTACAGAGCAGTATCAGTCCAATTTTACCATTGCAGTAGATAATAATGGCTTTTCTCTGAGAATGGAAAGCAGTGGTTTTACCTGGTTTCTCCCACGACACATTACTTCTTTGCTACAGCTATGTGAAAGTGAATTTGTTGTCTAGGTTGGCCACACAGGGGCATAAGATAACTAATATATTCAGCCCCCAAATAGTACAAATGTTGTTCACAAATTCTATGTACAGCAGAGATTTAGGAGTGGTCCACATTTTGAAATTAGACACACTTCATTTAAAAAAGTAAACTATATTTTCTTTCATTAAATTGAATGCCAATATTTGTAAAGATTCTTAAGACTTTTCACTTTTTCAATCCATTGATAACTATCTTTTACATAAACACATTGATTCTCAAAAAGTTACTAAAATACCTAATGAATATATTTATATATATACTTCTAAATATACCTATGAGCTATTTATTAATGCTCCATTTTGTAATGAAGCCATCATGTGATGTCAAGAATTACTGGCACAGACAATTGCTGTTTGTCATGGTGCAGGTAATGATTACTTTGACATTGAGAGAAAACATAATTTTCTTTTCCTTGTAGGGAAACAATTTTGTAGATATATTTCTGTGAAATAGATTTGAGTTTTTTTTTCTGTCTGTATTATTTCAACAAAACAAGATGTTTGCTATAATTCTAAGAGTATGTTGCATTTTCAAATATTATAAGTCTAAAAGCCAAAGATAAAAACAGACTGGTAGTCTTAGAACTGAGAGTATATTGCATATATTCTGACATACAATACAGAATAATAACTGAAAATGCCTCTCTTCTTTTTCAAGACCTAGCTTGTCTATGACTACATTGAAAAATTTAGTCTGTTGGGATTTTCACATCTGCTCTCTTTTAACCTCGATACTAGATTCATATAATCCTGTTTTAAATAATTTTCTGAAATTTGCAGCTGATGTGCTTTATCAATTGAAAAACCATGCAATGTTGAAAAAAAAAATTCAGAACTTTTACATGTATTTCTACTATGTATTTTTTCTTTAGTGAGTTAAAGGCATAGCAAAGCTATTTCCTCCCCTGGATCTTAACTGTTTTTGTTTTACATCAGACAATTCACAACAAGAATTCCAAAACTAAGTGAATAACAGCTGTAGATGTCTGCATTATTTGAGAGGCATTATCCATGTCAAATGACCCTTTTTTTTCTTCCTAAAATTGGAGGCATAAGCCATGTCCAGATGAACCCCTATGTGCATATATATATATATATATATATATATATAAACACTTCTCTAAACAGAAGGGGGAGACTGGCTGGGTCAGCAAGTTGAGATGCTCTTAGAGCTGTGCACTTGGCCTTTTTTTGCACCTTTGCTGTGCATCCCTCTCATAGAGTGCTCTATGTCTTTTGGCCCTTAATTTGTTACTTTGGGAGAAAATGGGACAAGCAGCATGAGTTTTTAAATCTTCTCATCTTTCTGTTTCCCTTGGAGGAAGCAACTGAATGTACTAACTTGCCTCAAAGCTATTTCTTTCTGAGGAGTTCTGTATTCCATCCTGTCTTGGCAGCTGTTGGCTTTTGGGTTTGTTTTTTAAATCCCTATTTCTAGGAAAAACCATCCCTGTAACATCCTGTTACAGATATTTTCAGAGAGAGAAAAGTAAGAGATTTCCTTACAGAACCATTTTTCTTCTCATCTCTTCCAGCTCTGGATAGAGATCCCTTCTGTTACTTCCACCTCAGTTGCTACAGATTTAATAAGGTGACATATGCTTCCTCAATGAATCTTACAGAGCTGTGGATATTTGTAGCCATAAAAGGCTTCTCTCTATTCTCATTGTGTATCAGCTGCTGTTATCTGATGATGGTAATAAAATCCTAGCTGGTATATGATCTTAACCTCCCACCAGGAAGAAAAAAGAGGATGGGTCAGAGCTAGATGATTTGTCTCAATTCAGATAGTATGTTAAATTGACAAATTTAAATAATCCTAGATTTGGAAATGATTCAACGTGCCTTAAAACTACTTTTTTTTTTTTTTTTTTTTTCTTCTCACCTGAGAGGTGAGAGCAACAGAAATCTAAGTTATATTTGAGTTTCCAAGTACAACAATTTTGATCAGAACATATAAAAAGAATCTCTTTACATTCTTGAATAACTCAGATAATTCCTGTCATTCCTCAGACCATCTGCATAAGATGTTAGTATTAGCTTCTTTTTCTGGAAGAAGAAAAGGCAAAGGCCATGTTAGTAAAATACGACTAGTGATTTTGTGTGCTCAACTTGAAACATTTTAGAGATTTGCTCAATGACAAGAAGCCAGTGCTTTATGAAAACTGCATGTTCCAAATGGACATCAAAATCAAAGTTGCTAGTCATGAGCCTTGATAGGTGAAAGATACATTTGGGGATAGATTGAACTGTGATGACTGAAACAATAACTAGCCCCAGCTATCCATTTCACCCTTCTTCAGGGTGCTGTCATTCTGATAAAACTGTCATAAATGCTATGCAAATTTGTTCCATACTGTCTCAGTTTAGAGTTTGGTATATTGGTGGGAGACAAAGTCAATACACCAGACCTTTTGCTGTAGCTGGTCAGACTCATATTCATAAATATTTCAGTTTCTCCCACTGGTGAGAATCTTCACCAGTCCTGCTTTGCTCAGTACCAAGTATGTAAAAAAATGGTTACAGCACTCATGTAGTCCCTCACTTTGTTTTCATTCATTCCTTTACCCTTTTAGCTCTTTCCCTTTTGGGTCAGCAAGTTAAATCATGCATACATCTATGACATAATGTGCCTACCACTGGCACTATTCATTTACCAGGTCAGTAATAGTAATAAAAATGCATTGCAGAAACATGGGGCTTCAAAAAGCAATATTTATTAGAACTAAGATAGGTCTTTGCATTCCTTGATAGAGGAGTTTTGCCAGCTGTTCCTGCAACCATTACTGATGAACTGAAACAGTGGAACAGAGGAAGACCAATTCTGTTGCTGTGGGCCCTGCCGTTTCTTGATGGGTTTATTTCTCTTTTTGATCTTTTTGGCATAGTGTGATTCTGGGTAGGAAGAGAATTAGAAGGGAAACCTATTTAAACCTCTGCTATCACAACTTACAGGTGGACAGAATACCACAACTAAAAGTGGGAAGTTTGGCTGTGCAGGTGTTGTCGTTTAACTGCAGACAGCACCAGAGTACCAGGCGGCTGCTCACTCACTGCCCACCCTCCCCCGGTGGGAGGGGGGGGAAGAATCAGGGGAAAAAAGGTAAACCCCATGGGTTGAGATAAGAACAGTTTAAAAATTGAAATGAAGTCAAATCTACTACTACTACTACTACTTGTGTTGGAAAGGGAAGTGACAAAGAAAGAAATAATGCTCAAGGAAAGAAAAGTGACGTACAATACAATTGCTCACCACCACTGACCCAGCCAGTCCCTGAGCAGTGACCCTGGACCCTGCCTACCCAGATAACTCCCCCCCCCAGTTCATATACTCAGCATGACGTCATATGGTGTGGAATATCCCTTTGGCTAGTTCAGGTCACCTGTCCTGGCTGTGACCTCTCCCAGTTTCTTGTGCCCCTCCGGCCCTCTCGCTGGCAGGGCATGAGAAGCTGAAAAGTCCTTGACTTTAGCAACAACTAAAGCCATCGGTGCATTATCAACATTATTCTCATCCTAAATCCAAAACACAGCACTGCACTAGGAAGAAAATTAACTCTGTTGCAGCCAAACCCAGGACAGTAGGTCTGGTTAAACTGGGGAGGATGGAAGAGCAGCTACACTGCTTCTTTCCTGCCAGGTGAGACAGGGCTGTCCTACTAGTTACTAACTGTGGATGTAATGTCCCTTTAAGATTTCTTAGGAATGTACTCTTGATTTTGTGCTATAAAGGTAGAATGAAGCTTTACTCATAGAAAACACTATGTTTCAAATCAGTTCAAGAGAGGTTGGTATCTAGGCCTCAGGTGATTTACAAGATTCTGAGAAAAGGAATGAAAAATATGATATTGGCCCCTGAAAAACTGTGAAATCCAAGATGAGTATTGGAGGTAATCGTATCATTTTAGCTTTATCCTGAGATAAAAGGTTTGAAGCAAAAGTTGGAAGTATTTCAAGTCCTTGGCTTCTCTTCAGCATGTGCTTTGCAGTAGGGAGGCAAAGACAGCTATCTGGTAGCTGCTTTTGGGTTTCTGCTTTTTTTTTTTTCTTAACCTGACAAGAAATAAGAATGAGAAATGAAATAAAAATGTTTTGTATTAGAGAAAATATTGTGTATTTTGTCCCAAATTTGTTTGACAGGAATTACAGATTGAATTGCCAAAACATTAATTTTATTTGTTTTAGAATAAAAATTTATTTGGATTTATTGTACAGAAGTCAGACTGAATTTGCATGGTGTCTTTATTTATTAGAATGAAACATGTCTTGATTAATACACTTTATCCTCCCTGCAATTTTTGACTTATCTCTCTGATAAAGATATACTTCCAAATTCCTATCTTCTGATATTCAAGATAATACTTTATTGTGAAACTTCATCAATATTTTCAATAAATTATTTTTTAGTCCATGTCTTTCAGATAGTAATAGCCATATATATTATAATAGGAACAATAACCTTTACTTGTTAAAGGGTGCACAAAATTAAGTTGACAAGCAATGTAATGCAAGTATGATAATTGTTTTAAAATAGTTATAATTTTTAACCTATAGAAAAATATGTAAAGTCACAGAGAAATACTCTATAACCAAAGAAACTTAGTGTGTGGTTTAACTATTGTGCATCACAGATGGGACCTTATGGTGTGTACTATGCACATATATTTTTAAGTAGATAACAACTCATTTCATTATTAAATATGTAGTAGAATAATTAAATGAATATTTATTGAAAATTTTAGTATATTTCTCCATGTGACTCATTCAGAATAGTGACTTCAGAAGATGATGAATAAAACATTACTAAAAGATGGAACCTCAGAATTTCAAGATGATTTTATGCTCTAATTATTGATTTATTATCTCTACTACTACAAAATTTATTTGCAAGTGTAGATATACAAACATAATTTAAAAACTATGATATATATATGATATTTAGATATACAAACATAGTTTAAAAAAACATTTTCATTAAAAACTTCAGCTGAAACAGCAGGCATAAAATCTCTTCTCTTACCCTTTCTTCTTCTATATACCAATGTTTCTCTTTAAATGTCTTGACTTTCCTAATAGCATTTTTTATGTTGTTCCTCCTGTGTCTTCAAATTGCACTCAGAGCAAGTGCATTTTGCATGGATGTTGGGACCCCAAGGGTAATCACTGTTTTATTCACTTGAGGAGTTCCATTTTTCAGTGCTAATGGTGGCATTGTTCTGCAGTAAAGTTACAAGAAAAATGTGGTTTTTAGGGAAGACACAAATTTTATAGTTCTTCTGTATCACAGTGACTCTAACACTGTTTGATCATTATTCAAATAACCTACAGTAAAAGCTTCTATGTGCCCTGTTTAGGCACTTAGAACAGTAAAAGCAGCTTCATCTCACTGTCATGCTTTTGCAAGTTTTGGAAAAGTGTCAAGGAGGACAGAAAGGATTTTAAAATGCAACAAGAACTATGATATTAAAACCACAGCAACTCAATTTATGTGCAGAAAAGCTTGCTTGTGCTTAGCATGGATCTTTAATGTTAAAGTATGCTCATTTGTAGGACACAGCATAATCATGGTGATTATAAGGTACTCCTCGTGCTTTTAATAGTAATTCAAATCTCTTATTTTGGAATAAAGCATGAGAAGAAGGCATTAGTGTCGTTCAGTCAAAGAACTGCAGGGTGCAGGGGTCTGAATTCTACACCTGCCACTGTCAACATCTCCTTTCCAGTGCCAGGAAAATCATATAAACTTCACTGCTGGATATATGTCATATTTAATACTTAATGGGAGTCTCTGAAGTTTAATTTATAAATATTTGCAGGAGTCTTCATGATCCTGGGTTTGTAAGTATGCACAAGTGAAAGGTCAAATTAAATTTGCATTCTGTTGTCTGGGAATCTAGGTTAATCTTTAGGTTTTAGCTCATGTGGCAGACTAACTTAAATATCTTAGAGATACACAAGGATTTTGTGCCTTACCCTTCACGTGCACCAAGGATGCCCTCTATGTCATACCAGCTGCAAATCGCATCATATTACTAACTACACTATTTCCTTACATACTGTCAGCTACACAGCTGCTGTGTCCTCTTTGTCTTGAGACAGGTCTTTCAAAAGTTTTTCTCATTAATTTAAGACTTGAACATAATTTCTCAATTCTCTATTCATATACAAATATAGCAAATGTATTTGTATTTCCAAATAAATTCTTAACAAGTGTGATGATGTGCACTAAGCATGTTTGATAATCATAGAATCATGCGGGTTGGAAAAGACTTTTAAGATCATCGAGTCCAACTGTTAACCTGGTACTGCCAAGTCCACAAATAAACCATGTCCCTAATGTAATATAATAGAATATAATTTATTTAATGTAATGTAAAATGTATAATTAATAAAATAATATATAATATAACATAATAGTTGTCAAGTGTAACAGAGACACTAAAAAATTGGACAACTGTATAAGATGCACAGAGACTATGCTTACAAGATTGCACTGCTGAACAGAAGTACCTTGTTCTTCTCTTAAGCACAGAAAAAACATCCTTAGCTCTGCAGGTGGTGTTTTGTGGCCTTCTGATGGTGAATGGGGAAAAAACCTGCAGATCTGCATTTTTTGTGGATTTTATTGTTGCAGTACTTCCATGCAACTAATGCAACTTTACTGGGTTTTGGTCTGTTGATGTAACCCACTGTGAGTAAGTCTACATTTTAGAATTTGCAGCTAAATATAGAAATAAACACAGGTGAGAAATTTGTACATTTCCTACTTACCTTTAGCTGGGAAACCTTTTGAATAATCACTGATGTCTAAATGCTGTCTCAGTAATCACTTTTCTACTGAAGCTATTCAGGGTACATAAATCAGTATTTCATTGTGATCACGTGGGTTGATATCTGAACTGTTCTTGTGTCATATAGAAAAAAGTCTGTTGCATAATATCACCTTCAATTCGAGCAAGTGAATATTTAAACAACAGTTTAGGTCAGATGGAGAACTAGCTTCAAATCTACTGCTGCTTCAGCTTAAGTGAGATGAGCTAACTAAAAGGAAGAAAGAAAAAGATATTTTTTAATAGGTCTTTGGCAATACATCAGCTTTACTTGAATTCTGGGAGAGTCGTTATAACAATTTCAAATTTGGAGTGATGTGTTAGTGATATATGGTTTCGTCTCCAGCAAACAGTTAGCTCATTGTAATTGCCATGAAAATGTGTGGGAAAAGTACACTGAAATCTAAAGAGTGCAACAGTGTGGAAATAAGATAGGAAATGGTTTATCATATAGACCTGTTCACTGAGTTGCAGTGTGTTATTTGTATCTCTTGCTTATCTGTATTTTTCTCCTTTTCCTGCTTCAGTTCTCTCCCCTGACAAGAAAATGCTGCAAAATAAGTGAATATCCTTATTAAATCATGCATCCCTTATGTAATGCAAAATTTAAACTGTGGCAATAGAATGGAATATTACATTATCTTAATGTACATAAATAACACATTTCATAAATGTTCAGTTCTTTCCTACTTAGTTTGTACGGGGATGAATCTCATTCTGCTGCATAACAAAAGGGCTTTGCTCAAAGTTCAACATCTTTCCTGCTTATATCATTAGCTAAAAGCAAATAACTTATCTTTGTTTCAGTTTTTCAAATGATTTTGCACTAGCGGCCGTTGATGGCTCTTTTAATTTTCCAGAAGAAAATGCACTATAAATTATAATCAAAACCAAGGTAAGGTAATATATTCTCAGGCAAATTATTAATTTCAGATTTTTATCAGCACTGTATGGGATTAGTCTATGTACTGAGCAGATCTAGAAAGTTTTATTTTCTATTATTTTGACAAGGTTCGTACTTAACCACTTCTATGCAGTGTATTTTTAGTGTGTTTTAGCAAAGACTGAACTGGATACACAGAAAAAATACAAGAATGCTACAATGATTAATTTTAATGCACTCTATAGTGATTGCAAATTGACTAATGCCAGCATGAAACTGATACAGTCATAGTAGGGACCTTTGCATATACACCATACACCCGGACTTTGCCTGTACTCAAAACATGTCAGGAAGTCCAATTTGGTGAACTGGAAGAAGAGGTTTATGAGAGCCGCTGTGAGGAAGGATACTGTCAACATCACAGCAGAAGTCTGTATTAACTCTGCAGTGAAAGCATAGCCTCCATTTCACCTGATTATATTTTCTGTCTCTATACACTTTGTGCTGATTAGCTGCACTTTCTGCTGCAGGGATGCTGCATTTTTTTTGTGGTATATAATCATGTATAATAAGTAAGGCAGGTTGAATATTTAACTGGTGGTTTAATTATTTTAAGTCATACATAAAGAAGGAATTTATTTTTTTAAGGAGGATTACAATATCTACTGTTGTCCTCAGTAAATCTAACACAGTAAAAGCACTGCACATTTCTGCCATGAAAAAACTTGTACAGTGTTCCTCCTAAGCATCCTTACACTCCTTCCCTAAACCATCTTTCTGTATGTTGATGAGAATTTTGACTTCTAGTGAACTAATTGGAAAAAAGACCTTTGTATTCAAATTCTTAGTGATGAACATATGTTTATTGTATGTTACTCAGGAACTAAGACTGAGATAACAGGCTTTTAGAAAATAGCAGTGAACTTTAAATAAACATCATTTGTAGAATGGAAATTTAATATTTTCCCACATAAACCCCAGAGGTGCCTTTGTTGGGACGGACCATGACTGGCAGGTTGTCACCTACCTGAAAAGTTTTGAACACCATCTTAGGTTTTGTTTAGTGTTTCTAACTGTGAAATTCAAGGTGGAACATGCTGTCCTAAACAACTCTGAGGCACTGGCACTTGGATCACTGTGCATAATTCTGGACATACATTTTTAGCAAAACTAGATTTCAGAAAAGCCATAAAAGGTGGTTAAAAAAAGCCAGAATAGAATAATGAAGAGAAATGGAAATATGTCTAGGTTTAGCCAGAGTTCAAAGGAGACCAATGAGCAGCACGTATAGGAATTAATTATTTAAACAGCAAGAAGGGAAGAGACTTATTTAGGAAATTAAAAATCCTGAAGTGTGATGTGATCAATAGAAGGTTTTGACTGAATGCCCATGCAAATTCTTTAATCTAACACATTATAGAAAAAATCACATAGGGAATGATTTAAACTTAAAAAAATTAAGAACTTCTGAAATTAGACTGAGAAAACTCTAGAAGATGTACTGTAGAGAAAGATCCTTCATTGTCATGGAAACAAACTAGATGATCTAATAAATGTTTTCCATCTCTAGCTATGTTCTATTTCTGTCATTTTTTTTCCCAGGTGAAGTTAGAAAAAGGAGGCATTTTTTATTATTTTTACTGTCTGGCAATACAGTATGGTATACTAACAGCTGAAATTTCAGTATTATCGCTGGAAGTTTATCTTTCATTAGATTTAAGTAGGAGTTATTGTTTCCAGTACATGAATGCCTAATTAAAACATATAGACTAAATATCATTATTAACAGAGCAAATACTATTGCTACTGTCTCTGTTGTTTTATGCATCATGTGAGCATCACTTCTATTATACTTTGCGAATTCTACTGTCTTTCAGTCCAATGCAAGTAGAAGAACAGAAACTAAAATTAATTTTATTTAGCCTTTACCTAAATTATCCCTTTGACAAGAAACACCTTTTTTCAGAAGAATGGACTGTGTTTGTATGTTACATTTTACACAAAAGTTCTTATAAATTATTTGCTTGCAATGTTATCTAAGGAATAATGTCACAGATAAAATATGAACTTTTTCCCTTAGGGTGAAATATTAATTTGACCTAGCACCAATCTAACACCTTTTTTTTTTCCCGAAGATGTAAATGTTACCTGATCATGTGAGAAGTTTGTAGTTAAAACGGTATCAGAAATTGTGTTTTCTTAAATTCCAATTCTATATTAAGTCTTTCTTTACAAGACTTAATTCAGAAGTTAAGTGTATATATAAAGAAAGAGCAAAATCCTCGAGGGACAGAATATATAGGTTCTGAAGGCATTTTTAATGCTCGCTACACTTACCTGCAGTTTCTAAGTTTTCAGCAGAAAGGT
Source organism: Falco naumanni (assembly GCF_017639655.2). Classification (NCBI taxonomy): domain Eukaryota; kingdom Metazoa; phylum Chordata; class Aves; order Falconiformes; family Falconidae; genus Falco; species Falco naumanni. The sequence goes on from NC_054056.1 coordinate 94,962,968, forward strand.
TTTACTCTTTGCGTTGCTAAAATAGTTTTCAGTTGTATAAGGTATTTGAGGCAGACAGTATATTTACAAACACATTATGAAATAGAGCTTGTATTAAAAATTCAAAATCTAGAAGGAATACTTCAAAAGCTAATACTGAGCTTAAAAGACTGTGTGAGGCACCAAGAGCATTGTAGGCTGCAAAAGGAAATGAGACCTTTGCCCAGCATAATTCTGGACAATAATCTCAGCTAACTTCAGATACTGATTAAAGCACCATAGGCTTCCTGTGAAATCGGTGGAGAGACACAGATATTTTAGGGCAGAAACCAGCTGACATATTTTAGGCAGCTACATTAATTTAAATGTTTTGCTAACCAGAAAAGGTGAGGTAGTAGTAGCTTTGTCTTTTGGGGGAGCTGGCATCTACAGAAGGATGTGAGTGCAAAGGCTATAATTGCTATTCCCTGAAAATTTCCTTGCTGCCTAGATTCCACCTTCATACCCCTGGCTCACATTGCGTTTTACATGCTGAAGATGATTAACCAGTTAATGGTAATTATGAAACTCAGAGTATTCTGAGAAAGAGAGTGTGAGACAAATATTAATCACCTCATATGAATACGACTATTAGATGCACCCAGATCATGAATCAGTTGTCTAACTGAGGTCAGTGTATCCTTGTTACAGTGATCTGAGTGGTTATTTTGGCATTATAATGTATGGAAATATTTAATGATGATGTAACTTCTAAAGAAAACAGAAGTTGCTAAAGAATAAATATTTGTTCACAACATTAAGAATTTATTTTTCTTTAGGTAAAAGCAGTTCCTTCTACTTAGGCTGTAAGAAGATTCATATGCAGAAAAGAACTATGTATCCTATTCATGTGTATCTTAAATAGTGTGATAGAGAAATGCTGTCCTTTTCTTTCCCTTAGTGGTTGAGATGTAGTGTCTTTATAGAATAATTCTTATTCTTTCATCTAGGTACTGTGGTTGTTGATAGTGCTGCTTAGAGAATAAACACAAAAATATTATTATGTAAAAATTAAATTAAATAAGTAATAGAAGATTAATGAAATTCAAATTACCACAGCTTGAGTCTGTGAAAACTAAAACTTTCATTAAGGCTACTCAAATAAATCTATTGAAAACCAAAAAAAGCTTTGAACACTCTTTTAAGTAAAGGTCCAAGGCTGCAGCAATATCTGCTGGTCCCTGTATTCTTTGGTGGAACCTTCTAGAAGGTAAATTTGTTAGACGATTCGCTGCAAACACAGTTCAATGTGGTTTGCCAAAAATGAGCTCTATATTGTTATCCTTTGCCATAGAAGCAGCTTATTTCCAACTATATTAATTATGAATACCAATACTTCTCCTCAGAATTATTTTTTCAAAAGCCTTTACTGTTTATTTTGAATATAACACCATTCAAGTTCCTGCACTTTACAAAGATAGTGTGATTTCTAAAGTGAAAATATAAAATATAATTTTACACAAAAAAATTATCAGAAAATATTGCATACTCACAAAAAATTGTCATATTCCCATAGAAAGTACATTTTTAAATAATGTATTTCAGCATATTAAAATTTCACTTAAATCTGTTCTACATTCATGTTAGTCTACTGATAACCTCAGTGCTGCCTACCTTTTCTTCCCCATGGCTTTCAATAGCAGCTGTTGCAGCCAAACCCTTGAAATGAAAAAAATCATCAAAAAATATAGCCACATTTCCCAGAAAATTAATTTAGGCTCTATGCACCAAAAGAAAAATTAGAATACTAATTCATTAAAAGTAATAAGCAATGCTTGTGAAATATTTGTCTAATAAGATGGTTATATTGATTCTTATTGTCTTTAAAGAATAGCCACAGGAAAAAAGAATACTAATGTTTAAAATTAAAATCAGATTTATCATTAACTGATTATTTCTGATCTAATTTTGTCTCTTGTGCTACAGTCTCCAGAACTTTCTCATTTTAGAATTTTTAAAGTTTTTTGTGACGTAGAAACCACATAAAATTTAACTGAATTTCTCTGAAATACTGTGAGACAATCACAATTCATTCAAGTAAAAAACATACTTTGCCAAATGCTGCAGGACACATATCCAACTGCATTGCCAGTCTGACTGGTTCCCGATAAGCTTTCCATTCAGTCACCCAGAGACACAATGTTAGACTATAAATTATTATGAAAATCCATCAAGGATATTTTCCAGTGTATATCTATATCTATAGACGTATACATATATACAAATTTTAAAATACATGTAATAAAGAGCACAATTTTATGACTGTCCTAAAGAAGAATTACTATTTTTGTCTATTTGGCTTACATCTTAAAAAAGAAATGTGTGCATCTTTTAAGTTAAATAATTAATTGAAATCTGTGGATAAGTACTTAGGTAGCTGGTAAATCATGGACACCCACATTTTTATGACTAAATTTACATACTGCTTGCAGTTTTGAGAAGATCCTACCAGTTTTGCAGAGCCGAGCTTCTGGTCACCTAACAAACTTAATAGTATGGTATGAGATTCCAACGTGAGGCAGTCTTTGATGAAGTAGGCATGCTCAGAGACACACAGGACAAGCAGAGAGCCCTGAGGCCAGCACAAGACATGCTGACTGTGGACAGGCTCACACAGAAACACAGCTTAGTTGTAAGAATATACAGCTGTGGCCTGGGATCTTTTGCCCTCCTGCTAGTGAAAGCTATAAGGACCTCTTAGAAGGTGACTACAGTGAAAGATGCATAGGAAAAAAGGGAAGTATTGTGAGCATCAATGGCTCAAAACTGGATCACAGAGACACCAAGAAGAACACTCCAGGTAATGGCCACTACTCTCTGGAGGCACCCAGGAGGTGGGGGATGCTCCAATCAGAGATACAACTGAGTCAGTGGAAGCAAGAGATGAGGGAGTGAGAGCAGATCCCCAAAATGCCAAAATACCCAAAGGATTTTCTTTGCTGGTGACATGGATGTCCTGCTTCACCAGGGCTGTGAACATGGTGGAGTCTTGGAGGAGGGCCACATATTTGTTGGCTTAGGTATCCCATATACTGCTTAGAAACATAGTGGGTCAAATTCTTAGATTCCTAAATCTTCTCATTTGCTGTATAAGAACTGTTAGTGACTAACTTAATATTTTGGTTCCCACTTCATGAACTACATACTTACGAGGAAATTGTCATTGTCCTCATACTCAAGTTCTGGTAGAGGCAAGATTTTCTTGCTTCTTATCTTTGGCTCTGCACCACTAGCATAGCTAGCTCCTATTTTCTGATTTTAAGATATTCTTGATTAGAAGGTGGGGCAAACGGTTACACCTATTTTTCTTTATAGGTGTTATGGATAGTTATTTATGCACAGATATAATAAAATCTGGCAGCTGTACTTTTAAAAAGGTATTCATTAGCTCTTTAGAGTAAGAAACAGGTAAACATTCCTGTTGAAGTTTATGTCCTGTAAAAAATGTAGAGCTTGCAACATTTCAAGCAACAAAACAAGTATTAAAAGCAGTATGCTGTAGATGGATCTATAAAATTGGAGAAAATAAAGGAATTTTTTTAGATTAATTAAAAGCATGTGTAATTAATAATTTATCTATTATTTTATTTTACTTTAATACATTGTTTTGTATATTCCCTGTGTTTTACATGAACTGTTAAGATTTTGATAACCATAGTTAAACATCTTCTTAGCTGTTGAGATGTCCTGCATAAAATTTACTTGCTAAGCACATTAAGCAATATGTTGTAGACACTTTTTTGTGGAAAGATGCAATATTAGAAAACATGCCAGGCCTTTACTGATGGAGAAACTGAAGGAAGAAATGGAAACCAAAACTATTATATAGTGCAGAGATAAGAATTGTCCAGATTTTTGAGCAAATGGGCTGAGTGTTGTATCTTAAAAATGTCAACAGATCACAGTCATAACTTGAGGGCAGTTTGTTCTGTTTGCTCTTGTTCCCTCTCTGCTATTCAAAGGAGCTCAAAGGAATCTTGAACTACCAGGGGTATCCTTCTAGGGATTCTCAGAGGTAGTGATGTTACCAGGGAGGTTTAAAGATAACTGTTCGACTTTAATCTACAATACTAAGACTTTATGTGTTATCATCAGGTTTTTTCCCTGGTTCTCAGCTCTAGGTGATGTTGTGGTAAGTTAAGGTTCTGGAAAGAGATATTGAAAGATACGGAGTTACCTTGCTTCTTTTTTCCTCTGTTTAGTGGATTATCAGCCAAGTCTGGGGGGGATTCTCAGTTGGAGGAAGGAGTATTGGTCAGAGTACTTTGACACCCCATAGCATGAGATCGGTCTTAAACCTTTGAAATTTTTTCTGTACACCAGCAGCAGTGCAGAGGCACATGCTGTTATTATCAGTTACGTGTTAGCCATTTGTCCCTAGATTACGAGTGACAAGGCAAGCATCAGCAACAACAGAGACATATCATGCAAACCTTTCCTTTTATAAAAAACCCTGTGTCCTCTGTTTTCACTATTAGCAGCTTAATGTCTAAATAAAAAAGAAACGATGTCTTGACATTTTATCTAAACCTCTCTGAATATTTAATTGCAATCGTACGTGAAAAATTTCCATGCAACTCTATTTGAAATGATTTATGGCCCTGTGTAAAAACATATTTTACTATTACTTTGTCTTCCATAAATAGATTATTAATTATTAATTAGTTAACACATAAGTAGATTATTATTACATAAGATAGTGCAGATATATAAGATGATAATTTATGAGCTAACTAAAGGCCAAGTGGAGGATAAAATCTAGAAAGAAAGCCATGTCCTCAAAGATCTGAGACAAAGGGAGATGAAGGTTGTAGTAAAAGTAAGAAAGTGAGTGTCCAGGTAGAGATAAAACTGCTATATAGGAAGAGAGTGGAAATGTGCACAGTAGTAATGTGGTCTGCTTATGGACACAGCAGGTCAAAGCTGTGAATATAACAGACATCAGGGTCATTTGATAGATCTTTTTTCCCCCAGATATTCCCACATTAAATGATCTTTATGTTTAGTTCTTGTGAACATAGTATTCTTCCAATTTTATTTTTTTATCTATATCAAAGGAATTGATCTGTATTTATCAACAATAACATGAAAAAGCAGCAATATTAATTGAGCAGAAGCAGGTGAACATTATTTCGCTTTTGAAGCAAGCTTTCTGGATTAATTTTAACCATTTATCTTGCTAATAAAATATTATACACAATAATGATATTTATTTTTTTTCCTTAGACGATTGTTTTGTATTATGTTCTTCTTTCCTAATGAACAAGATTGCTGAGTTTCAGAAGGTTTTAGTAATGCATTTTGCAGATGAAGTCACTCAAGAAGAGATATTTTAATTCAACCAAGTTTTCCATAGCAGGCATTTCAACTAATCTTGTTTTTAACATTAATTTTGTTTTAAAACAAGCCTTTAAGGCTTTGCTACCTTACCTGAGAATATGACTTTAAATCTAATTTCTTACTGAAAATGTTTCTTACTGAAATATGTACTACTGTATGTTTTGTATTGTATGTACTGCATGCCTTATGTTCAGTTTTAGCAGTCCAAGTGAGTAGAGGGTGGATATAACTCAGTGCATTTTAAGGAACTTGCCCAGATGGTGGGTCTTGCTAATTCACCAACCACAGGTAGCTGTTTTCTTTGGTCCTCATCAAAATATTTATGATGATTCTCATCAGTTTCTCTGTGTGCTTATCAATTAATCACATAAAAGCTGAGACTAAGGGGACAAATGTCTTAAATTATATATACTGTTCAGAAAATATTGATATTTCAATCATCAGTTTTCATTACAATCCATTGTAATCTTTCAAAAATCATTCCAATTCTAAAAGTATTGCTGTTAAAGGAGCACACCTCATCATTTACTTTCCATGTATTAGATCTTGTTACTCTTTTTCCTAAATCAAGAAGGTGCCTATTAGGAAATTTATTTCCCATTTGATAAGCTAAATAGACTGTATTAATTGAATCTTCAGTGGTATGTTCCTAGTGGCTGAATTGTACCTATCTGTACGTCCTGGAGTTCAGTCATTAAACCAAAACACGATCTTCAGAGGCAGTTGCAATATAACTTTATAGCAATAATTGAGGTAATACAACTTCTGTAATTAATTCAGTTTCCTCAATTCCTTGTGTATACACTGAAGCATTATATTAGCCTCTTTGCTCAGGTGCTTTCTTGAAAATTGAAGTGACCACTTTTCAGTGTGGAGTCTTCCATCCTAATGATATGACTTACCTGTTTTTTCCTAGCTGTTAAGGTTTGCATTTAGCTGTGTGGCAACATGGCTTTTGAAATTATCCCTTTCGTTTAGCCATTCAGTCAGTGTCATGCTGACAAGTTCATGCTTACTTGGGAGATATGTAAATATCCATGTGTAAATAACTATTGGCACAATGCTCCCAGTGCTTCAGGATCTTGAAAAGCACTATTAAGACATCACCTTGGTCTTTGTGTAGCCCTTTTGAAGCTACTGGGTACAAACTTATAAAATCAGTATCATTTGAAAGTATAAGGCAATAATTACTAAAATTAGAAATTTCCTTACTACTGATAGAATGGGAAATATTTATGATCATCACCATCTAATATCAACAGATCATCTGGCTTCCTTCCAAACCACAGGAGAGCAATACTTACTGAACATTCCTGTCTGTCAAGTGAAAATTTTCCATTTCATAACACTCATGTAATTGTTAAAATTCCTGTGCTCTTAATATACTTGCAGAAGTACTTCATATTTTTTTTGTTCTCATCTCATCTGACAAGGGATTTTCCTTATATATTTTTGGTTCCATTACTAGGTTCCTGTTAACTTTTAGCATTATGTTAATTACTCTCAGCTTCCTCTCTTTTCCACTTGTTATATTTGTGTAACTGCTTTCACTTACTGCTGAACTAAAGGCTAGCTGTGAAAATGTTCACTTTCCGGTTCACAATTTTTCCCTCAATTGATTTGGATCTTGATTTAGACTTGTTTTCAGCTTTGGGACATAGATTACTTTAAACCCCATTGTATGTATATTGCAGGCTTGGACCTGACTGTGAATCATATAACAAAACAAAGTAATTGGGACTGTTTGTACCTAGGATGTTACTGTGTTTTAGTTCCAGTTCCTGATCCTCTCAGGATGATGTCTGTAAAGATTCTCTTGTGTTAATGAAATATTTTTTTTTCCACTATTGACAGCTATCTTTGTAAAAATTTCTAGGGACATTTTGGCACTGAAAGCCTGAGGCTTCCAGTATGTGTGTCATATATGCTTATAGTAATGTCTCCCTATTATGAAAAAGCTTTTCTGTTACTCTATAGATCAGTCTTAGTGAATTTGTTTTTTAGTTAGGTAGTGTGACTAGATCCTTTGTAGCTAGTCTGAAGCTCAACAACCATTATATGGAAATGGTACAGCTGATTGATCCCCTGTCACATGACACAAAGTATGTGCATACTAGGTGATGCTCATGGGTGGCTGGGAAATTATAGTAAGCTTGTAGTCTGTCTTCTGTTTTTATATGTTAAAACATCAATTTAAAAACATTTGAGATAATTTCACAGAAAGTTATTCAGTGAACAACAGGTAGCTAAAGGAACTAAAGGGAACTAATTTAGTAAAGTGAATTATCTGACCCCATTTAGTGGCATGAATTGTATGAAGAAATGAGTCTTTTTAGAGATGGTGCATTTATGTTCCAAATCCACAGCTAGACAAGAGTTCACTTCCAAAACCTGATCAATAATGTCTTCAATAATAGTCATTAGATCTTAGTGTTCTGAAAACATATATACCTTGTGGTGGGTTGACCTTGGCTGGATGCCACATGCCCACCAAACCACTCTGTCACTCCCCTCCCCAGCAGAACAGAGAGGGAGAAAACAAGATAAAAATAAAACTTGTGGCTCAAGATAAAGGCAGTTCAATGAAGCAATACTAAAAGGTTGCTTGTGTGGACCCAAAGGTAAACAGAAGATGTTATTCTCTACTTCCCATCAGCAGGTGATGCTCAGCCACTTCCTGGGAAGCAGGGCTTCAGTACACATAGTGGTTGCTCTGGAAGACAAATGTCATAAATCACAAATGCCCCCCCCCTTCCTCCTCCTTTCTCAGTATTTATATCTGAGCAGACGTCATATGGTATAGAATGTCCCATTGGTCACTTTGGGTCGGCTGTCCTGGCTGTGTCCCCTCCCAAGATCTTGCCCACCCCCAGCCTGCTGGTGAGAGGGGGAATGCTGGAGGGGCAGCCTTGATGCTGTGCAGCACTGCTCAGCGGTAGCCCCAACACTGGTGTGTTACCACCCCCTTGCTAGCTGCCAACACGGGCACAGCGCTCTGAGGGCTGCAGTGGGGCTCAGCCAGACCCAATGCAGACCTGCAAAGGTGTTGTCTGGCAGTGTCATTAATTCTGATATGTGTCATCACCAGTAGCAGAAGCCCATCAGGCAGTAATTGTCTTATATTTTGTCTTTAGAAGGCAGTATGGCATTCAGTAGTGTACCTGTTTCTTGCAGATTTTTTTGTTTGTTTTCATTAGACGCTATCAACAGAGATCATCAAAGATCATATCTATCTCGTGGATATTTATAGTTCTCTCTATGGATGTTTGTTTGTCTTGCTGTTGGGGGTGGGTGGCCATTTAAACAAGTATGTCCTGTAGTTTACTCCATTCCAGCAAATAAGATACGGCTACATTCTTGAGCAGTTTTCTTCACTGACATCTTGGATAACCTTGTCCGACAGTTTAGAGACTTTGAAAGACCTTGCTTATGCTTCTCCTCTAGTGAGAAAACCAACCCCTTCTTTGAAGTTAAAATTGGTGGATTAAAATGCAACTGCATGCAGCGTTTGAATCTCCAAAACTTTGTTCCTTTGCACAATTATTACTTAAAGCTGCCTTCTTATAGCCGCAATAATATCTGGCAGATATTCTGCAAGATTGAAGTTCATGATGGTTTACTGCTCACTATATGACATACAGACAGTGTGTCCCTTAGGTCACTTACTTCCTTCCCTGGTATTTGCACACTTTCAAGTCAAATAGCCTATTTTTCTTTCTGTCCTTTTCCTTTAGGCTCCTGCCTACGCAGGAAAAAAAAACCAAAGCCACAACAAAAAAACAACAACAAAGCAACAAACCACCAACCTTTGCATGCCCTTAATGTGAAAAAGAATCCCTTTTTGAGAGAGAGAAAACAAAGACCTTTAAAAACTAAAATGAAATATTTGTACCCTATGGGGAAAAGTGCAAAGGTGACTCCATTTAAAGGTTTTCCAAATGAATGAGATAATGTAACAAAACTTACTAGAACACATAAATTCTTAGTGTATAAAGAGCTCAGCCAGGCAGGGCTATAGTTACATCTATTTGAAGCACATTCAATGTTGCAGTCTATAGAACAGTTCTTTGTAGCTGAATTCACCCCTTACTAAATATGCTTACTCTGACTTTATATTTTATTTCTGATTTGGGGAAAGCTATGTTACAGTCTTTGTTCACATGAAAATCCTTTGGTTCTTGACTGGGTTGTGCTGCTAATTAGTGTCTTACTTTCAGAAATGTATAAAGGTTCTCAAAGGAGATCGTGTATCCTCAAATACAGCCTAGGGTGAAAGGTACTAGAATTGAGTCCAATCCCTTACAGTGCAGTTAGAAACGCAAAATAGATACTTTTGAGGGGGTCTATAAAATACTGCCTACCACAAAGCACTGTGGGTTTCTTTGTTTGTTTGTTTTAGGCTTTTTGCTTTTCTTTTTACACTTAAAAGAATGGGACCTATAATGGGAGATTTCAGGAATGACCTCTTAAGAGCCTTACCAGTATCTTATATTTTTTTAAAAGGAGTAACAGCTGTAGGTAAGAATGCCAAATGACCTTAAAAAGTAGACCATATTACATACTCCAGAGAAAGACAAAAGAATAAATCCCTGCAAATCTGACATAACTAAAATTCATTCTTGACCTCAATTTCATCAGTCTACCCATGAAAGGGTAAGGAAGATGCAACAATAAGACAGCTGAGATTTTTTTTTCATACCATCTGGAGCATGCTTGTCCTCCTCTCAAAAATCTGTTGCTAGATAGAGCCAAATTCTCACACATCAGTGAAAACTAAAGTCTAGCAAACCTGAAATGAAATCATGATTCTGGAAGAACAAGAATGTACTTGTGAGCACTGGAAGTCACAAAGCACAGGACTTGTTAAATAAGATGGTGGAACAAGCAGGATCCAAGCCTTCTGTTTCAACATTTCCTTGTATGTGGTAGTGAAACAGACTTCTATGTGCTCATATCTCAAGCTTAAATTTCTATATCATGGTCAGATGACACCTTGTTTAACATTACTGTTCCTGTTGTAAACCAATGTAGGTTTCATGCCTTTTCTACCATTTGGAACACAACCCCAGAAAAGTACTTAATAGATGACTTTTCATTTTTTAGTGTTTATTCATGACTCATTGTTAGCTATCTCATCTCATTACAGCATTATCCTGTAGCTTAAGTTGTTCTTCTCTCTCCATGTTTGTCCCTAATTGCATATGTAGAGTCATAATATTCCATCTTGTCTTTAATTTTGTATAGATAGGTAAGCCAAAATATTTTAGTATGACTTTTTAGTGAAATTCTCCATTTTGGTAGTCATTGCAGTAGGTCTTGTATGTGATTTACTTTTTTTCAAGGTAAGCGACCAGAAGTGTACAAGGTAGTCTAAACCGAGTCTTACAGCGCCTCCTGCACTGATATCAATACCTTCTGTTGCTGAATGTAAGTTTTTGATTAGTCCTAGAATCACAATTGCCTTCTTCACTATACCACACCTTTGTATTACAATACATTCATGCTGTGATTTGCCACTGTATGGCCATGTATATGCATGTATCCTGCATTTGATTTAGAAACACTTCCTTTGCCTCCTCTAGCAGCTTCAGTCAAGGACCACATAGTTTTCAGCAGAAGTTTTTGCATTTCTACAAGATTCCATTTTTAAATATTAAATTTTCCCATTTCTATTATTGTGTTTGATTCTGTATGTTTGGAAACGTTCAAATTCAGCTGATGAGCATGGATGGTTCTGGGCTGAGCATTTCTGTTTAGTTTCTGCTATACACAATATAACTTTATAAAACAACACTTATGGAGCCAACTTTTTGAATTAAGACAATCCAAAACTGTACTTCAAAGGCTCAGTTCAGGTTGGTTATAAAATTGTAGTTTGGTGGGGTTTTGATTTTTTTTTTTTTCTGTTAGCAAGAAAGGATGCTGTAGATTTCCATGTCAGAATCTTTATGATTCTGTAACTGAAAGGACTAGAAATTTACCTTATTACAAAATTATGGATTTGCTTTTTAAATGAGAGGGCTGAGGTCCCTTTTTTTTCTGCTTAACGTGTAAATCATCTAGTATTCAGCTTGCTTGAACTTTCCTAAGAAGCAATGAATCCATCAGTTAATGGAGGTTAAAGCATGGTCAGCTACACAGAACTCACCATCTGCTACTTTAGTGGCATAAAGAGTTATTAGACATCCCATTGGAAAGCAAACGTTATTTAGAGAAATTAGAACAACTATTTTGGCTACATAGTTACCACTTATAACTGTGCACCTAGTTTAATGGTACAGACTATGATGCATAATGGCAATGTAAAAGTCTGCTTCCTTGTGCCTGTTGAAGTACCACCTTTGTGTTTTCCCACCCTATTGACTTTTTCATGTCGTGAGATCATACAGGTCAGAGCTTTGAGTACCTCAGTGTCCCGTCTCTGACAGTGATGAGCAACAGAGGTTTAGGGAGGATAATGAACAGCGGTGGAAGTGTAGAACATCTTAGCTGCCAAGAAACAGATGTTCAGGGACTTCTTGAGGTATTGTTATAGCATGTCTCTGGTAGCCCTGTCCTCCCATTTTTTAATAATTTTCTTAATCCAGTTGGTGTTTTGGCATTCATGGGCTACTATTGCAACACCTGAATTATGTCCTTTGTGGAAAAAAACATTTACTTTTTGTTTCTTTTAAAATCTGTAATCTGAAAATTTAATCAGATGCATGCAGTTTTGTGAGATACAGTGATTGTAATTGTCTCCTGTTTATCTTTTCCTTTTCATACATGATTTTATGAACTGACACCTTCCATCAGCCTTCCCTGTTTCTTTTCAACATTTCAAAGCATTATTTCTACGCTTTTGACCACTAGTGATCATGAACTGATACTTCAGAAAATTTTCCACAGTGCCTCTAGTTTTTCAGTAGATTATAGCTAATTTATGGTCTTTTACAAATTAAGTCTGGTTAGGTTTATTTTTTCCCTTTTTTAAAAAACCCATGTAATAATATCTGCCAGCTTATCCAATCATTATTGCAAGATCTCTATTGTAATGCTTAGCGGTCAGTTTTCATTGTATTCTAAATAATGTGTGTGAAAACTGTCATGTCAGTATTTGTGTCTCTTCAGAAGTCATCTATAAATATACAAAATATTATCAATATACATCTTTTGTGTCCACAAAGGAGAAACAAGAAACTTGGAACTCAGGTATGTACATTTACAGTTCTGCAGCTATTACTGATCCCAACTTCCAAAGTTCACATAGGTCATCATAAGTTATCTAACAAACATTTTGCTCAAAGAAGAGCAATCTTTCTCTGATTCTGCTTTCTTGAACACTTGCCTTTTCTGTTGCCTTTAAAGACCTTTTTCTTGAGTGTTGAGTCTGTCTGGTGACTTTCCTTGCACCCTACAACCATTGACTCGAAGGACTGTATAAACCCCAGGTCTTTTTAATGTGTAGTGTGATGGAAGTGGAGAGCAAGGTAGGGAAGCAGAGTTTTCCTTTAAGTGCTTCTTTCCTTCAAATGTGGCCCCCAGATACCCAGTCCTTGGTAGTAAAAGTGCTTCTTTGAGGTCCATTATGCTTAGTACTGTATGTACTCAGCCACCTTTGTCTACTTTAATAACCTAATTCAGCTTCTACTGAGATCAATAGAAAGTCTCCCACTGACTTCACTAGGATATGGATCAGACCCTGTTGTTAATTTTCTCAGAGTCTGTTACCTTTCTTCAGCTTTATTCACTAGTTTGGTGATTTCAAACATCCAAACGGAATTCCAGCTTAATTTGCTTAGTTGCTGTATCTTGGATTTGCACAGTTTTTAAAAATTAATAAAAATATGTAGGAGAATGAGATAGGATATGTAGTATGAATCTTCAAAACTATGGCATGTAAATTGCCAAATTCCATCTCCTACATCCAACTTCAGTTCCTAGTAAAATAAATAAAAAAACTGAAGGCATCTGTACATTTGCACGGGGCCCTAAAACAAATTGTTATTTTGAAAGTAGGAAGAAAGAATATTGTGTAACAGATTATTTTGACAAAATTGTGTAAGAAGATAAAGAAGATGCATAGTTTACTGTGCTCTGCAGAAAAGTTCAGTGCAATCTCTTAAGCTGTCTTACTTTAGATCATCTGGGCATAAACACAATTGCATGCATTGAAAAGAGATGGAATGACATCATACAGTAGTTTAGGATAAATGTTAATGTTCACGATGGGAGACAAGTGAGTAACACATGGATCTGTGTAATCTGATCACATGCTACTTTTTTATTAAAGTATCTAGAGATTAATATTCTGTTAATTAAATACTTTGATGGTGCTAAATGAGAGGTGTTGCTAACACCAGAGTTGAAAAAAAATAAAAACAGGATGAGCCCTAGAAAAATGCCATCTATAATGAATTGGATATGAAGAAATATGGCTTTATAAATGCAAGTGACTATCTCTGTGCAGAAAGATAATGAAGTGCATGCCTAACTTTGAATATATGAGTCATCAATTAGCCTGTTCAGAATGCAGTTTAGAAGACATGTCTTCCACAGCTGAAGAATTTTTTTGACCATTCTCACGTGTTCCATATTCTGCCTTGCACATTCCCACCTCTAAAGACACAAATTACCATCAGTTTGGGCAGATGTGCTGCGAGTGCTCATTCATCACTCCGTCAAGTCAGGCAGTGCATCCTTGAACAGCATGTTGGATGACTTCTTACGGCATTTTAGAATAAATGAATAGCAGTTGAGTCAAACTGAAAGCAAAGATACTGAGGACCCTGTACTTTCTGTGCTCCCATTAGGGGTTCTATTGGGCCACAGGTTTTTGTTCTATTACTTGGTATAAGTATTTGACTATGGTAAGAGAATATCTGTTAATATGGGTCAGAGACAATGTGTTAGTCCACTTCTGCATTATTGGACTTCTATTTACTGTCATGAAATTACACTACAAAAGAAACAGAATTGGTTTGACACTGTTTTTCCTCATACATCTTAACTGTATAGTAGTTACAAAGAAATCTGTGCCCTGATTTACTTTTTTGTTGTTGCTTATGTATAATTTGTTAGTTATGTTTCTGTACAGTATATATAGAATTTTTTTTCTACCTTTAAAAGTTTGGGTTAGAGATACCGCCTGATTACAAACTGAATTTTTACTAGTTGTTCAGACCTATTTTTACCTTCAATGCCCTGAAACACCTACACCAACTGTCTTTGAAGGCTATGTAATTAGCTCCCATAGGCAGCTAGAGCTTTTGTTTGAAGCTTCATTTAGGAGAAAATCCCTTGTGTACCATTTTATTATTTTTTTTTTTTAACTTCATTTGCCAGGCTGAATTACAAACTGCTATACATTTATAATACCTATGCAGATAAAATAGGTATCTCTTACCTTCTCCTGTTACTTGTCTGGGTTTTTTTGACTAATGGTAGACTGCTAATACTTATACCTTTTAAGTAAGTGTGGCAAAATGGTCACTGCTTGCTGAACTATTATTTCTGGGAAGTAAATTTTTACATGAGTTCACACTTTAAATTAATTAGTCCATCATGTTTTCTGCTTGGTAAGGTTTTCATGTAGCCTCTGGCTTGCATGTGGATATTCCTACACATGAAAACATCACTGAAAAAGAAAAGTATAATTATATCTTTTGTCTCTTATTTTTTTTGGCTGCAGAGTGATTTTTTTCACTTGATAAGTCTCAGTATGAAGGACAAAAGACATTAAACATAATTTGTGAAGACATTTTACTTTGCCCACATTATTTTTGAATAGCTGAATGGTTGAATAGGCTTTTTGTCTCAGGCATGAGTATGTTAAAATACAACATTCATGTAATATAGTATAGAATGTAGTCAAGCATAATATAGCACACAATATAATATTCCATTACCAAAAAGGTAGGGGTTTTTCCTTAACAGAAGAAAAAGAGGAATTTTAATCAAGCTTTTACTGTTTTGGGATTTTTTTCCCTGTAAATTGCTTTTCAGTGAATTGCCACTCTTAGGAGCTTGAAAGAACAAAATATAGATGCTAAAATTTTAGCTGAAGCTGATGTTATTTTGAGAAGAATAGCTGACTAAGGTTGCAGTGAACTGTGAAAGTACAGTTGAGAACGTTGAGAATGATCAGAATGCAAAATATTTCAGATTTCATTCTACTGTAACTACAAGTTTTTCCTAATATGGAATGACTGGATTATTTGAAGAGCTAATCTGCATATACTGTATTTAAATTGAGCTGTGCTTTCCTTACTGAAATATCTTTTTGTCTCTGAACAAAATTGAATTGTATTACCAGAATGTTCAATTAACGTATTTGAAATTCAACATTGAATCATGTACCTGTTCCCATTAAATGGCTTATGGACCACTGTACATGCTGCAGTGTAACTAGAAATTGATCTTCATTTATCTTTAAAGAAATAATTTGTTATTTAAATATTCCATATTATTTTTTTAGTGTTCTTATAAAAGCCTTTACTTTTCAACAGTTTTATTTATCTAATTTTGACATAAGTTTGGGGGTTTGGTTGTTTTTTTTTTTAATGGGCTCTAAATATATATTATTCTGGCTTCCATAATGTTTTATGACAAAAGTTAAAATTTACATTTCTTTATTCAGATTTTAGCATTAAAGATGGACTATTATGGAGTTAAATTTTTTTTTTTTTGGCTTTCATTGCCATAAAAATGTGAATTGCCTTAGAAGTATAATACAATTTTTTCTACTGTGGAAGTCTGCAGACAAATAATATTGGGGTATATTTTGACTAAGGAAGGTTTATCTGAGCTGTTTCACAGGTTTCTGAATATTTGTCCTTCTGATGCTTACTTCTGTTGGGTATAAAAGTAGCTGCTTACATAACTTCCCATTTTCTCCTTCAAAAGCCAAATAAATATGTAAATTTGGATTCTGAGGCCTATATAAGAATGCAGATATCAAGTTTCAAGATATCAAGTCCTTTTAGAACGAGAATAGTGCCATAGTTTCCTTGCATGAGAGTGTGTTGGAGTTAGGGAAAAAGGTGCTGCAGTCTGACTGAAGGGTGAAAAGTAAGTGGAAGTTTAAAAATGTAAACCCTTAGATCTAAGTGGTTTGGCTTGGTATACATTAGATGGTAACAAAATTGGTCTTTCTTAGGAGCATCACATATAGGAAGTGTGCAAATGATAGACATTTGTTTTCCTTAGCAAATTTGCAACATACCTCCTTTTATTTAATAACTTGAACAAAGAGAAAAAACGGTGACAAGATGCTTATTAAGGAGGTGATATTGCAAATCTGATAAGGGGCAATAGCTAATATCTGATACAGCTGTGAGTATTATCAGCTGTAATCTCAGTAAATAAAAATTATAGGTGGTAATACAAAAAAGATTGCTTAATGACCATGTGTGATTTCCAAGTGTCTACTTAAGCATTGCTTGTTTAGGGGATATCCTTTTCTTGACTCACCAGCTGAGAATCTCTTAGTCAGGAAGTGCAGAAGTTCAGGTCTCGTAATAAAGCAACACAGATTCTATTGAAATGGAATTGACTCACGCAAGAACTCCTTCTTCTCTCCTGCAGTGTTTAACCATGTGTATTTAACACAGTCCTGCATTTTGACCTTGTGAACATGAACCAGTCAGTCTGTCAGCTCACATTAATGCTTAAACTGAGTAAAATTTCTTAATGAAGGCATTCAAGTTCTGGAACAGATCCTGTTAGGGAATGGAGTTTTAAAGACTGACTACAAAAGATACCTAACTCAGGTCAGTAGCTAATGATTGTTGCCTCAATGTCTCTCAGAAAAATAAATAGTTTATACTTCACTAGCAGTTATTTGGTTAAGAAAATTGCTATAGTTGATAACATTTAAATAGAGCTTTTGTAAATTGGCTGGAAGCATTCTGTTGGAGTGGCTATTGTATTTGGAATAATAAAATAGTGCTTCAGCACGCTATTTGAAAAAAAAATATATTGGCAGGAATATCTCACATTATCTAAAACCACTGACTAAAGTTTATTCCTTTTTTTTGCTTTGGCAGATCAGTTTAATAAAATAGAAAGCTGATGTGTCTTCTGTGTTTAACAAAAATCTTGAATTTCCCATAAAACTTTGATGCAGTGGACTTCACTTAATTTTGTCTAACCTGTCAATAAATTGTCCCAGTAATCTGGATTGTTTCATGAGGAATGTGCATTTTTCTCAGTGTTCAAGGCAACGTGTGCTCACAACCCAGAAAGCCAGTCATATCCTGGGCTGCATCAAAAGAAGTGTGGTTGAGGGAGGTGATTCTGCTCCTCTACTCCATACTAGTGGGACCTGACCTGGAGTACTGTGTTCGAATCTGGAGTCCTCAGTACAAGAAAGACATAGACCTGTTAAAGCAAATCCAGAGGGGGGCCAGAAAGATGATCAGGGGGCTGGAGCACCTCCCCTGTGAGGACAGACTGCAACAGTTGGGGTTATTTAGCTGAGGGGAGAGAAAACTCTGGCGAGACCCTATAGCGGCCTTCCAGTACTTAAAGGGGACCTACAGGAAAGATGGGGAGTAGCTCTTCATCAGGAAGTGTAGTGATAATGAGGGGCAGTGGTGTTAAAGTGAAAGAAGGTAGATTTAGATTAGATATTAGGAATAAATTCTGAACTGTGAGGGTGGTGAGACACTGGCAGGGGTTGCCCAGAGAAGCTGTGGATGCCCCATCCCTGGCAGTGTTCCATGCCAGGCCGGATGGGGTTTTGAGAAGCCTGGTCTAGTGGAAGGTGTCCCTGCCCATGGCAGGGGGTTGGAACTGGATGATCTTTAAAGTCCCTTCCAACCCAAACCATTCTGTGATTCTATGATTCCATGATTCGCTTTGTACATCATTTAGACTAAATTAAATGGAATCATCCTCATATTTGTGGACAGAGCCTTGAGGGGTTCATAATTCAAGGTTAGAAACTGAAAAATTCAGTGAATAATGCAAAATAATTCTAATAAATATCTTAAAAATCAGAACCCTCCAGGAGCACTTAAACAATATTCTGTTTCTTTTCAGGTTACAAAATATCTTTAGGCTTAGGGCCATTTTCCAGTAAAATTTTATGAATGTTTGATGAAAAGACGTAACAGAATATTTACCTGCGCAGAAGTCATGAAGTCTTGTTAATAAGGACTAAAAATATGTATTTTAAGTTTAAATACATTTTCTCAAGATACATCTATCCTATAATAACTTTTTATTAGTCCTTCAGTGTTTCTAACATTTAAATTATTTTATGAAGCCACTTATTAAAATAAATTCAAAACTCTCTGAGTTCTTTTGAAAAAATTATTTGAGACTGTTTTGGAAAATAAGCCAAAACCAGCTGAGGCATTATCAAGGAAAAAGGCCGTGCTTTCAGATCCTGCTTTAAATCTGGCAAGGTCTGAGTCAATCCTCTTTTTGTCTGAAAGTTCACATGGATATTTGGAGGGCAATGTCGTCATCCTGGCTGTCAGTTATTGAGAGAGAGAAAAGAACATTCATGCCAGATGGTCTCATCCTTTTTATCAGATATGTAACGGTGACAGACAGCATGTGAGTTAGGCAGCAAGAAGAGAAACGTGAGGGAGGAAAGAAATATAGATGTCAAAAAGATACTTTAAGTCTTCTTTCTTGTGAATAATGGAATAGATACCAGTGCAGGGCCGGAATCCTTTGTGTCTGAGGAAGCAAGGTACATGTTAATTCTCGGCTTTACAGTGTACGGAAATGCAACATTAATATAATAGTGATGTAAAGATACACTATATTTTCTCAACTTTAGTTTTTGTTCTACAACAGATTTTATGTTTTTCTAAGACTAATTAATCATGAAAGATTTAAAAGTTAAAGATACGTGTATAGATTTAAAAGTTAAAGATAGGTGTATAGATGAACACAGAACATTGTTGCGTTGTCAGTATGCTCAGATTAATTTTCCTCTTTTAACTTGAGAACTGTTGGTGTTTTGAAATGCCAGCTTCCTGAGTTATTACATATCCAATCCTGAGATGACATATATTGATTTTGAAAGTTTTTATTATTAACTTTTTTGGTAAAATATTCCTATATCCTGATTCTTTGCTCTGGTGCTGCACCAAGTCTTTCAGCTATCCAGCTGCCCCAACCTTTTAGTGGAATTCAGTTAAAATAAGAAAATCTGTGAGATTGTTTACGATGGCATATTTTCCTCGTCATGTAGGATGGAGATTGATTATTCTTGCAGAGTACCGTAACGGTTCAAGTCATATCTGGGCTGCATCAACAGTAGCATGGTCATCAGGTCAAGAGGAGTGATTCTCCCGTTCTACTCCACCCTCATGAGACCCTGCCTGGAATACTATATTGAGGTCTGGGGATCTCCAGTACAGGAAAGACATAGACCTGTTAGAGCAGGTCCAGAGTAAAGCCACGAAAATGATAAGAGGGCTGTAACACCTCTCTTGTAAAGAAAGGCTGAGGCAGTTGGAGTTATTCAGCCTGGAGAAGAGAAGGCTCCAGGGCAACCTTGTTGCAGCCTTTCAGTGTATAAAGGAGCTTATAAGAAAGATGGAGAAATACTTTTTAATCAGGGCCTGTAAAGACAAGACAAGGGGCAGTGGTTTTAAACTGCAAGAAGGTAGATTTAGATTGGATGTAAGGAGGAAATATTTTATGATGAGGGTAGTGAGTCACTGGAGCAGGTTGCCCAGAGAAGTTGTGAATGCCCCATCCCTGGAAGTGTTCAAAATCATGGCTTTGAGCAATCTGATACAGTGAAAGACATCTCTGCCCGTGGCAGGGACATTGAATCTTTAAAGGTCCCTTCCAACTCAAACCATTCTCTGGTTCTATGAAATACTTTCCGTCCTGGTAGTAAATAAGCAGCCTGTGCAATTCTTCTTACACAGTGAAAACACCATCAAAAGGAGACCAAGATGCAGAGGGATCCTATTAAACAGATTAATTTAGTATTGTTTCAATGTATTTTGACTTTTCATGTCATGACAAGTTATATAAGCACTGGCAGAGTATTATCAATCGACAGGTTCTTGAACATCATCCAGATCAGGTAAGACTACATGTAATATTACTTGTTTAGTTTTAGATCAATATTCTGTTGGTCTCAATTCATGATGCTGCAGCTGCATCACACATAACCCACCTATACCATAATGGTCCTAAAGTTAATGACAGGTTTTTTCTTGCACTCTGATCCTAATAAAACTGTTTTTTCTGTCACTTATTTCACAGGTTAGAGCAGGGCTTCCCTGTTTGTATATTCCCTATTTCTCTACACAATTGGTTTGCCTTTGTGAGTTTGGTTTTGTTGGGTCAGTGCTTTTGGTATTCATTTGGGATTCATCTCATTTGGCTTTAAAAAGCTGCAGTGTAGAAGTTTGTATGTTAGTTGTCTAGTCCTCCTTTACACTATATTGAGAGAAATAAGCACTTCTATGGAAAAATTAATCTTGTCCCATGATGGACGTCTACATTTCCTACATTCTGCAAGTGCCATTTTTTTCTAGTTGACTCTAAGGCAGTGTTTGGTGACTTAGGGAGCTTGCTCTGTAGTGCTTAAAATACTGTTTTCTCAGACTAGGTGAGATCACCCAGACCCTTGAGTCTGAGGATTGGTGTTCTATTTGTTCTAAAGAAAATTTAAAATTAAAAAATGTTTTGTTTTAAATAATAATGTAAGAGAGGCAGCAGTTCTATTGAAAACCACATTGATAATGCCTTTAGGCTGCTTTTTTGCGAGATTTACAATTGAGTCTTAATGATGACAATGATTGCTAATTTGAATATCCTAACATGTAATATTTAGTATCAGAAAGACAAAACTTTCAATTTCATTTAGCATTTTTGGAAACTGCTTTATATAAATGAATGATTGTTCTGATTTTTCACAAAGCATTGTCCAAGAGATGTAGATGCCAGTTCTTAGCCATGAGGGCCGTGATAGTTTATTCACACTTTACACAGCGTGATACCATGCAACAGATTCATAAATGCTAACTTTAGCTTGAGTTTATCTCCCTTGGCTCCCTTCACAGTCGATGGAGAGATGTAGGTTCTCTAGGGGATGATTTAGAGAACCTAAACTTAGTTTTCTGCTCTGAATTGCTCATTAGAGTTGTCTGCCATTGACTGTAGAGGGAGCCTGGGGAGAGCAGAGTCTCTGAGCTGACTTGAAGAGTGAATATCCCCATGTACATAGACAAAATCTAATACTCTGTAAGCACTTGTAGGCCGGTGTGCACCCATTAAGGTGTATGTTGAAAATTAAGGTTCTTGTCCCATATTGTGTAGAGATAGTTAACTGCAATATATTTTCTTTGCACCTTTAAAAGCAGTATCACAATATAGCATGTCAGATGGAGTAAAATCTATTAATCCTAGAGTAAAATATGCCATATTTGGTCTGTATTTTAAGGTACGGAATGATACGGTTTCTGGTACATGTGTTACTTAGTTTTCTAGTTCTGATTTTTTCTAGGTACGCTGAGTTTCAGAGAGGAGATTTCAAACACACACACACACATACACATTAAGTTAGAGATCCAATTTTACTGCTACTGAACAGAGCAAAAATATATGTAGTCATGATTTTTATCTTGATATGAATTTTATCTTTATGTAGTCTTGACAATGTTTGGCATAGTATTTATTCACTTTTAGGTATGCAAACATGGTTACGAAAATATTATTATATAGGTACCTCATCTACATAATAAAGTAAAACAAAAATATAATCCCTGTGTATGCATTCTTAACGTATTTTGTATTAAGCATGTAAATTTTTCGATGCCATTTGGCAGCAAAATATAAATTAAACTATTTTAAACAGATAGGAATAACTGGATTAATGCCATATAAGGCACAATGAGCAAAATGATAAAGAAAATCATTCTTCCCATTAGCAAGACTGAAATTTAATGTCCCTTTGATAGCATCAGTTTTATGGTCAAATCTAGTTGTGTAGTGACTTTGAGAAGGAAAAAGGTTTTATTTATGACTGATCTTTTCATCACATTTATTAAATCCTGAGTTAAAAGATGGTCTATCATGTTTCCCTGTAATTAATTTTAAACAAGCTTACAGAAGCAGAATTAACATTTTTCTTTCCCTTTGTTCTTTTTTTTTTTTCCTTTCTGGGAAGGCACTCTGCCCAGAATAAAATACTGTAAATTGTTGAGTGATTTGGTCTTTTGGGGGCAGGGGGAGTTGTTTTTTAATATTTCACTTAATTAATTGAAGACGTCCATGCTGAAACTTGAGTCCTCACTTTCAGGACTGTATTGTAGGTATTCTTAAAAAGATGCTCCCTGGGGATTTATATGAACATTTGTGGGATACTATTTCTTTATGAAGGCTTATAGGTATGCTGCTTACTTTGGCAGAATCGTATGAGTCATTTTTTGATAGACTTGGGAGCATCTAGATTCTGCATATCGGGTTACTGTTTGTGAGTCAGCAAAAATGAGTTGCTGATGACCAGTAATTTGAAAGAGAAAGCAGATGCCAATACCTGTGGTTCCTTGAGGTGCCCTGTGCTTATGGAGGCACGGTACTTTCTCCTTCCTCACCACTGAGGAATCTCCCGTCTGGATTCTGCAGTGGCAAGGGAGCTGCAGGTCCTCACATCGCCCTTTACATACTTGTAGGGAGTAGGGTGGGAGCAGTCAGGTGCAGCCCCAACAAATATCGATGGCCTTAAGATTACATGTTGAGTGCCTGAGGTGTCTGTGCATCAAAGAACGCCAGTTACTTTAAGGTAAGTAATTATTCTCTTGATTTTTTGTTTTTCTTTTTCCTTCTCATGATTATTCCTACAAACAGGCAAACTGATTAAGTCTCTGTATATGGGAGAGTAAAAGGGATTACGTGCAAAAGTGATGACTGCAAAAGCTAGCTGTAAAAACAAATTTTGAATTTTTTTGTTGTTAACCTGTACTCTTAGATATAAACTACCAAAGAGTCTGTCTGCCTCTTCCTGTGAAATTTTTATGTATCTCCCTGATCTGCAGTGGCTAGATAGTAAATAGATAAATTAAATATTTGTTATTACAGACACGGGTGGAAGAACTAAGTACATTTTGACACATCCAGAGCTATTGCATAATATCTGGTGATTCATAGAAATATAAAGATAATAGTTTTCAAAGATCTCTGACTCGTTTTGATGTTTTAAAATGTGCGGTGATCCTAAATATTCTTGGAATATAATGCTCCTGAATAACTGATCCAGTACCTTAATTACTGAAAATACTTTTCATATTTGGGTGTCTGCACCTTAGAAAATAAATAAAAAGCAAGCTGCTTATGTATTACTGTATATTTTCCTCAGAAGATTTTATTTTCAGTGGCTTTTTCTGAGAGTTCTGCTGAAAACCTGTGTGTTTGTACAGGGCACTGAATTCTCTGGGAAGAGCAGCTCTGATTAGATTCTTCTGTTATTTCTTGGCCAGTTAATTATGTTTCTTAAGCACAGTCACAAATATAGATTGAGGCATATTGCTTTTATGGTTTATTCAGTGGACTGCATTGCATATTTTGAATTGGTGAAGAAGCATGTCTTTGTGATACTGAGTGTGTAGTTACATTTTATATATTCAGTGACCCAGTATTCTGTAGCATTTCATATGAGCCATAAGAGAAAATGAACAAAGACTAAATGCATGAGTCATTATTTGCTGAAAGGATCGTGTATTCGCATTTTTACTGTGTCCCTCAGAGTGAACTTGTATGTTTTTTGTTTTGCAGAGACTGAAGTTTTTTTCTAGTGAATATCAGAGTAAATGTGCAGTTGTCTCCTTTTGCTGTTCTTTCAACCAGAAAGTACAATGCATGCCTAGCATGTACTCTCTAGTTCTGATAATGGCATGAAAAGTATGAAGCTTTATAGAATATCAACTAAATACTATGGTTATTTTAAAAAACTGTCCCTTTCCCTGCAAAAACCCCTTAAACTTTTCAAAAAAGCATATGTATTAGTAGACTATAAAACCACTTTGACACTAGAACAGCTACTACATATACTCATTTCATGATATAATTAATTTTGTGGAAAGACATGTAAAATGTTTTAAATAGTCTGATGCTTGGAAATTTTAAGAAAGTAATTATAATAATCTAATTATTATAAAAAATAATTTTGTTTCTGAACATTAGAAAAATAGAATTTATTTGCTTTTTGGTATATTTACTATTCTAAGCTGATAATAGAAGTTTGTCCAGCCTCATTGGCTTGGACATAAGGGATGCTATGGATTTAAAAAGCCATGATGTGTAGAAAAATCAAATTAACAAGTTCACTGAAGTATGATTTTCAAGAGAGAAAATGTAAGTAAAAATTCCCAAGGCTTTCTAAGCCTGAGTATCATAGTTCAGGGGCATATTGAATTTTGATAATTGAGAAATATCCATATAAATGTCTTTGGAGATGTGAGAAATGTGGGTGCGGTACTCCAAAGGACATAAAGGGTCATCTTTTCTTCTTTCCCCCTTGGGTTTTTGATCCAGCAGTCGTGTTATGCCCTGCACAATGTCCCCATTAGATCATGACAAGAAAAGCAGTTGCACTTTTTAACTAGAAGAGCATAACATGTTTAAGCTTACCATTATTTATTAGAAAAGTATTCTATAAGTACGTGTAAATTGTTTTCTAATTCAGAAGTAATGTAATCTGGGGTTTAGAAAAATATATTTGAATTCTAAAACTTGCCATGTTTGCTTTTGTGTTCATTGTTGAGAACATAATGGAGATATCTATTTTACTGAACAGAATGTGGTAAAATACCAATATTTAGATTTATATAAAGGACTAAATCTTGATCTATATAGAGTGGGCCAGAGAGTTCATAAACATGCACTTCACTGAAGGTTTTGATGTTAGCTGTTTAAGTACTGAAAATTGGCTTACAGTGAAACTGTCTCATGGCATTGTCAACACTCCACTAGATAAAAAATTTGATTAAACTGATGGCATGATTGCCCATTGTCTCAGCCAGCTTTCATCTCACTGACAGGTCTCTGGACGTATTTTAAAATCTGACAATATCTGATCTATTTCAATACCTGGAATTACAATTGAAGTTATGTCTGTCTGGACTTTTTTGTCCTTCTAAAAATCAGTCCCCCCAGTATTTAGTTCTAGCTGCATAAAATGAAGGCTAAAGTTATCCATATACAGACTTTTTTTCTGACATTCTTTTTTTCATCAGAAGATATAGCTCAGTGTGAAATTTAGCAATGAGAGATCTCTTTTTTTTTTTTTTTTTTTTTGTTTAATGGCCTTTTTTTTCCAGATTTAGGTGTCTGGATCTCTTTAAAGGATGCCGCATTATTGTTAATAGTGATCTTGGTAGGACAGGGTCACAAATGATGTCAGATTAAGCTTTATTATAAATGCATTATTTTGCATACTTTAATTTTTTTGTCTTTTTTTTTATTATTATAGCAACAGCAAGGAGCAAATAAAAAGTTTTCGTGAACACAACTACAACCAAAAAAATTCAGAGATACATGGAGTAATTATTTCCTGTTGTCAGTTCTCCTTTTGAAAAATACAAGCTTTAAATCTTGTTGAAATCTCTTGAATTCTCTGGATATGACTAAGTATGCCTCAATTTCACTATTTTAATTTTTAATAGGCTTTGAAACTTACTGGCTTCTGATAGTTATCCTGACTGGGTAACATTTTTATTATTAACCACCACTACAAAACATATGACAGGAATATCACCTCTCAATGAATGGGTAACAAATTCTCCAAAGAGAAGGCAATACATATTCTGTAGGCACACTACAGAAAATTGCTAGTCATACTAGGATAATTTTACTCTTTAGCAAAACAAAGTCTTTAAAGAAAAGATAAACATTTTTTTGAAACAGTAGTTGCAATAGAAGTACAATTTTTGTTTCAACCATTCACTTTTTTGTTAAATTTTCTATATTTAATATTCCAAAAGAATGTTCAGACTTAATAGGTTTTGCCATATTACAATTCACTCTGAAAAAAATTAACCATATTGTAGACAGGCCTTATTATTTTAAGTAATATGTATTTTAAACAATTTTTCACATAGATTGCTGAAGGTCAGACTGCTGTTTGTCTGGGTGTTACAGAGAATTTATAAGTAGGTTTTAAATCTCCAACAGAAGCATTTCTACTGAGATAAAAGTAATAAGAGGAAAATAGTTTTTCTGGTGAAATGGTCTGTCTTAAAGTAATGGTTTTGGGAAAAGCCTTGAAATACGGACTCAGATGTTAGGCACTTCTGAAAATCTCAGACTCCTAGCTGGAGTAAATATGGTGATATCAGAACCACTAAATAGGTCTCATAATGTAATGAAGAGAATCTCACAGTAGGCGCAGGTTATGCTGCACATGCTCTCTTGCTTCTCTTTCTATTTCTTTTCTTTGAAGCTTTGCAGATGTATGCTTCCCTTTTTTTTTTGGTCTCTCCATTCCTTCTTGTACTGAAGGCATAGAGGAATAATCTGAAGGTGGTCACATTCTGGATGTGCACTAGCCCATCCATTGCATAACTACTTGTCTGAGATTTTCCAGAAGTTTGTCATATATCCCCTTCCTCCTTTGCATTATCCATCGGAATTCCAAATAAAGGTTTTATCTTTTCAATGGACCTATTTCTTTTTCATCCATTTGTTGCTAAAGTAACAAATTCAGAAGACTTAAATGTTATTTCTAATCAGAGTAAGTGTGCATTGGTGTTATATGTGTCGTGACTTCCATACAAGAGAACATGGACAACTTGCATTGAAACTGCCTCATACAGCTGCAGCATTGGAGGCTTTTCATACCAAACTGCTGCTTAAGTGTTATACTGGTGATCTCACCCTGAACTTGTGTTCGAGGCTAGGTATCTTCCACTCTGCAATCTGCAGCACAATATTGCATAAAAATAATGAAGATTGAATGTTAAATCATCTAAACTGTAAAATAATTGTTACTCATTGTAGAGTAATTGTACCACTGTTCCTTAGTGTACTACTTACTGTAAGAAAAATGTGCAGGTCATCTCAAACCAAGAATTCTGGGAGTCTTCTAATTTAAATTACCTTTTTCAATCTTGCTATTTGCTTTGTATCCATTTCTGAGATCAGTGTGCTTCAATTGTATCTCCCATGCTGATCGTGAATCTTTCCTTGAGAAAAGCCTCCGTAACTCCAGTTCATATGAAGAGATACAGTTCAATCCAAAGTCTGCTTTTCTGTTGCTTACCTCGGAATGGGGTGTCATAAAAGATGACCTGAAAAGATAATATGATCTCTCAGGAAAAGGCTCTGAAGATAAATGCTTTAAAAAATATGTTTGATTGGAAGGCCTGATGCAAACATTCTTTAATGGAAGAGATCTGATTTGCAGTTGGACACAATGACGGTACTATGCTTGAAAGCTGAATGCCTCTTGTTAAAAGGTGGTATAAGAATGTGTGGGGCCTGAATCCCAGGTATTGATAAGGCTGTGATTTTGCCATAGCTGCAAGATACTTTTGATTGCTAAGAACAGGAATATGTGTGGATTCAGGAAGAGTAACTAAAATATGAAATGCATATTTTTATAAGGTGTATTGCTTTTTATTTGCTCTTTTGCCATCTTGTCTTACTGGCCTCAATATGCCAGTCAACTATGGATCATGTAAAGAACTGGAAAGTTTAACAAAATGTATAAGCAGAAAACAGTTTTGCAATAAAATTGATGTGCAGGTTGTGTTATTGGAACAAACCTATGTTTGGTTTTTGGGCATCAGAAGAAATTAATCTATGTACTAGAATATTTGGAGTATTTATATTTTGCTGTAGTACATGAAACACTAGCATAGTTATTGTTAGAAAGCAGTTAACTTGACAACAGACGGAATCAGGAAAGGAAATCATGTCTGCCTTGAAGTTCTCTTTAATAGTCAGCTAGCTTAAGAAATAAGTCCAGAGGACTAGTTTTCTCTTTTATATTACTTTGGAAGTAATATATATTACAAAACCCCTCTTATGCTATTGCTTGAGCTTGGTCATTGGATCAGGTCATAAAACTCCTCTTCACATGTCCCATCAAAATCACTTGTGATTCTTCATTTCTGAAGGCTGTTCATACGAGTATTTTTATAGGGACACCTAGCACCGATGTACTTGCCCTAATGTTACTCATGCAGTCATTCCCTTTTTTCATGGGATAATCATCCCAGAGATACTTTCAGGCACCTCAAGTTTACCATAAACAATGAAATATGGAGACTTATACTCCTACTTGTTAAACTCTATCAAGGAGATTCCCTGAAGATCAGAGTTTGTGAGTATATATGATAAGGCCCTTATGATCTTAAATTCTTAATTTTGGCCACCCACAGATTTTTGGAGTGCAAAAGTGTTGGGCTTTTTATGTTTTTTTTTTTTAAAGGTGCGGTGTAAATGATTGTTGTCATGTTGCTAGTCTAAGGGTGATTGGGACATATGTTTCTCAACTAACCCTCTCTTTTCCTTTGAGTTAATAGACAAGGAGGTGGAGGTATCAAATGCTGTAGGCAAGAAATGCTGTCATATTCTAGACTAGAAGACTCTTTGTGGCAATATCCATTCTAAGAAGGAAGAGTAAGGGGCAAATAATTCCTAATCATAGGAAGCCAGAAGACAAAATTTATGAATAAACTAGCAAAATTATATTTGAAAATTTGGGAGTGGGAGTGGGAATGATAAGAAACACCTTGAAATCAGGAATATTTCTGGGCATATATCTAGGCAACTGAACCAGAGTATCAGTTTGTTCCTGCATGGGTACTTAGCCTGTATACCCATGAAGTCCCAGGTCCTGTTCAGTGTACAGGAGCAATGTACAACACTTCCTTCTTGTTTCCCACAAGCACTGTTATTACAGAGAATGTAAGTAATGACAGAAACTTAGATTAGGAGTATCCTGGATTGCATTTTATTTTGTGTCTGGATTTTTTGGTTTGATTTCTGTAGACAATATTTGTAAAGGTGTAATGTTGATTTACAGTTTTACCTTTTCGTCAAATCATCATTAAGCAAAATTTTATTATCTTTTTGAATACAACTTCCTTCAATTTAGAATTTATCGTATTCTTCATTCTTTCATGGGCTTCTTTACCCAACGTATCAACTAGTGCTCAATACTGATCGCAAGATATACAACTTCTAGATTAAACAACGAAAGCATTTTACTCCATTGAAATGCATATCTCTGTGTTTGATTGCAGCTCCCCTCTATTTATAAGATAATAACAGAGTAGTCCTGAACAAGTTCCCAGTCCAGGTTCTTGCAGTATTTATAGGCTTCTCTGTTAGTCCCTCTGATTATACATGATTTGCATGAAGCACCAATCATCTCACTGTTTGTATTACAGTCTTTAATCACTATTTTATGTGATGAATAGATCCATTATCCCTGATAATCCAGAACTGAAACATCAAGTCCAGTATAAGTGGAAGACTCTTTTTTTTTTTTTAAATCCAGAATTTATGAACTAAAGAAGTACTTTCTGCAGGCAGTGAGAGAACCTGTGGTCCTACAAGTATTAGACTGACCTGAACAGGAAATGGCTTTTGATTCAGTAAGTGTTCTCTTAAGGCTACTTGTTGAGAAAGAGAGAACGCAGAATTTTGTATTAAGTTGGATTAAGATGAATTACGTAATTGCTAGTCTTTACCAGCCTTGCAGAGTCCTCAAGTATTTTGCTGGATCAGTCTTTGCCTGTGAGCCTGTATCTTTGATGATCCTTGACAAAGAGTTTTCAGAATGTCTGGCAAAATGTTGGATCTCTTGGCTATGAACATGTTTTCCATGTTAAGTTTGCTGTCTTGCAGAAATATGTGTTGTTCTTAACAACTTTAGAAGTTTGACTTCCCTTTCTCTTATTTGTTCCAGTAGCGTAAAAACTTTCCACTTGACATTCCCTTAAGCCAGTGCTTTAAGGAAGAGCTATGGCAAAAGTATGCATAAATAAGACAGCTACAGTCAAAGCAGTGAGGTGAACCTAGGTGGGTATTTGTATCTAAAAGTCTCTAGGGATGTTGCACTTAGAGGAACTATGAACTATCCTGCTGCAATTAGTGCTGGTGCAGTCTAACTTTGTTGCGTGTGGTAAAATTGTCTAGTGGAACAATTGTGACAAGTCACAAGAGCAGTCCTAGTGCAGAATAAACAATCAGCAAGATAAAGCAGCAGTACAGAATAAACTATAGATAAAATGTTTCCCTGTTAGTTTAAATGACTGAGAAAGAGAAAATAAGTTGTAAAGTTCCTCTGTTTTTGAAAATAAATTTACACTTTAATACTGTTTTTTTATGACACACAATATCCTTTTAAAGTCATATGTAAAGTTCCTACTGTCATGTAAACTGATCTAATTGATCATGTAACTGATCTAATATAAACTGATTCTGTTTTTGCTAAACTGGAATTTTTCTTCATGTGCCCAATATTTTGTTAATCATGGACAAATGCTAGCTATAAAATGCTTCTGTATCATTAATGTCAGTTTTCAGCCTTTACGCTATTGATCAGTAACTGCACCTGAATTCTCCATTCAGAGATAGTCTTTAATGCATTATAAAAGGTATTTCTAAACTGGTCTAAAAAAACCAAAAAGGGGCTGAAGAAGAAACATCTATAACCTCTAGCACAGTAATATCTTTCTGTCCACTTTTCACAAAACTAGCCCTTAAAACCCCATTTTTTAAAATGATTTATTGGTGATGGTAATTTTCTCAAGAATTTATCTGTATTTTAGGTGTTTATCTCTGTGGCAAGAATTTTCCTACGTGAGTATAATTATCCACTTCCTTTCCCCGTCTGCACCCCCACCCCCACCCCTTCACTACTACCGCCTGAAATTTCTATGTATTTGTAAATCAAACTCAAAATTACAAGTGAGTACTACTGGTTCTTCATGCCTTGCTACTGGACTTACAGCTGTAGGGAAATGGCCAGATAGTGGAAAGGTAAAATTCTTTAGGTTGTGCTATTAATAGTGTATCATCTGTGTAAACCCAAATAATCTAATCCATTGCATTGGGAAATATCACGCTAATAATGAGGATAAATGAGCTTGCTGCCACAGTATGGCCAAATATAAGGAATATAATTTGATATTTTTTTTTCCTTCTCAGCAAAGTTTCAGTTATATCCAGCATTAATTTAATTTTTTGGAAAAAAACATCCTGTGGAGGAAAGACATCAAACTACATGATCGTGGTTATCAGTCTCTCATTATTATATATTAATCTATTAATTTTGTAACTGTTTCGTGTTAGTTCACCTGGATACGCTTTTCAAAATTGCTATATACTGTGAAAGATTCTTTGCCAATTGTAAAAATCAAGCCTGTCCAACTATCCATTTTGATTATTTTTCTCCTATAAAATTACAGAAACTTGATCTTTGCTTTATGCTCCGTTAACTCTGGCACTCAAATGTTTTTTATGATCTCTTGCAAAGTTAGCCTGGCTCCCCAGCCTGGTGTCCAGTTACTCTCATGCTTAAAGTGCTTCAGTGGGCATACATTTAGCCTGTCTTGTTGCTTAGCTCAACAATGAAAGTAAAGGTTAACTTAAAAAATACTACCCATCCCAACAGTCTGACAATAACAGTACTGAAAGTGATGAAGTTATCACTAATCTCTAAAAGCTTTCATGAATGTCTTGATAAAATGTTTTACATCATGACCCCTTAATTGCTTTTGTCCTGTTCCAATACTGTGTTTTCTTAGCCCATTGCTCACATTCTACTTAAGACTGAGGTATTGAGAGCACTCTGTAATTTTTATAATAGGCTTCTGTTATTGAAGGTACTGAGAACCTCTCTGACTTGAACAGTTCCCTCTCAGCGTTTCTCAAGTATTTGGCAATTGAGTCTAGTTGGTCTTGGCTGGCCTTCTTTTCATTAGTTCTCATACCTTTTCTAGAAATGCTGTTGTTGATGGAAGAAGTGATCCATGTTAGGTCCAAAATCTTCTAATACATAGTCCTGAACATTAGGTAGAATTTCATCATTTGTATCGACTTTGGAGAATCCTACTGAATACTAGCTTGGATAAAGGGTTGTGTTGGTGACAGCAACTGTAAAGAATGAACTAATTGGATGCTTATATACACACGGACTTACAAAATGAGCATTCATTTCTCCTGTGGAATATAAAAAGCTGGCATCTTATTTTCTTTTTCAAGTAATACTGGAGTAATTAAGTCTATCTTCATTGCAGTAGAATGCAGAATACATCTCAAGGCTTGATTATGTTACAAGACTAGGTTTATTTTAAATGTTTCATTTTCAAGTATTTTCGAGTTTATTTTAGGTGTTTCATTTTCAAGTATTTTTGATTCTCCCACAATTTTCTTGGAAGAAACACAATTTTATATTTCAGTGATTTTTCTTCATGGCCATTGTGTTTCTAGTAGTTCTGCAAGGACTATTGGACACTGGTTTGCTTCCTGCTGGAAGAGGTTGATACTTTCCTGTGTATGTTCTATACTGCCATCATCTTGATTGGATACTACCTTTCCATATAAAAGCTGCTAGGCAGCCAGGGTTACCCTTTTCACTTCCAACTATTCACTCCCACACACTTTCTAGAGTAGGTAGTGATCTTCCATATGGATTTTTACAAAGATCCAGGAATGAATTTTCTTCTTTGGAAAGCTGCATGTTGAGCGTCTTTTAAGGAAGATTTGCTCTAGTGCAGACATCTGTAAGAGATGATCAGAAATGAAAAGGGGGGAATATCCAGAGCTGATCTCAGCTCTGCAGGAAAGCAAAGTCACTCTGGTAGAAAGCATAGAATCATAGAGTCATTTAGGTTGGAAAAGACTGTTAAGATCATCAAGTCTAACCATTAAGCCAGGACTGCCAAGTCCACCACTAAACCACGTCCTTAAGCTCCACATCTCCATGTCTTTTAACTACCATCAGGGATGGTGACTCAATCACTTCTCTGGGCAGCCTGTTCCAATGCTTGACCATCCTTTTGGTGAAGAAAGTTTTCCTAATATCTAATCTAAACCTCCCCTGGTGTAACTTGAGGCTGTTTCCTCTTGTTCTGTCGCTTGTTATCTGGGAGAAGAGACCCGCCCCCACCTTGCTACAGCCTCCTGTCAGGCAGCTGTAAAGAGTGATACGGTTGAGCCTCCTCCTCTCCAGGCTAAACAACCCCAGTTCCCTCTGCTGCTCCTCATAAGACTTGTGCTCCAGACCCTTCACCAGCTTCATTGCCCTTCTCTGGACACACTCCAGAACCTGTACATCCCTCCTCTAGTAGTGAGGGCCCCCAAACTGAACACAGTATTTGAGGTGCAGAGTTGTGCACTTCTAAGTGGAGCAGCAGGTCACTAACCCTTTCTTCCTGGACTGTGGGGAGATACTGAATTCAGGGATCTGAACAGGGTATCTGAAGGTGGTTCTGCTATCTGTTGATATTTCCAGAAATTGGGTTGTTATTACACACATGATTTTACTACATGGTAGCGTGGTGGGAATCTTTTCACATAATGTCTCTGAAAACCCAGGCAGCACAGGCATGGTGGACATCCCTATCTCCTGTCTGAGCTCTGGGATCTAAAGTGAAGGAGGTCAGTCTAGGCAGCTGTAACTGTTTGGTCCTGGACCTTTGGGTTCACATTTGGGATCACGTAAGGACTGTGAATTGCAAGCCCGGTACTTAAACTACCGTGGAGCAAGTCACGTCCTACCAATATATAATATAGGTCCTGTAACTTTCATGGTGCTAAAGGTGTTTGCTTCTGTGTTGGTTAGAGTTAGGTGCTGCTTTAAAAATGCACACATTTAATCCCTTTTCACCAGCATGTTGAGAATGACAGTTGAATTGGAAATTCAAAATTTTATGTACCATGGTAATTTTTAAGAGTTATTGAATGCACCTGTCTCATTTCATAGTTGTCCAGCTGATGTTCCTTAGCATAAACACGTTTAGCCTGCCAGCTTTGTCCTGGAGAAGCTGCTGCATTAGTCCACTGTTCATGATGAGCCACCACTGATTAATTCACTGGATTTAATAAGGGGCCTTTACCTCATATTGCTGAAGAAAGTGGACATTTTCACAGCAATTATTTTCTGCTTGCTCTTTTATGAGGGCATCAAAACAGCTCAGTATGACCTATTTAATCTCTTCCACACTGAATATGAACCACAGAGATATTTTAAAACTGAAGTTCATTGTGTGATATCAGATATATATTGTAATTTTGGATACAATAAAGAGAGAAAAAAACAGAAAAGAAACACTGACTCATTCGTTAGTGAAGTTACAGTTTTAGGAGTTCAGCCACCCAAAACAGCCTGCAGAGGTGTTATTAGGCAAAACAGTTCTCATATGACTGTCCATGTTGCTTACTGTTTGATCATTATTAAAGTCGCTATATTTTTTATTAAATGGTGATAATACCTAGTAATAATGGGGTGTTTCTTTGAAAGGAAATTCTCCTTTTCATCAAACTTAAAGGTTTTCTTTGAAAAAAACAGGATACTTTCAACTGCTGGGAAAAACACCTGCTGAACGATACCTGTGGTAAGAAAATGAAACACTATAAAAAGATTAGACTCCAAATTAGATGAAATGATATATAGACGAAGTGTATTATGATATATTCCCTGTGACGGCCAAGGGAAAGAACTTTGGTGTCAGAATGCCTTTTCTAGGACTATGAACTCACTGTTATAGAGGTGGAGAAAATCTACGTTGCTGCTAAGTCTGTAGTTTCCCATGTCATGCCACTTTAACATGGTTTACATTTATTACAGTCAAATTTGGCTGGAGTATGCTGCTTTTTATTAAACATAATTTATTTGTAAGCTCGTTTGCATAGACAAAGGATGCATGGCTTGTATAATTGTGGAAAAATGTGTTTATTATTATTTAATGCAAATGAGACCGTACACATCTGCTATTATTTTCACATTCTCACGATATTTTGAAAGTGAGTTCTGATCACTGTTGCTAGGAATAATTAGTCCATTGATTTTAATTTTTTTTAAATAGTATATAAAAAAGAGTATTTTCAGTTCTACAGTACATTTGTCACATCAGACTGAAGTAGATACTACAGCTATTTTAGCCCAACGGTTGAAAATTATGTCAAAATTTGACTTGTTTCTAACTAAAAATAATAGATATTACATAATGTCATCTGAGACCTAGAATACAAAGAAGATGCTGGAGGTAGTAGCACAAAATTTGAAATACGTGAACTGCACAATTTTAAAAATAGTTTAAATTCAATGCCTTGACCAGCATGTACATTTGTAGGCAATAGTACTGTAGCAAGGCACTAATCAGCTAAGTACCGTAATCCTCCTTATAGGGTAAATTCTTACTTGACCTCTAGCTATATACAGCACATGGTAACAGCATTAAACTATAACACTCCTCTCATGCTCTCAATAGCTTCCCATTGGGTCAGCTCTCTGACTTGAATTGCTGTTGTTTCATATACTAGATTTTTTTTTTTTTTTCCCTAGATGCCTTATATTTTGTAATTGCATTTGGAGGGAAGGGAAAGGATTGTAAAATATATCTAAAAAATTGTGTCTCAAGATTAAGAGACTGCTCATATGTTTTCACTGAACCTAGAGGATTAGATGAAAGACCTAGCCAGAGCAGAAATTGATGTATTCTCATGAACCCGAGGCTTCCTACTTACCAGATGTGCAGTGGCTGATCAAAAGGTAAAGCAGGGAAGAAAGATGCTGAATGTGTTGTGTGAAAACAATGTGTAACGCTCAGCATTTTTTGTTCTTTGGGGATGATTAGGAAGATATTTTTTACTTTTAGCAAAAAAACCCAATTGGAAGTACTGAAAACCTTTTTATTGTACTTCAGATATGTGAGAATAGGATCTTTAACAGTCTTGTATTTTTCTTTAAATTATTATTTTAAGTTGTGTTATATTTTCTGTGACAAAAATATTTGTTGAAAAGTTGGATTTCTTTTCATAAAAATAGCAAATGAAGAATTTTGAGATTTTGTTGTATTTTATATTATTTGAAGTCCTTTTTAGTAAGTTCAGTATTGTATTAACTTTTCTTATGTTTTAACGTTTCTGTGACCTATTATTCTTTTAACACCCCGGGTTTTAAACTCATTTGAATCCTGCTGTATGGCAACTCTTAATTGATTCCACCCTTCTGCAAATGATTTCTATGGTGTCCGTACTGAGACAGGTAACTAGAATGCACATTCTGACCAATTATTCTTGAAAGCAATATAATCCATTTAGCATTGTCTTTATGATTAGCTTTAACAAGAGATTTTACTGAAAAAGTAGGTGAGATAATTCTTGTTTATATATTACGTGGAAAAAATTAGCAAAATTAATTTTGAAAATGTTTAAAAGTAGAAATCAAGAAAAAACTCAGGACGTTTGACATATTTGTAAAAAGTAAGCATTTATCAGTGTAGCTGAATAATCAGTAAGATGAAAATGTAATTGTTATTTTTCTTTCTTTGCTGTTTTCTAAAACCAAATTATATGATATAAGGGATACTGAAAAAGTCAAAATAAAGGAGGACAAAGCCATTTCTACTGGTAGCCCCATTTTCCTATCTGTGATGTTCTTAATGCAATAAAAAACTATGAAATGAATTTTTAACCTAAATATTTGTAGATTAGCAAGGGATACTTAAAATCACTAGTTTTGTTCAGCAGTTCCTCATTTTTCCCATGTATAACTCTTTTCCCCAAACAAATTGAAATTAGCGCTTGAAATCTGCAATGCTGAATTTTTGCCAGATTCCTTGCATAGAAAAGAAGTGATTGTGACTCTGAAGTAATTGTATTGGTTTAGATGTCGCTGTGATCATACCAAGTCCAAAGTGAAGCTGTTTTCAGTCGTGAATTTTATTATGTTAAATGTTTTGTTACTACAGATTTCCTTTCATTACGTTGCAGCCTGCAGTCAGTGAATTTATATTTTCAGATAAAATCTAATAGAGATCAACATCTGCAGTATCATTGTCATGCTTCAGTAAATTGTATAATCATCATTGTAAACTTAATTCATTATTGTTTGCAGATATTTAGCTGGCAGGTATTTTAATGGTTCAAAATATGTTTGCTATAAAATAAAATGTGTAAGGCATGGTGAAATGAGGAATGAAATAATGTCTCAGGTGAACTCAGTGAATTGCTTAGATATCTGAGTGTTAGATGTACTTCAGGACAGCCTGTTTAAAACTACATTGGTCAGGAAATATGTAAAACCCTTTTCTTTTTATCAGAGTAGGCTGTTTAAATGAATTAGCTTGCAAATCGTGCATTGAATGCTTACATTCTTTTTTTTGGGGGGGGGGGGGGGGTGAGAAGCCAAGGAGAAGGGAACAGACAGATCAGGAGATTAATTTAGTATAAAACTAAACAGCATAGAAAAGCTGCAAAAAGAGATCTTGATAGAAACTGGAACTGCTTAGAAGTCAGAAAAAGCTATTTTTTCAACAAGCTGGAGCCATAGCAACTTTAGAGAGTATGCAAAATGATTTCTCATGCACCATGTGACTCAGCAAAAGCAAAAGTTATAAGCAGAGAATGAGAAAAGGAGTTAAATTAATACCAGCTAGTCTCTTAAAAACACTGCCAAAATAGGTAAATCTTTTGCAGATTCTTTGGTATGTTGAAGGAATTCTGTGGAAATGCTTTCGTAGGAGTACCTAACAGTGGGAGAGTAGGACCCTCCCTGAGAAAGGCAGCCAGATGCTAATTTTGCACAGCAAGTTTTCGGGGTTCATTGCACTTGGGGGAGTTTTTGTTGCAATGTCTGGAGTGTGTTCAGCTCACCTTGCAGCCTAGGAACTTTTTTGCAGCTTGGCATGGTGGTGTTTTATCTGCTCCCTATCAATGTTCTTTTAAAAGTGCCTGACTGTCGGTTGAATACAACATATAGAAGTACAAAAGTTTAGAACAGTAGAACTATATGGTCACTCAGGAACCAACAAATGCTGTTTTCCTGACAGGCTCCATATGGTAAAGGAGAGACAAAGCTGAGCTGAGTGTATTTACTGAGGTCTCTAACATGAAGCCTTGACTCTTCCGTGGCTTTTGTGACAAGAGTTCCAGTGCAAAATGTGAAGTTCTATCTACTCTGAATTATTCTTTCATGTACTGAAAGGAATCACATTTTTGAAACAATTAAACAAAATTACAGTACGAGCAGGACAAATATTTTCAGTTTTAATTTTCCAGTCAAGTTTATTTCTTGCTAATTTATAGGAAATAGAAAACAAAATACTAACATATTGTCTAATAAATTATAATTAGGTCTTACAAGTAGGTGATCAATGTTCAGTTTTCACGTAGCTGATGATGGTTCAGGCCCACTGAGCCCTTGCTATTTTTTAATTGACCCAAAACTATTTATTTATAAAAATTTCCAAGTAATTATCAATGAATTCAGGTACCCATATGTCTGAACATATCTTTAGAATGATATTTTCTTGAAAGTTTTCTCCATTCAAATGTGTCTTCTATTGATCTGAGAACAAGATTGGTAGCCAGGAAGATCTAGTTTTGACTGTGATATAAATACCTTACATATTACAATGGTTTTGAATATCCGTGGCTTCTGAAATGGGATGGAAACTTACCTTTAAAAATCTAATTTTTCTCAATATGCTGGGGTGAGTTTTTAAAAAATCTAAATCAAAGCAGAAGAGTATTTGCTTGTCAAGGAAGAATGCATATGAATGTCAAAGACTTTTAAGCTATTTAGTTCCATTAGTGAAATCAGAAACATCAAAGCAGAATAGCTGTCTTATATTCTTCTACGCTGTATTTTAAGTATTTACTTCCTACTGTAGTGTGGGGAAGTTGAATAATTTAACTTTATGAGCAAGAGGTCAGGCTACAGTCAAGCTATTTGCTTTTTCGTAGTACTAGTGATATCTGTAGTGCACTGCAAATAAGGTTTCTATCAGTGGAAGGTTGAGAGATGTGTGTTAAAAGACCAAATGTTATATATTGATAAATAACAATACAAAATAAATACACAGTGAACATTAGTAGAAAACAAGCTTGTTTCTATATCTGAAAAAATAATACTTATAGAATGTGCCTGACAAAGAGATTTGTGCAAGTTCTAGAGTTTTCTAACAGTAATAGAGATTTTACTTTATTATTGTTTCATAGAAGCAGTAATCACAATGGCCTGAAAGATTTTTTGGTGGTGTGGTAAACTTTTCAGAATTGGTGGTAATCCTGACAAGAAATATAGCGTGCTTAGTTGAGCTGGCAGCTGGAGGATGCATATCACAGCTGTTGACACACATTTAAAGTTCTTTTCACTTTTAATGTTCTGGGAAAGTCTTGGAAAAGGAGGAGTAGTCATTTTCTGTGGTGTGTCTAGCTGGAGGTACATGAGGAAAGGCTTCTGTTAAGGTATCTTTAAAGTAGTTAATGGTGTGAAATAGATTAGACAAAGGCTCACGAAGGTGAGTGAGAATTAGCTTGTGATCTAAAAATAACAGCAGATTTTTAATAGTAGTGACTGGCCATAAGTTTTCAGTGGTACTGTTCCTCCTCCCATGATTTAATAGCACCAGTTTAAAATGTATGGGCATACATTGTACAACTGTATTTGTAGCAGGTATTTTTAAAATGGAAAAAAGTCACTAATGGTAAAGGGGGGCTAACTGTGTTGTGACGACCACTAAGGAGAATGACAGGCTTGAATGCCAAGTGGTATGATGACTGCTGGGCAGGTTGAGCCCTCATCTGCCAGCAAGGTGTCTGGTTGATCAGGTATGCAGGTACGGTTAATTTATTTCTGATGGATAGGATTACAACTTCTGGCATTTGATCTTGGTAGTGAAGTTAGATCCGTTCAACAGGGATGAAATTAATTAGAAAGGGGGTTTGATAGTGCCAATCAACATGGGACAGGAATTAAATTAGTTAATATCATCTATCAGGCTGCTTTCTCTGGAGCAAAACATATTTTCAGGAAGGTACTTATTCTTGCATGTGGGCTAGTAGCTGCCATATGCAGGGCATCTGTGTAAAGTTTTTTCCTTCATGAAAGTTTGGAATAGATTGAGGACCTAGCTGATCCTCGCATTACTGTCAGCCATAGACGGCATTGCTATATTGATGTCTTGCCAGAAAATGGAGGAAAGGCAATGACTGCTTGTGGTGAATGTAAGAGAAAGGTCAGAAAATGTTTGTGCAAGGTGTATAAAAATATAGTGCTAAATTGGCACATCCTCTTCTCATTAACATAGTTCATGCTAGAAAAAGGCTGATTTTTTAGTAAATCCTGTGCCAGTTCCTCAGATGATAACCTCAGCAAAAAGTCTACAATGAGCATTTTTACTCATACAGAAGTTCCATCTATTTCATCCCCTGAGCCTTGCCCCCCATGACTTTATAGCAGCAATATTTCCAGAAGAGGATTGTCTACTACTATTTGTGTCCATATGAGGACACTGACATGGAGTCATATATATGCACACACAGAGGCACATGTGTGTATATATAATCACCTGTATGTAGCTAAAACATTTCTTACTATTCTGTTGTTTATATTACTATAGAGACACATATGCAGGTGTTTAATCCTGAAGAATGTGTACACTTAGTCTGCTCCAAGGCATGTGTGAGATTTGTCAAACCAGATTCTGTATGGTTTTGTGTGTTACATAGTTCATGATGGAGTTGATCCTATAAACCATACTCATTGGAATGTTTTGATGTCTTGGAGGATCAAATCTCTGCAAAAATCTGCAGCTGTGAATACAACTTGATCCATATGTAATATAGACTGAGTATACACAGTGTAAGTATTAACAGTAGAGTATGTGTACACATATTTGTCTCAAATCTTGCAATGAGATTGACATGGATGAATGCCGTATCTGTTAAGTGCCATTTATTCCAGTTGGATTTGCACAGAGTAAAAAGATTTTGCTTATATGGGGGACAGAACTGGGGAGGGGAAATTAGGCACATTTTTATTAAAAGCATGGCAGAAATTTTCAGCAACATAGGTAATTTGCTATTGGAACAACTTATTTTAGGATGTGGCATATTTTTCATCAGCTGATGAAATTTAAATGAAAAATATGTATCTTCTTTAAAGTAAGTTTCTGCATCTAATTTTTGTTGTCTTAATGAAAACTTCTTTGTCTCTCTAGTCTCTCTGTGTACTGCTGGTTCTGTTGTCCTAATTGTCTGTTCCCGTTGGCCATTCTGGTTTTAGACTTACGAAACTCTGTTTATGTCACATTAGAACAATTCAACTTGAGTCCCCAGTAGCAGAATCCATAGAGATTTTGTTAAACTTACAGAGGTTATGTTTTGTGCTGGTACTAACATGACACTAATAAGACACATAGGACATCTGAGCTTCACCTAAGCAAACAGGCATCCAAATGATGCTTATATTACTTGTCATGCTTCACAGGAAGAGTTGTATTTTTGCAAGATTGAATTAGTTTCCACTTTTGCAGATGCCATTGTAAGGCTAAAGTACTTTAATATTTACAAGGTAAGACTGGGTCCAAATCTTTCAAGCACATTTTAAAGAGTCTGTATGGTACCTAAGACGGGATGACAATTTGCCAGTCAGCCCCCTGTGCACACTCTGCTCAGACAGTTGCAGTTTTCCCTTGCTGAGCAGAGACCACATTTCCTTTCTGGCTGTGACAGTGCGTTTTCTCTACTGCGAGCTAGGCAGAGTTCTTCCTACTTTTCTGGACACCAAGGAGGGCCTGGTTTTCCTTCTCCCCTTCACTAAGCTGAAGACTTTCCTTTCCTTATCCCTTCTAAGACAACTGTGGCAACAGGGCTGTGTCTTTGCTTTCCTTTATCCCATCCTTCCCAACACAAGGTAGGATCTCCTGTTTGCTGCCTGCAAGGCTGCCCTTCAGGTTTAGTGGCCATTTGTGAGGGTAGAAAACATTTTCAAAAGGATCTTAATTACAAGGTAGGACTAAGTATAAGAGAAAAAGGCTGATAAAACAAAAATAGGTTTACATACTTATTTTCCTTACTTAAAGCTTTAGCTGATCTATCTTATCTCAGAGAAGGCCCAACTCTTAGTCTTTTTTATACACGTCTGGGATCTTTGCTCCGGTTTCCTGCAGGTATCTCCTTCAGATTCATCTGGAGTCAAAAACTAAATACAAATCTGGACATGTCTGGAAGTAGCATTTAAAATGCTTCTTACCCTGTTAGGATTGGTAAAGGAAAGAGCTTCAGATCTGAAGCTGCAGTTTGTTTTTTGCCTATGAATCACTACTCCCTATTTGACCAATCCCTTCTAATCAAGTGGCAAACAATGTTGCATCAAACAAACAGAACATATAAGGTTCGTAATATATTCCAGACACATCCTCTAATAAAACATTGCATATAATAAAGTCACATGCTTCAGTCAATAATTTGTCAGTGTCAGGAAAGAATATCTGTGGATAGTTCTTTTTTTACTTTCCTGTGAAGCCTCAGAAGTTGTCTATGGCTAGATATCTTCTATGACAAAGAGTCAATGCTTAATGTGGTACACAAATTCCATACTGGTATCTGGTTGGTGTGTCTTGCTCAAATGCTTGGACTAATACTGTTGACATCCCTATATATTTTTTGTCATGTCAGACAGGCAGGACTTTGAAGCTTCTTTCCTTTTTATGCAACACAAAAAAAGTTTGGTTTTCTGGTTCAGACAAGTGCTGCCACTGGGTCTTTGTCTGTCCTGTGTTCTGCCCTTGGCACACATTTTGGTTTTGTGGGAACTGAAATGTATGTTTTTAAGCAATAATGGCTGCTAAAAGATCAAACTAACTGAATGATCCATCTAGCCTTAATTTCCATAGTGATTATAAACCCCTCTGAAATAGAAGTATACGGTCAAGTTACATTGCTGTAAAAATATTACAAAGGATTCTAAAATTTTG
Organism: Falco naumanni; assembly: GCF_017639655.2. Classification (NCBI taxonomy): domain Eukaryota; kingdom Metazoa; phylum Chordata; class Aves; order Falconiformes; family Falconidae; genus Falco; species Falco naumanni. The sequence goes on from NC_054056.1 coordinate 95,006,227, forward strand.
GTACTTGTAAAGCAGTTATGACTACAAAGCAGTGTAAGTATTGTGTTCTATATTTTATAATGTTGTATTAGTATTTTTCTTTTAAAGCTGTTTTTGGTTTAACCTGTGCACCATAGACAGATTTGTAGCATGGCATGTTTTCTTTAATTTAGTACGGAAAAGGTGTAAGCACATTCACAAAGAAATGTAATGAGTTGATTTTTTTTTCCCATCAGCTGATCCACTATAATTTAATTAGCATTAACTGTACATTTGTGCTACAGGATATGTTGACAAAATTCTCTTTCTTCTGTCTTGTCATGATTATTTAGGAAAAGAAGCCCATCAATATCAAGAGAACAGAACAGAAGATACGACCAAAGGGACGAGAGAGACGAATACTCACAGTATGCTACATCAGACAGTGCGATGCCCAGGTCACCATCAGATTATTCAGATAGGCGGTCTCAGCGTGGACCTCAGTTATATGAAGAACCTGAACTGGGTGATTATAGAGATTCCAACAGAAGGAGTCGCAGACGTTCCAAGGAGTATCCGGTAGAAGAGGAAGATGCACAAAGCAGGGAAGAATATGAAAGGCAGCGGAGGGAAGAGGAATACCAGGCACGGTACCGAAGTGATCCTAATTTGGCTCGTTATCCAGTCAAACCGCAACCATATGAGGAACAAATGCGTATCCATGCTGAAGTGTCCCGAGCACGTCATGAACGGAGACATAGTGATGTCTCATTGGCAAATACAGAGTTGGAAGATTCTCGGATGTCTGTGCTGAGGATGGAACGACCATCAAGACAAAGATCAGTGTCTGAGCGCAGGGCTGCCATGGAAAATCAACGTTCATACTCTATGGAAAGAACTCGAGAGGCTCAGGGACCAAGTCCCAATCGTCAGAGGACCACAAATCATAGCCCTCCTACACCTAGGAGGAGTCCGATTCCTCTGGAAAGACCAGACATGAGGCGCTCTGATTCATTAAGGAAACAGCACCATTTGGATCCCAATTCTGCTGTAAGGAAAACAAAACGTGAAAAAATGGAGACCATGTTACGGAATGATTCACTCAGCTCAGACCAGTCTGAATCTGTCAGACCTCCACCACCAAAGCCCCATAAAACAAAAAAGGGAGGTAAAATGCGCCAGGTTTCATTAAGCAGCTCAGAAGAAGAATTGGCATCCACTCCAGAGTATACGAGCTGTGATGATGTAGAGATTGAAAGCGAAAGTGTTAGTGAAAAAGGTAAGATTTCTAATTTTTTGACTGTTTCAGTATATGTTTCAGTTTCCATTCCATTGTATGTTTATTTCACATATTAGAATTGATTGCAACCACAAATCTACAAGGCTTCACAGGTGACTCAAGGTTGTTGTGATGGGGCTTGTTTTCTTCTGATTTTGTGTTTCATTTACTTAATCTAAATGTAATGATTTACATGGAAAAGAACATCACAGCTACTAGAAGCATTTGGATATGTTAAAGGAAAAAACATGCCTACTGAAAAAACTTAATTAAATCTGCAAAGTATCTAAAGCTGGGCTGTCATATAAGGCCATGGTTTCATGTACATTAACACCTGATTTGCGTACTCCTGGATCACAGTGAGTGCATATTTGATCTGGATCAAGTGTGGGCGCATGACCGCATTTCTGTTGAATTAACTAGAACACATGATACAGAGCTTATGCCTGTTACATGCTGGCTGCTGCAGGTAAAGAAGCATGTCATCTGCAAAAAACCCTGTGTGTATGAAGTTAACCTGTTAAAGGCTTTAAACAAATTTAAATACATTTTATACCAATGGACGTTTCTTTTTGCTGTGGGGCTATGGTGCTTTTTGGTTTTAGTGCTTTTTAGGATTCATGGTGTTGGAGTTACTCCATTGTCTGAAAGAAAAGCTGAGTAATTGAAATGATTCTCAACCTAGCCAAAGTAATGCGTCTTAAATATGAAAGCATCAGGGACCATCAGTTTAAACTGAATCAAATTAATAATATTAGTTCGCTTACCTTCATGTATGTCGTTGGTCTAAACTACAACAGTTATGACCTGTATTATTCTTATGCTAGTGCAATTCTCATGAATGTTCATTTGCTGATGTGGATTTGGTTAAGAAAATTTGCTACTGTTTGTTATTTATATTGCTGAATAATTGGTTCTAGTAGTTAGAGTTAGTGAAACATGATGAAACCTTGACCCCATTACTTTGCCTGATGAGTAGAAAAGATTTTACCAACTTCAGGGTGTGTGCAATTTTCTTCTTAGTAGCAAATGTGAGGAAAATACACCAACTCAATACATGGGAAGTAGTTTAATGAAACAGCATAGGAAACATAATACACTGAATGATATACCAACACTTTTTTTTTTTGTACACATAACATATAAAACACATACATTTAGAATTACAGAATTGTTTAGGTTGGAAAAGACTGTTAAGATCATCAAGTCCAACCATTAACCCGGGACTGCCAAGTCCACCACTAAACCATGTCCCTCAGCGCCAAATCTCTGTCTTTTAACTGCCATCAGGGATGGTGACTCAATCACTTCCCTAGGCAGGCTGTTCCAATGCTCGACAACAATGCTCGTGAAGAAATTTTTCCTAATATCCAATCTAAACCTCCCCTGGTGCAACTTGAGACTGTTTCCAGTTATTGTATTTATTGCCTGTCACCTGGGAGAAGAGACGTACCTGCACCTTGCTACAACCTCCTTTCAGGTAGCTGTAGAGAGCAATAAGGTCTCCACTGAGCCTCCTCCTTTCCAGACTAAACAACCCCAGTTTCCTCAGCCACTCCCTGTAAGACTTGTTCCTTAGACCCTTCCCCAGCTTTGTTGTGCTGGTTCTTTGAACACACTCCAACACCTCCATTTGTTGTAAGTGAGGGCCTCCAAACTGAACACAGTTTGAGTTCAGTTTGAGTTGAGTATTTGTGGTGTAGCCTTAACCATGCTGAGTACAGGGGATGATCACTTCCCATGTCCCAATGGCCACATTATTTTGGATACAAGCTGGGATGCTGTTGGCCCAGTTGAGCACACTGCTGGGTCATGTTCAGCTGGCTGTCAACCAGCACCTCCACGTCCTTTTCCCCCAGGCAGCTTCCCAGCTGCTCTTCCCCAAGCCTGCAGCGCTGCCTGGGGCTGCTGTGACACAAGCGCAGGGACTGGGACTTCTCCTTGTTGAACCTCATACAACTGGCCTCAGCCCATCAATCCAGCATGTCCAGATCCCTCTGCAGAGCCTTCTTGCCCTCCAGCAGAGCAACACTGCTCTGCAACTTGGTGCTGTCTACAAACTTACTGAGGGTGCACTCAATCCCCTTCTAGAGATCATTGATGCAGATATTGAACAGAACTGGCCCCAGCACTGAGCCCTGGGGAACAGCACTTGTGACCAGCCACCAGCTGGATGTAACTCCATTCACCACCACTCTTTGGGCTCAGCCAGCCAGCCATTTTTCTAGTCATGGAATAGTATATCCATCGAAGCCATGAGCAGCCAGTTTCTCCATGACAGTGCTGTGGGAGACGGTGTCAAAGGCTTTTACTGAAGTCTAGGTAGACAATGTCAGCAGCCTTTCCTTCATCCACTAAACGGGGCACCTTGTCACAGAAGGAGAACGAGTTTGTCAAGCAGGACCTGCCTTTCACAAACCCATGCCGGCTGGGCCTGATCTCCTGGTTGTCCTGTATGTGACACATGATGGCTCTTATGATGATCTGCTCCACAACCTTCCTGGGCACCGAGGTCAGGCTGACAGGCCTCTAGTTCCCCAGACCCTCCTTCCTGCCCTTCTTGTAGATGGGTGCCACACTGGCTAACCACCAGCCTTCTGGGACCTCCCTGGTTAGCCAGGACTGTTGATAAATAATGGAGAGCAGCTTGACGAGCTCCTCTGCCAGCTCCCTCAGTACCCTTGGGAGGATCCCATCTGGCCCACAGACTTGCGTGTGTCCAAGTGAATCAGCAGGTTGCTGACCCTTTCCCCTTGGATTATGGGAGTTTCCTTCTGATCCCAGTTCGCCTTCCAGTTCAGGGGGCTAGGTACGCAGAGAACAACTGGTCTTGCTATTAAAGACTGAGGCAAAGATGGCATTAAGTACCTCAGCCTTTTCCTCATCCTTCATGGCAACGTTTCCCCCGCTGCAACCAATAAAGGATGCAAATTCTCCTTGGCCGTCCTGTTGTTTCTAATGTATTTGTATAAACATTTTTTGTTATCTTTTGTGGCAGTGGCCAGCCTGAGTTCTAGCTGGGGTTTTGCCTCTCTAATCTTCACCCTGCATAACCTTAAGACTTCCTTGCAGTCCCTCCTGAGCTGCCTGCCCCTGCTTTCAAAAGTCAAGTCTCCTTTTTTCCCTGAGTTCCAGCCAAAGCTCTCTGTTCAGCCAGACCTGTTGTCTTCTCTGCTGGCTCGTCTTTGGGCACATGGGATCAGCCTGCTCCTGTGCCTTCAGGATTACCTCCTTGAAAAATATCCAGCCTTCATAGACCCCTTGGCTCTTCAGAACTACCTCCCAAGGGACTCTGTCAACCAGGCTCTTAAACAGGCCAAAGTCTGTACTTCAGAATTCCAAGGTAGCAGTTCTGCTGACCCCCGTCCTTACTTCTCAAAAACTACCATCTCATGATCACTACATCCAAGATGTCCTCTGACCATTGCATCACCCACAACGGAGTTTAAAACTTACTATACAAACAGTGTTAGATTCTCTGTCATCATCATAATCTTACATAATTTATCACTTTCACTTAAGTTTGTATTTTAACAGTCAAACAATTATTGATAACAATAATTGATAGTAACGTTCAAATCATGTCTGTACTGTTTTCTGAGGCAGTGAATGAAGCTAAACTGAACATGTATTTTATAAGTGAATGAATGAAGCTTGTAAAATTTTACAGGAAAAAAATGCTCTCTTTTATGTTTTGTTAATCTTGACTGAATTACTGTAAGCAGTTTTCAGGACTTATAGAGTGTAGCTATGTCAGCATGGCCCAGTGGTGGGCTGTGGCTGGAACAGGTGTGCTTCACCGCCTTGTTTTTCATAGAGGAGGAGAACAACTGCTTGAACTGGGGAAGAGGTCTGACCGCTTCTGACTGTGCCTGCTTCCAACCTGAGCTGGAGGGTCCTGTTTCTGCCCTTGCTGATGGCCTGGGAGTCAGTGACCATGTATAGAACAGGCAGCCATCCTGGAAGTAACACTTGTACCTCGAGGCAGAGTCAGCAGGTGCCAGCCTCAGCATCCTTGGTCACATTATTTGATCCCAATCTGCCCCATTCATACTTGTCCCCCACTCTTTAACCTCTGCAGTGAAAGCTCCAGAAAAGTATTTGAATGGATTTGGGAAACTTGGCTTCTGCTAGGCATGGGGGAGAAGATAAGACATCTGCTAGGATGAAGAGAAATAATGTGTCTCACCATGTGGATCCAGCCTTCACAGCTGCTATGGTTGCACCCACAAAGTCCTACCTCATTCTTCTTATTTTCATGTATTTCTCTTGCCATGTAAACCAGCCTGCACTCAGACTCCCTATAAGCAAGTGATTTCTTAATGAATACTGCCAAAGGGAATTCAGCACATAAACCCCCTTCAGTCTTCCTGGTATTGCAATGCATTATTTCCTTAATTGATAAAATAGTTAATTATTTTAAATGCCTTCTATAAAAATGGGTTTCTCCTCCTCCCCAAATTACTTGCTTTCTGTCCTTCAAAAGCTCCCCAGACCTAAGGATTTCTCAGCTGTCCTTTTAAGCCACATATGCCCGTTTGGCCAAAGATATAACACTAAATATAAAACATTTGGCCTTGGAGTGATGAAGGGTGGCAATGTTAGAGTGAGAAACTGGATGCAGTAATAACGAGTTATCTAAAAGAGGAGTATAATTTGTTCTCCATCTCTTTTTCTATGGAGTACCCATATCTTTTCACAGATTCTGCAAATAAATATTAACAACTGCTCAGCTGTGAGGAGCAGTCTGGGTCTGAGCTGCAGGATTAGCTGTTTGCTGAATTATTTCTGAGATTTCACAAGTCTCTGACATTAATTTTAAGAAACCAGTCAGAAAATTATGAATTATCTGAAAGTGTAGGAAAAAGTATTGTCACATGCTCTTTAAAAGGGCTGAAAGTTTGCCTTTTGAAGCTTATCTCCAAAGTGAAATGTAATGATACGTTTATATGGTTGGTACATATATATGCATACAAAATGAAGATAGCTATTTCACTTTACAAGTTCAACAGAGACGTGAACCAGCTGCTGGATTAAGAGCTCTGGGAAGAGCATCCATTATTACTGGCTGCTTGTGACTTCAAGTATTTGGGTGTGATCTCATTTCAGTAGCTGTCTGCTTTAAGGTAATTTTTAGCTTGATTTTAAAAAATGTAATCTGATTGTTTTCAGGGAGGGGACAAGGCAACATTATTTTTCTGCATGTTTCTGGTAATGCCCGGAGAAACCATTGCCTTGGAATGCTACTGCCTCCTCTCTATGGGGGACAAGGGAAACTGAGGAGAGCAAGCTGATGAACACTCAGATGATAGTCAGGCACCCAGTAGACAGCCATGTGAAACATGGGCATGGTGCCATAGCATTGTAGATGGAGATTCATCTGCAGAAGGGAAGAGCTAGATTCTTAAGATACTGCATAGTTTTTGTAATGTAACTATATTTGGACCGGAAAATTCAGGTCATAGACTAGGCTGAGACTGGCATATTGGAATGGGAGTCAGGAGGATGAGCTGACAAGGGGAAGAGGTTTAGGAACTGCAAAACAAAATGTCATTGGGTGGCTGGAAACCAGTGGATTGAGATGGAAACTGAGGCTGAAGAAGAAGAGGGGAGAGCAAAACTGTTAGATAAGTAGGCTAAACCGGTCACCTGTAGTTTGGGATAGTTTGGGAAGAACAAGATAAAATGAAGAAAACAGATCTGATAAAGATAACTGGAATGTGAGAACTGGAGCTTCCTGAGCAGTAGGTAGTTTAGAAGATTCTGAGATCGGTTGAGAAGCTGAAGCAGCAGTTTGGGAGAGATGGTGAATGGTTGGGAAAAGGACTCCCAGAGAGGACAGGAGGAGGGCTGCACTGGGCTTGGGAGCTTTGGCAAAGAGTGACTGGGCCTCCCTGAGCAAGGAGCATGGGCCTGGCAGCACTGACCTGAAGTGCCGATGGGGGTTTGGTTAGGTGAGAAGTGCAGGACTATGGTGAGGAGCCAGTGGTGCGACAGACCAGTTCTTTTTTTAAAAGATCAGGAAACAATGCATGACAAGAGTGTTAAATGGACGTAACTGAGATTATAAATGTGTTTTCTAGTAATTTAGGTTGTGCCAGGATTAGATATATTTTACAGATTGAATTTTGTGCAAGTCTTAATACCTGTTAGAACTGTCTTTAGTGACGTAACCGAGTAGTAATTTACCAGATGGCCTCTGCCTTTTTATGTGCATAGAACATGAACAATTCTTACTTATTGTGCTATCTGAAATTTTCTGAAGCTCCCAAGATTTTTTGCAAGTTATCTAAGGGACCTTTCTTTACTCTTGTTGTGAATACCAGGTTTCTGAAACTGCAAAGACAGTGTCTCCATTTGCAGCACTTGTTGCCAGTCCTAGAGATCAGGGTAGCAGATAGTGCAAGGCTGTATCTCCACAGCAGGATTCCCTGTCTGTGTTAGGAAATACGCATTGCAGAGAGGAAAAAAAAGAAGGTAACTGTATGTTTTGGAGCAAATATTAGGTATTTTCCCTAATACTGAAAGAACAAAATTGCTTTAAATGTTAGCAAAATAAATTTATTGAAATGCCAGTGCTTTTATGAAATCATAAATTTTAAATGGCAATAAAATGGATCCTCAATCAGTAAATGTAAAGACCATAATGACTAATTTTTAAATGTTCTAGATTGTTCAATTCACCAGTTCTTTCTCAAAACCATGTCAGTTTACTTGGTTCAGTTTCAATCTCTCAGAAACATGGTTTATAAGAACAGTTGTGTTAATTGCAATAAAATTGAACATTGAACCATGATGCCTACAAAGCCCTAGACAAAGCTATGTTTTCTGTGGTGTGCAAGTTAGGCCAAGCTATCTCCATTACTTGTCCAATTTGAGTGTTTTCTGTTTTGAGGGAATATTGAAGTATTTTTTATTTGCCTTTTTTAATTAGATGTTTGTCAGTGCAATGGTAAGGAATAGGCCTTAGGGCAGGTTTGAAAGGGCCTCCATAATTTTTCAGCCAGCATGAAGTAGATGTGAAGCAGAGTGATACAAGCTTGTTTTGTGTGTCTACAGGCCTTCCAGGCAGTTAGAAAATCAGATGCTACCACTGCCCATATATTCCTTGTGATAATACCGTCACACCGGCAGTCCACCAAAGTGCCACTTTGAAGAGACTTGCCACAGCCACACTCAGGAGAGCCAGTGCTCTCTGGGGCTGTTGTACCCCCACTCAAAACACAGGCAATGGAGAGGTGGCCTGTGCTGGAGCTGGGGTTCCTTTTGCTCCTTCCCCAGATATTTGGGGGGCCTGGATGTCCTACAATTCTTCACAAATCTCTCAAATGCCAGGGTTCCAGCAAGAGATCATCTCTACACGGAAAAAGAGAATTCATTCAAGGAAATCTAGGCACGTGATAGCTCTAAATATTGCTCTAATTTTCTCTAAGTATAAAGTAGGACATAGTAGATTTTCCAATGGTGGTAAACAGTTCAGGCATACACACATACCATGCTCCCAGCCACCTTGCAGAGCACCCTGTGAGAAGTATCTGTTTGCACAGATGGTGGCTGACATCTGATGTGGGTGGAATCTGTGGTGGGAAAGGCAAATGTGTCTGTGTTGTACCAGAGGTGCAGTTCTTACGTATAGTGCTTGCTTTCACTGTTGTTTTTTTTTTTTTTTTTTATTAAAACATGAAAGCTAGATAGATGCCCATTTTTATTTTCAAAAAACTCATCTGTGTAGAATCACAGAATCATTTAGGTTAGCAGAGACTGTTAAGATTATCAAGTTGAACCATTAACCGAAGACTGCCAAGTCCACCACTAAACCATGTCCCTCAGCACCAAATCTCTGTCTTTTAACTGCCATCAGGGATGGTGACTCAATCACTTCCCTAGGCAGGCTGTTCCAATGCTCGACAACAATGCTCGTGAAGAAATTTTTCCTAATATCCAATCTAAACCTCCCCTGGTGCAACTTGAGACTGTTTCCAGTTGTTGTATTGCCTGTCACCTGGGAGAAGAGACGTACCTGCACCGTGCTACAACCTCCTTTCAGGCAGCTGTAGAGAGCAATAAGGTCTCCACTGAGCCTCCTCCTTTCCAGACTAAACACCCCCAGTTTCCTCAGCCACTCCCTGTAAGACTTGTTCCTTAGACCCTTCACCAGCCCTGTTGCCCTTCTTTGAACACACTCCAGCACCTCAATGTCCCTCTTGCATTGAGGGGCTCCAAACTGAACCCAGCATTCGAGGTGCGGCCTCACCAGTGCCCAGTACAGGGGGACGATCACTGCCCTGGTCCTGCTGGCCACACTGTTTCTGATACAGACCGGGACACTGTTTGCCTTCTTGGCCATCTGGGCACACTGGTGGTTCATGTTCAGCTGGCTGTTGACCAACACCCCGAACATAACATGGATAGGAAGACTCCGATAGTCTTATATACTTTAGCATCCCTGTGTTGGTTGACTGAAAGCTGCAGAATGCAGGCTGTGTGAGCAGAAATGTGTGTGCGCAGGACAAGGGGTTAATGCACTGTTCTTTGTCACTAAGTACATTGAAAACATGGATATATAACCTTGACTTGGCTGTGTTATGGTCATTTACAAAGATATGAATAACCGCACTTTTTCATTATACAGGCTAAAAAGGTCCCATGTCTGAAACAGCTTGCAGAACTTGCTCATTTATTGCAATACTGAAACCAATGTGGTAGAGATACAGTTATTTTTCCACAGAGAATAAAGTCTGTTTAGTAGCAATATATTCATCACAAGTTAAAAATGTATGGTAGCTGATGGTGTGAGGAGCAGAAAGCAAACTTTCTGAGTGCTACTGCAAGAATAGTGCTTGTCTTACATGAGCAGAGATGCCAAGCAAGTGGGATACCGTCCCAGTGCTCTCACTTTTAAATTTGAAGAGCTAAGGGACCTGATTTCAATCTTACTTGTGTCATTTTCATAGAGCTTCAACAACTTTGGCTTCAAAGTTACACTGAGCTAAATTAGATCAGAATGAGGTCATTGTTTCTAAAATTTGCTTCATTCAGGTTAGAGAGTTCCTGAAAGTCTAACTTCTCTGGAACAAATTATACTAGAAGGCAAAATTTTAGGACTGAGCTGCAGCACTTGACTTGAACACAAGAGACTTTGAAATTCCACACCGTTTCAGCATGAAGATATCTTAGAATTCAAAGTACAAAATTTTGAATGGTCATAACGAAAATAATTGAATATTTAAAAATACTGGAATGTTTGACATGTTTTATTAGAAGCCACATTTGACTCACAAAATTTCTTATTATTGCACCTAACATGGCAGTGTAAGAGGTTATGTTTTGCATTTATAAAGAAACTTTTTTTTTTTTTGTTCCATACAGACCTCTACATCCTATGTAAGGGAAATGTGATTTTAATGTTTAAAGAGATTGTCTGAAAATTCAGAATTCTGTTTTTCTATTTAATTTTCCTTTTTTCCACTCAGCTTTCTCTGAACTGCCTCTATTTTAAGTGCAAAGACAAGGAATATTGAGAGATAAGAAATATTACACTTTCCTCATATGTTTAAGCAATAAAAAAATCACTGCTTTTAAAGTACTTCTTAACAACATTGAATGAGAAGTTTCTTACTACTTACAAATATTAATATTTTTAATAGAGTTTTCCTACAAAAGTATTTGTCATAGATGGATAGATGGTAACAGAACTAGAATGTTTAGAGTTGCAGAGATTTCTAATAGTAAAGAATGCTTTTTTATATTTTTGCCAAACGTTCTCCTAATGAGACACTTTGTTCCTTAGAAGATAAAGGGAAGAGATGTGATCTTCTGCTGCATTTAGAGGAATCTACTGCATAGTATTTCAAATTTATGCTCACTTAAACTTAGCATAAGCCAATAATATCCCTCACAGAAAGAGCCCTGCCTTTTCCCAATTCTTGGCTGCATATTCACATCCCTATATCACTCCTTTCACTCTGCTGGCAGAAGCATTCAGGCAGGTACACACTGCATCAAGCCAGGAAACTTTTTTTGGGTAGCACTATATTAGGCAAAAAAATGGTAAATATTAATATTTGATAAAATGATATTGAATGTCTTCGTAGATATTATAATGCATGCTGAAAATATGTATGTAACTGATTATGCCTCATCAGAATCTGAGGATAGATAAGGATTTGCTGTAGTAGGGAAGAAGAAATATATTCATGTAACAGTCAGAGAAGATAGAATATTTTCTCATAAGTAAAATGAACATGAATGATTTCTTAGCAGTTTGATTCCAACAAAAAAGTCGAACACCCAATTTTATTGATTAAAACCTTGATTAAATTACAGTCTGAACCTTCTATATGCAAATGTACACAAACCATTAAAACTGTAATTCTTTAATCATGTTTCCTTTTATTCTGGGACTTTGCTGGAACTACAGCTGTAGCAGCAGTGTTGTGTGGACACCAGATTAATTCTCTCCTGATATTATGAATTGGAAGAACTATGAATTATTATTATCTTAGTGCATTAGTTGTGGTTATTTAAGGTTCCATATAAGATTAAGTTGATTATTACTAGAAAAACATGATGTTTAATATTTATAACTTAAGGGAAATTTTTGTCAGTGGATTTAACACTAATGACAAGATGTATTTTGCCCTGGAAATTGTTAAAATTGTCTGTTCTGAAGGTAAAGATGTATCTTTTTTTTTTAAGTTGAAACTGTAAGCATTGAATTGTCTGAGTAACCAATCTTAAATCATAAGAAGCATTACTGCTTTCTCTGAGCACTTTTTTTATCTTTTTCAAATATAAGTAGAAACCAAAAGAAACTTGTGTTGTAGTTTCAAAATAATTTCCTACTATCCTTTTACATCTTGGCAGCTGGAATATTTGCTGAATAAACTCAATAAATATTTATTAGCGTTTTACTGTAAATAGCAAAAAGGGGATGACTATCCATGCTTGGAAAGGAGCTCTCATCCTAATAAATGCAAGGCTTCCTATGGACGTAGTTCTCATCTTATCCAACCTGATTCACTTATTTCTAATAAAAATTTCAGTTTAACTAAGTTAGAAATTTGGGACTTGTGGTCTGAGTGTTGTATCAGAAATAAGTGCTACTAATTTGTATGGATTTGGCAGAGATAAGCCAAAATGAAGACGTGCTGGATTCCATATAAAATGTTTCAGTTCTTTACGATGCCATGATAGAATAAAAAGGCATCATGGAATTTTTCTCTGAAGTTTTCAGAACATTTAGGTAAATACTGTGATATTTGTAGTCTGTTCACAGAGGAATCCCAGAAAGCAGAAATAATGTCAGCAAAAAAAAAAGACATGTAATGTCTCCAGGATACATGGAACATGTATTTTTGAAATTATAATTTCTTCATACTTTGATGAAACCATTATTCTTCCAGTAAAACAAAACACTCAAAGCTATTTGTCACAGAACTAGTGACAGGGTTAGACTCAGTGCCGTTTTAAATTATGTTAGTACTTTTCTATGACATATTTAAAGTGGTTCTGCAGGTAATTTTGCTACTACCCCAATTACCTATCAGAAAATGAGTGTTGTCAAATATTTTTACTTAATTAACAAAATTATTATTTAGTTGGGAGTATTCTATCGATAATATGCTATGCTTTTGTTTACATTTTCTTTAAAAATGTAAGCATCTTTCTTGTTCTGCTGTTATTTTTATGTGTATTTCATTAAAGACAGGATGATCACAAGGGAAGAGGTAGAGAAACAGAAGTGGAATGGGAATGAGCAGAATAGGCTGTATATATGTCATTCACCTGGAAACTGGATTCCTAGGATGTTCTGTTCTTTAGCCCTGTTGTCCCAGGCTACCCCAAAATATGCCATCCAAGACCTGAAGTTAGTCACAGAAGCTGCTTGAGATTAAATTGTATGTTGTCAAATCTGACAGCTGGAAGCATATATTTGCCAAAGGAAAGCATATCCTTTCTGTCTTTTCCCAATTCTCTCCTCATCCAAGCCTCATCCATTGCAATTCACAGTCTAGGCACCAGAAATATTTGGCATGAATAATCTAGGTAAAGTGGCACCAATCTCTGTGTCCTTTAATGGGTCTGGCTGTAATTTCAACTACAGCTGTTCAGGGGCTGCTATGCAACATTGAAGCTGGTCCTGTGACAAGGGCAACAGCAAAAGCGTGAGGGGTGAGGCAGGCAGCTTAGGGCAGGAACCGTCACAGCTACAGTCCTACAGAAACCTGTGCCCACTTCATTCAGAGCCCTCGGGTGGCTGAGTTTTTCAAAAGGATGAAACACCGCATCTCCCCACCACCCCATCAGTGAAAATCAGCCTGCTCAATGATAAGTACCTTTGAAAATCATACCACCTTCCTAGGAACCTGATTATTGATTTAGGAAACAAATTTCACCCTATTAGTGAAAACTCTAGCCAACTTTCTCTAAAAGTAACATTTAACTTAAACTCTATAAATGTGTTTTGAAATTTTGGGTGTCTTTCATTAATTTCAAGGGATCATTAATGCCTTTCTCCTGTGATGGTCCACTGTTTTGATATTGATATGATTGATATTAAAATCCTAATTTTTGGGGAAAGATAGAAAAAATGTGGTGTAATGATAATGACTTTTCTGAAAATTGAGAAAATATTACGTAAAACTGGTTGAAGAGAATTGGGTCATTGCAGTCTATCAAATTGGTGCTTAGTGGTTCTGTTGTAAAATTCCACTGACAAATTTGTTTTGCCTTGGGATACAAAGTACCTACATCTCTAAGAGTGAAGTTTTATGCTGACACATGTGCTAACATTTTCACCTTTTCTGTTGAACTAATCCTATTTGTCATGGAAAGGTTAAAGACTATTGCACAGAGAAAACAAGAATAATGTTTAGCCCAGCATTGTTTGTTCTTGGCTATAAATCATTGCTTTTTTAATTATAAAATTCTCTACATGGCTTTGAAATGTGAAAACATTTGAAAAATATAAATTATAATTGATTTCTGAAAATATTTTTGATAAAATGTGTCATGTTGTACTGTTAAAATAGTTACATTTTGGAACATACAGATGTGTAAAAGACAAAGCAAGTCTGCAGTCTTCTGGTAGATGATTATGGGTGGCTATTGTTACATGGTAAAAGAACCATTACAGGGTAAAAGAGAGAGGGGAAAATGCAGAGAGATCACGTAAAAATTTGACTGTTCCTTGTGGCAAGACTGCCATTATTTGCACAGCAGCCTGCTCTCGTTTTGTATAGCCCACCAAAATCTTTATTCAATGGTGCTTTTTCCCCTTACTGAATTTTTTATCTTTCTTGTACATTGTTTTTTTTCCTTCCTTATTTTTTTGTGAAGCCATGCAGTTCAAGCAGTGATTTGATTGATTATGCTGCAGCACTTCCAGGCTTTCAGACTTGAAGAGACTTTTAAAACAGCTTATTTCAAGTTAGTATTTAACTTGCTAAATTGTCACATGTACTGTGGGAAGTCACACATATCTGATTTCTCCATTTCAGCTCATTGATCAAGTAACTTATTGTAAAGGAAAGTTTGAGAAGCATTTGTGAGCATTCAGATGTAGGTTGTGAAAGAAGGGTGTGTGGTAATGCAGGTTCTGGTTTATGTCTTTTCTGTTTCAATAGAAAAGTGAGCTTAACAGCCTGTATACATGCAGCATTGTTCTCTATATTCTCTATGTTAAGATACTCTTTTGAGATGTGTAAAGACAGATGAACTGAACAAATACATACATAAAAAATACCTGTGTCACACACTGAAGTTTAGACTAGATTGAAGATAGCAATTCTTATTGAAATGTACTTTGATCAGTGGTATTCCTGAGAAACATTCTATAACTAGTTCCTGTGCTTATACTTTCAGGCTTTCCGAACATTTAGATTGTGAATATCTTTTAGGGCCATAGTTATATAATCTGTTTACTTGGAAAATGGAAATATATGGACATTAGTTACATAATCTAAATAAGAATAAAATAAAAATTTTCATCGCAAATCTCCATGACTATTTACTGTCGTGTATTTATAGGACACTTTTATATACATCTATATTAACAAGGAAAGGCTTAGTGATGCATTATGCAGGATGTCTAGATGCTACGTGATACCGTATCTAAGAAGGGACCATATACAGTATTTTTCATTTGATTTTATAATTTTTAAGAATTTTAACATTTTTTCTGCATTTTATACTTTGGATCTAAAATGTTTTTCTAAGCTTTGGTCTGTTCATACTGCGAGTAGCTAAAAGCTGAGTTCTTTTGAAAATCTTCCTGTTCTGTTTTCATACTGCAATTTTAATATACTCCAAAGAACAAAATTACAACAAAAGGCATTTTTTTAAGCTAGCATATTGATGAGTTGAAGGAAGTGAATTTGTTCATGAAAGGTTTTGACTGATGAGGGCCACCAGTTACGTTTGAACTGCAGACTAATCATCTGAGAACAATTTAAAAGGCTACTGTTTTCTGTTCAGTGTAGAAAATTTATTTATGAGGCTGAAAGTTCTGTGTTTTCAGACATACCTAATCCACTGCCTCATACCAGTCACTAAAAAAGCCAAGGCTGGTTGGTGGTTGAAATCTTCATAGATGTCATTCAGAATAACTAAGGCTAGCTGCAGCAGGTTTTCTGCTATTTGTTCTGTGTATGCAGTATTGCAAGAAAAAAATAAATCCATTCAAACCCAGGAATTTCATTGTAAAATTATAAAATTATTTTGAAAACTAAGGGAAATAAAGTGGCCGAACCATTTTAGTCCTTGTTAAAAGCTGAGAAGACAAGGAGTGCTAGTGTCTCACTTTAAGCCGTGAGCAAACAAGAGAGCACAAGGTTTTGTCTTCAAGTGTGGTTCAGGAAGGTGAGCTGTGGTGAGCCAGCAGCTCATTACCATTGTGAATGAAAGCCCCATTCCTCATCCGCTCTCACGCTCGCTGATCTGGGCCAAGTCCAATATTTACGTCACTTTTAGCAAGCCAGTTTAGGTCACTATGCTGGTACAAAACTAAACTGTTACAACAAATGAATACTTTTCTGTCACTTTAGTGACCTGAAGAATTACTGTGGTGTTTTGCACTGTTACCAGAACTGTCACAAAAGAGCACAGTCACACTGCTGGGTGCAGCATGAAGAAGAGGAATGAGACAACCATGTCCAGTGACAATGAGCTGTCAGATAACTCAGCTTTCTAATGAACCACATTCGCACTAAGCAATAAATAATAGTTTGACTTTCAATCCACACTGGCAACTTCATAGGCAAAAATGCAGATTTTAAAGGGTGATGCATGTGACACCTTGAGAGATGATAGAGTAGGTAAAAGCCTCCTCGAACTCCTATTTTACTAAAATTGAAACCACATATCTTCTCTAAAGATAGGGCTGCAGTGTAGTCTGAAGTGTGACTGCAGCTCACCTTGACAGATGAGGTTTTGAGGGTGGTAGTTAAATTACCGATAGAGCTGGAGCTGCAGAGAATGCTGACTGCTGAGAGCCTGGCTAAATATTCACGTGGTGAGTCTGTGCCCAGTGCTGTGCCTATGTCCTCATTACTACAGAGGCTGACTACTGGTGTACAGATACCCTGTGAGATAAGCGGCTTTTCAGCCCTGGCCTCTGGAAGAAGATGACTTCGCTAAGTAGTAAGCTTGGGCAAATAAGAATCTGTTATGGCACCTTTATAAGATCAGAAAACGCATCTATGAAAATGGCAATACTTTGTGTTACTGCTACAAGTTAAGTTCACAAAGATACATGGTTATTGAAAACTTCATACCAGAAAAAATGTATCATATGCTAAATGCTGTTGCCTTTTTCACTGATAATTTTCTGTAAGAAAGGAAAAATGCAGTAAAAATAGATATACAAGGCATGTTTACATGATTCCCTTTCAGCATTCTCTGATCCTGATTTTCTGTTGCTCCACACCCTTTTTATCTGTACAAAGTGACTGAAAAGTGGGTGTAAAACATTACCATTCTGATTTGCTAGCATTAACACCTTCCTTGTATTCACTTCACAGTAGATCAGATGACTAGACAACATGCATCACACGGGAAGATAAAAGGTTTATTTTTCAGAAGTGCTAAAGTCTCAGTATGCCTATGAAATTCAGTGAGAGCACAGAGTGCTTAGTCAACAGCTTTGTTCTTTTTAAATATCTGGAAAGAGACTTGTACACAGTGCCCTACCTCTTTGAGCCATTTACATTTGTGTAGTGTGAGTGTGAAATCCCATCACCCTGTGAAGGCAATGACCTTCAGTGACTGCGCAATCACATCACTGAGCATTTTACAGAGCTGAGTGAAGCTGAAGTTGGCTTTTAATTGGCAACAGTAAAATGTACTGTAAGAAGTACCACGAAAGTCCATTGTAATTATATAATTTACTTGCTATTTATAGATAATTTTGCAGGTTACCTGGGCTTGTTAAAAAACAGGTTGTAACACTGCCTGACATTAAGACTTCCTCAGACTTCCAAGTTGGAGATTATTTTATCTGTGTTTTCTATCTCAGTGAGACTAGGCTGTTTGTGCTGCAGTTTTCCTTGCTGGATTTGTGCTGCAGGCTGATTTTTTTTTAAAAAAGTTACAATTCAGAAAAAGCAATCCAACTATTTTGAAGGGTGAGTCCAGAGGAAAATGTCATTTTGTCCGTGTTAAAACATTCAGACACTAATTTGAAGTGGTGCATCACCTTCATTCTGGGGGTGTGCATTTCATGTCACTGAAAACTGGCACAGTTGACCTGAACAAAGGTCACAGTTCACGTGGGTGTAGGAGAGAATTGTTAGTATTCGGTTGATATTATCGGTCGGTCTACCGAGCTTGTTGAAGCTCCTGCGTATAACAACAATATATAGGGACCTTTCCTAAGGAATTATTAACTAGTTTTCTCCTTGGTACTCATAGACACAAGAGGATTTTCCTTGTAACAGCTCTGGACCAAGGCAGTATGGAAGCACAAAAGAAAGACCACACATTTTGTATTCTTGTCATATCTTCCACGTCCTGCTGACCCTGGGAAAGAAAAACAGATGACTTAGAAAATGGACTAAATGTAATTTCAAGGGGAAAATCACTAAACTAGAACAAGAATTCTGTGGCAGAAACAGGAGATGGAGAAACTGTCCCTGGGAGTAGAGGCGTGAGACAGAAGTCTGTAGGAGTGAGAGGGGGCTGCTGGCTCTGGTGAGGGCAGGCTGGGGCTGGGGAGCTGAGAGCGGAGAAAGAGGGGAGGGCTAGTGCTAGCCAAGGGGGAATCTGGAGCTCGTAATGAGACTGGATTTGGTATTATTAACTGTGCCATTTCTCAGGTTTTTGAGCACTTGATTTTATAACTGTATTTGCGTTTCTTGTTCTTTTCCCTGTGTGGTTTTTCATTATTATTATTTGAATACTAACACCAAAAAGATTAAACACCTAGAGAATATAACTGAATAGAGGTGATACAATTTTTATTAAAATTAGTTTATTGTGATATTCTGCAAGTGCATAAATCCATTATTTATTTAGTTCTTTCTTTTATCCTACTTGCTCTGCTTTTCTCAAGTACTTGTTTTTTAAAGTAGAAGAAACTTTTAGCCTAGTGCCTTTCTGTTTCTCCTAACTATTCCGAAGAAGAGCAAAATGTTTTATTGACCAAGGTATCTAACTCCCTTATTGTCACTATAGTTATCTGAACTGAACAGCTGGTCCAGGGTTTCTACAATAAGCATACTCGTGTAGGGCCCCATTTCCTTAGCGGTCTTGAACAAGTATTGCTTTTACCTGACTCCAGCCCCTGCTATAAGGTTTTTTCATATTAGGAATTGTTACAATATTCAAAATGCCTTGTGCTTAATGGGAAGTTGAGATTGAGGAATGAAGAAATGTGCAGAACAAAATGAGATTCATTCACCCATAATACTTCAAGAGAAGCTAAACACTTCTTCTCTTTGTACAGTTGATGATAGATCCTTTCTGACAAGTTGAAATATGCTCCAAACAAGAATTTATACCAAATGATTAAAGAGATTTGAGTGAGAGCTCTATAGTAATTTCTTGTTGTGTTAAATGAAAATAGTATAATACCCTCTCCAACAGTAGCTTTTTCAGCCAAAGCTGTGTGTTAATGTTTTGTTCCCTGTGGAACAGGTTATTGTGGACCTGTGCTTAAACCAGGCTACTCCTTATATTGTGTGGAGGAGTTATAATACGTTAAATATTTTTCAGGTGGTACTTTCTGCAATTTAGTAAAGATCATTATCATAATTTGTTTTGACTTGTGAAAATATTGTTCCTTGATTAAATTCCTGCAGTCAAGGCATCTGGTACAGATGCACTAAACAGCATTATTAAGTGATTTCTATGGCAATAACAAGCCATAGAAACTGTCTCTCCTGTTCACCATGACATGGTCCTTCTTAGATTATAGCAATGGGATTAGCAAGCTCATAAAGCAGAACTTCAGATATTGCATTCTATGAGAAGCAATTCAGTATCTTTTTAGTTTGTTAATATATTTAACCATTCTTCTTTTTCCTGCTTTATAGTTTTCTGAGGTTTTGTTGCTGTTTGGATCCTTCTAGCAGGATGTTTTTTCTCCAGCTTCCCTTTGAAAACTTTGCTGCTGCAACAGGGGAAGTTATTAAAGATTTATCCTTGTATGAGAACAGCTAGTACAGTTGGAAAATCTTCTAAAATCATATTTGTCATGAAGGTTTGTAAATAATTTTGAAAAGGATTGTCTAACAGTGAATAATGCAAAGGAATTCAATGAATTGCAGAAGATAAATTGATGGATTTGCATTTCCCCCTCCATTTTAAGCTTTGGATCTGTATTCATTTGTAGATCTTCACTTATTGTATTTGTTTATTTAATATGTAACTGAAGTTACATATAGAACAGCTCCCTAAAGCTCTACTGTTCTTGAGGGACAGGGTAGATAGGCTCAGTGTGACTCACGGCAGATACAGTTGCAGTGTAACAGTTGCACAGGTGCGATTATACTGTCTCAAATCAGCTTGTGATGCCCTAGTGTTAATTGGAAAGGTAGATATGCTTTTGCCTCTCCAGTTTATACTTTATTGGGTAAGCCTTGCTGTGGTACAGAAGTATTTGGGTTCCACAAGTATATGCCAAGTACCTGGCATTTTCATTTCTACAGTACTCTCAAATGTTCTCACACTGGCCAATTCATCAGATGGCTAGCTAAGCCCGCTTTGATGGCTTAGGAGTGCACAGTAGGTCTTTTTCAAGGCCAGGGATCTGGCCTGCCTATTAGAGGTTTAAATTTGGTATTATGTAGCATAATCCACCAAATGCTTTGGCTATTATATTCCCTGTAAAAATAAAGCAGATTTCGCTGAACTAGACAGCCCTATCAGATCATGTACTTGTGAACTATTTATGATAAAAACATAAGCATAAAGTGGTAGCTGCATTTCCATATTACAGGCTGAGGCATACTCAAGAGGCCCCTAATCCTTGACTGCTGCTTTTAGGTACTATTGCAATAGAACTAATATATTGCTGTCTAGAGTCTAACTTGGTCAACTGACAGTGCTTTACTGAGCAGGAAAGCTCTGCTTTAGTACTTGTGTAGTAATTCTGTTGTTTTTTCTAAACCATTTTTATATCACACAGAATTTAGAATGAATAATTACCATTACAACATCTAATGCAGCTGGCTATTTATCACAGTCCATTCAGTGTCATGCTGTTACTTTGTTATTGAGCTCAATAACTTGTATGACTGAAGAACATCTTGTGTTTGATCAAAGGGCATTTCTTGAAAGGTATCCAGCGTTCATGTGGAGAGACAAGAATCTATGATATCTCTTAATAGTTCATTTCAGTAGATGATTTCTGTTGTCATTTGAGGTGAGGATTTAGATTCCAGACATTCATCTAGCCTTGCATATGTTTTAAACCTTCATCTTTAAAGATACAGAGGCTTCATTTCATGCATTTTAAATCATCCTGGTAAAGTCACTGGTATTAGTCATAAAGCATAAGTTTCTGCATTTGCCTAAGACTGTGTGGGAACAGAAACAGAGAGCAATACTTCTACCTATATGTGATCGGGGCTCCTAAGATTGCTGCAAATGGCAAAACTTCATCTTATTAAGTTTGGATCTTCATTACTGACTATGAGGACTCAGCCTAACTAAAAAGATAAAATATTCTTAGTTTGATCACTAAACAGATCCCCTAACTGCTTAGCTCTGAAGTTTAGCTAGATGCCTTTCCCAACTTTTAATATGAGGAGTTTTGAATTTAAAAGATGTGAAGACATGAGCAGAGAATATAACCTTGTGTTTTAATTAAAGAATTAAATTTCTGTTTGAGAATATGCTTTGTTATGTACTACATATGAACTGGCTGGTTTGCTTTAGGTTTTTGATATAGTCACTTAGATGTCGTAAGCTAGCAAACCTGTAAATAGATTAATATTATTTTTTTAAAAGTATTAAAAATAAAAAGAAAATTAATATAGGAAAAGATCTATAAAAAAGAGAATGACAAGTTTTATTGGAAGAAAATTTCAAAACCAATTGCATTTAGATTAAGTACTTTCCTGCCATTTAAGATGAGGGTCCAAGAAGCCAGAGAACAATGGCTATGTCTATCATTATCATTCAAGTGATAAAAGAATATGTTATATGATGCTATGATTTAACTATTCATTTTATTAGAAAAGTATGTTTAGTGAATTTTAAATCAGTAAGGGGAGGCATTCCTAAAACTACACAAGGAGAATATATGGATTCTAAAATTAGACTTAATAAATTACTCATTAAAGTTTTATTATAGATTTGAAAAGTGGAAATTTACTTGGAATTCTTTAATTTGTAGCTGCTTGAAGTTCAATATCGTATTTTCCTACATGCAAGTCTAAAACCTGTAATAATTTGAGTTAACATGTTCAAATAATATTTAAAAGGGGAAAAAAATGCAATTTATGGTAACTGAAAGCCAAGTCTCAAAGGAAGAAAAGAGCTAGATTTAGTCATCCATTTCTTGAGGAATGCATTTGTCAGAGTGAGAACAGACGAAGTATTTTTGCTCTTGGCTTCAGAAGAATTTGTGTTCTTTCACATTTTTCTTCTCCCCAAGCTTTTATTGCTGAGCACAATGTTGTATGGTATGGGGTATCTGTTTGGTCAGTTGGTGCCAGCTGTCCCACCTGTGTCCCCTACTAACTTCTTGTACATCCCCAGCATAGTCACTGGTGGGGTGGGGTGAGAAACAGAGAAAAAGTCTCTTCCCATCTCTTGCAGGATGAATTCTAGGCTTTTGGGGGCAGATGAGATCCTGTTGCAGGTTGATGCCAGGGAGGGTTTGTGCTGAATTTACGTACCTTCCTGAAAGTGTGAGCAACTGTAGTAATTTTTGAGATGCACCACGTAACACCAGCCTGAAGGAGCAGAAGCTGGAATGGTTTGTAAAGGTATTCTCTATCCTAAAGTACTTGCAATGAACCAAAGCAAAAATTAGAATTTAGGTACGCTATAGTTACTCAATAAACTTCATCATATCCTCTGCAAGGCCTTTTCATGTAGAACTAACATACTGAGACTGTTAAAATAAATGTGGCACCAAGAATTTCAAGTTTGCTAAAAAGATCAGAATGTTCTGTGTCTCTAAGACTGAGGTATTTTGTTACCTGGATTGGCTTGAATTGTTAACAAGATGCAAATAAGTATAATTAGCACTTGAATGTATCCACAGAGCTAAGTGCTAGCCCCTGCTGTACTCTGAATGAGAGGGGCATTTCCCAACCCCAGCTCAACAGCCCGCTTCACGTGTTAGTGTGACTGATAATAAGCTCAATAGAGTGGCTGGTTTTACTAGCATGATCTCAGTCTGCATAAATACAATTATGCCCTTTCGAATTGAGGGCTTGTTCGTGCATCTTTGGCAGGGGTGGTAGAAGAAGTAAGAATGTAGGACTTTGCAGCTGACTCTGTAGATCATGTCCTGGATGGGTTTCAGGACTAATTTAATTAGGCAGCAGCCCAGGATAATCAGGGTCGGTGAAATTGCCCGGTTGATTATTTTGCATGCTGAGCTTGCTGTTGCTGCTGCAAGAGAGGTTAGTGTTTGGTGCAGTGGTTGCTGAGCAATCTCCTCAAGCTGCAGTGACAGCTGTGGCCTGGGGGATATGGGAACAACAAACTTGGCTCTGAATGTACTCTCACCCTCATCTTCAGCTCCATCTCTTCTGCCTCCCTCACCCTTACTGTGGAACATCACTAGTCTTCAGTGCAGAAAAATTCAGTTCTGTCTGCAAAGCTGAGAAACTGCTTTGGCTTTGTGCATATCTGCTAATGGTGCTAGCCTCCTGCAGGGTAGTGGGTTAAAGTGCAAGTAGATGTCTTTCTAATGAAGTTTATCAGATCATAATCTAAACCAACACATCAACCTTGTTCCCTTTGACTCTATAGATGACACCTATTATTAGGACAGGAGTAACATGGGTAAAGGTACTACTTTACTTTCACTGTTGCAGGAGCAACACAGTTGTGGGGCTTTGATAAAGGGTTTGCTTTCACAGAAAAATAAATCTATCAGTTATTGCTATTGACATCGATAACACCTACAAACACGTAAGGAAGTAATTAAATAACTGGAAAGTGAAAGTTAAATAATGAACAACTCTCTTCTTTCATATTCTGTAACATCCTCAGAAGGAAAAAAAATTCCCACCTGTTAAAGGGTCTCTCACAGGTGCTAATTGTTGCTCCTGGGGAAAAGGAGAGGCAATGAAATAAGGTGTTTTGACTAATTTTCTAATGTTATTTCTTCAGTTTAGGATCACGGCACTGATAAAAAAAGGAAGAGAAGCGATAAAGAAATAAGTTTTTTCCCATTGGTGATTACTTTGGTGCAATAGGTACAGGACTATGTAAACATATTATTTGAGATTTTATAGGATTTAATCTCCAGGCTTTAGTTTGAGGTTATACTAATTGTCTTGCCTTTTCTCCTCCTTTCCTTTTGTTATCAGTTTGGGCAATATTGCTTACTCTAGCTGAGCTTCTCATACTGGTTGTGATGGTGGTGATTGCATGAAGTCAGTTCAAAAGCTGGATGGCTTTTGGAACTGGTTATACAGAAGCCGAGGAAATGACAGAAGAGAAGATTGAATGTGGTGAAGGGAGAAAATATAACAGTGATTGTGACAGTTATTCCTGAAGGCTGTTTCAGACTGACCTAGTTGACCACCTCACAGGTTTCTGGTCTAGCCTGTGTCAGTAATCAGCAGGAACAGCCGTGGCGTGAGTAATGGTGAGTTAAACGGCCTAAAAGCAAAGGTTTTGTTTCCCGGATGACAAGCTGAGAGCTGCAGATCCCCGAAGGCCAGTGGTATCTCTGAGTTGCTCAGCTAGTGAAATCTAGACTCCACTGCAGTCAGCGGGAGTCTTCCTATGCCATTAAGTGTAGACAGCTTTCAGTCTAAATGTGGAGAGGGGCATTATCACTGATTATAAAGCCACCGCAGTGTCCAATTCTAGTGTAAGAAATTATGTTCCCTCCATTTTATTTTGAAATAAATTTATACTTTAATTTGAAGAGTTTATGCAAAGATGTAGACATTGAGATTATTTTCTGTTGAATTCATCTGCTCAGAATATTTTTGATTCCCCTGAATTTAGTAAGAAATCTCTCATATGCATCAGTTGGAATGAGGATTTATGTTTTAATTAAAAATTTTAGTCCAGTTAATCGAAGCACCTTTAAGTTAACCCGTTTTAACAAGTGCAAATCATTAGCCACTTTCTTGCAAAGATTAATGCTTACAGCCGAGATTTTTCTGGTAGAAGCCAATAGAAGCTGACCATGACAGTAATACAGTTTGTGAAAGTGTTAGGCGGTCATTTGACTTAGATTTCTTAAGAAATCTTCTTTTCAAGTAAAGAAGCATAAAGTTGAAGCCAGCAGAAAGTTATAATAATTGGGCACAAGCATGTGTGAAAAGGATTGTTAAGCAATAGAGGAATTTTTAAAAATCTGAATGGCAAGTGTACATTTACATGGAGGATCTGTATAATACTTGGAGTTTATTGTGCTTGGTCTTTTTAATCCTACAAAACTTTGACAGAGAAGTAGAGAAGAAAGTATTCTGCTTGCTTGCATGCTTTCAATGACAGTGTTTATTTTTTCCTAACTCTTATTTTGAAAAAGTCTTGAAATCAAAGAGCTAGAATGCTGAATGAAATATTTGTTGTCTTTGAGAAAATTTTAGTTACTTCCTTTAAGAAGACGAAAAAAAGTTCTGATTAATTAATAGTATGATAAATATTTGTTAAGCAAATGGTATCAAATTGACATACCAGATTGTCTGTTCTCAAAAGTCTGTGCAGATGTGGCTAAGTAAAGCATTTTTACCTCTGCCGTGAAAATCATCTGTACATAATTATATATTGCATCTGTGCCCAGACTGCAATGTTTTTGTAAAGCTATGCCTCATCTTTGATTGAAAATTTTAGTCGCCTTTTCAAGTACATTAATATTATCTGTAAGAGAAAGTATTTGAATTAAATTTATACAAATCCTCCTATATGAGGGCCCTAATGAATTATCTTAACAATTTTTGACAGTTTCATTTTATTAGAATATTTAGAAAAAAGTATCGTCACAAATGTAATTTCAGTAGTGCAAGAGAGAAGTATATCGGTGTAAGAGTAATATTCACGCCAGGGAAATTAAAACTGATGGTGGATAGCAGATGCACTTTTGAAGGCCAGGGTTACAATATCTCTCTGATAAGAAGGTTGCAAGAATTACATCTTTTTATAGCATCACACCTATGACTAAGCAGTAAAAAGCATTTAATCTACGTTCTTTTTTCTAAAGTAGGTTTTGTCATAAAACTTGATTTCTATCATGATATAATGTAGAATTGTAATACAGTTGAAAATTGTGCATGTGGCATGTTCTGCTTCCGTGATGTGCATTTCTCATGGAATAAAATGCTCACAGTCTGAATAAATTATAGAAATAAAAAGGTAAGCAATGTTTGCTTTTAGCCAGACAATGCAGTAGAAAATAATAAAACAGTGTTTTGGCACAACAAATTCTTAAGTATGATAAACCTGTGATAATGTGATTGTAGACTTCAAATTTCTAATACTGTATTCAGTCAAAGTGACATTGAAGTATTGCATTTACTCTAAATTTATCTCCCAGTTTTCTATCCCAGAATTTATTTTGCAGTTGTAAACATTTCTATCTACAGGGACTTTTGTTTGTTATAACTAGTTTCTTGATTCAGCTTATTAATACACAGCCTATGCATTCTTATCTTTTGTTTAACATTGCTTGCATTTCCAGAAATAGTTCATTTGGGATAGGATACTCTCCCAAGCCTGTGAGGAGAAGAGCATGACACATTATTTGTTAAGTATGGGAAGGATAAGAGAACACAATCATTATAATGTAGTGTTCATGCACTGAGGTGAACTTAAAAGGGCAGGCTTATTATTTGTGACCTTCTTTCTATCCTATAATTTGTCTGAGTGTTGATGATTTTTGTTATGAATGCAAATTGTAAAGATTTGCCACACATGGCAGTTGCAGTATAACAGTTGTAAACTATGGAATAGAGTTGAGGGAAATAACTGAACTGAAAAAACAAAACTCCTTAGTACCTTTATAAAGTCTGTAGGCAAATGAGAATTTGTTGAATGGTTTTGAAGGCTGCCTTTATTACCAGGTGTATCTAGGATGTGGAAAATCTGTAGTCAGTGAAAAATTATGTTTTCCCTCTCTGCTTTTCATGTTGTGTGACATCAATAAACAAACATCTGCCTTACAGGAGCTCCATAATCCTCTATAACTCTTTGGGATTAACCACCTTTGATCTGAACATACTTCTGTGTCTAATCTTTAGTCTTTTTTATGTTCTGGGCTTTTCCCCTGCTAGTCTTGGTTTGAACATTGCCCTTAAGAAAACAGACTTAATGTAATAACTGTGTTTCAAGATGTATGTAACACTATTAAGACGATTAAGCTGGAGCTTTTGGGGAGGGGAAAAAACAAAGGCAGCTGTTTATGACCTAACTATATTTCAAAAAATCATTCTGCTACAGGGTAAGATTTGATCAAGCAAAGTATTCATATTCACAAAAGAAATTAAGATTGCATTCTGGAATTGAAAAACTTGGCATGTTTATATCATGGGCAAAAATTTATGTTGGTTTCCTCACAATTTATTCACAGTGGATTCATTTCCATGGTATTTTGGTGGTAAAACATTTGGCAAGTTATTTCCTAACAGTGATGCTAGCATGGTCCAATGCTATGAAAAAAATTTGGATAATGGGATAGTCAGAAAGCATCTGCCAACCTGAGGAGGAAAGTCATACAGCAGACTCACTCTTAGCTTTTTCTGGCACCCTAGTAAAGAAAAGGGTAGAAAACAGTTGGAATGGCGAGCAAAAAAAAAAAAAAAAAGGTGGGGGGGGGGGGGGGGGGGCGGTAACAGCGACAGCAAGAAAAAGGAAGAAAAATGACTGTGTGGAGGACTGTGTGGACCTGGCAAAAGGCATTTGCCACAATAAGAACTGGGACACAGGGCTGATCTAGGTCTGTGTAGCAGGATAGGAGGCCAGTAAATCCAGGCTAACACACTAGATTTGCACGTAAGACTACAGAATTGCAGTGCAGCAACCAGTGTGATCGTGAAGTTAATGCCTATCATTGACATGAGTAGGACTGTTAAAATGTCTAAAAGCATTGCTAATACAAATCCTCTAAGTTCTCTCATGGTTTCTCACTGCATGGTCATTGTAAAAGAAAAATACAAATGGTTTGGTTATGGAACTTTGAATCTTTTATTGCAATTTCAGCTTCTTAAATACTGTTACATTTTCCTGAAGTTCAGTTATGGTTTGGTCAACAAATAGGATGGGTTGACATAAGTTTTGGAAGAGAAAATGAATTGTAGTGGGGGCGCATCATATTTTCTACTCTGAACATTCATCCTTTTGCTTGTGTGTGTCAGATCAAACTAATCCCACCTCCAGCTCAATGACTAAACTAGACATGCAAATAAGCAGTTTTGTATACAAAGTTTAATGTTTGAATGATAATGCTTTGAGAGAATTTATGAATGAAAATTTGAAGTTTATTTCCCCTCAAGACTGTTAGATGCTATACTCTTAAATAAATATATACAATTTCTACTTTTATGTTCTTCCTTACCTAATCTTTTAAATTTGAAATATTTTATGAATGATATGTAGGATTGAGTGCACCCTCAGCAAGCTTGCAGATGGCACCAAGCTGAGTGGTGCTGTTGACATACCTGAGGGAAGGGATGCCATCCAGAGGGACCTGGGGACTTGGACAAGCTTGAGAAGTGGGCCCATGTGAACCTCATGATATTCAAGACCAAGTGCAAGGTCCTACACCTGGGTCAGGGCAGCCCCCAGCATCAGTAGAGGCTGGGGGATGAAGAGAATGAGAGCATCCCGGTGGAGAAGGACTTGAGGGTACTGGTGGGTGAAAAGCTGGACGTCAGCTGGCAATGTGCACTTGCAACCTAGAAAGACAACCACATCCTGGGCTGCATCAAAAGAAGTGTGGCCAGTAGGTCAAGGTGGTCCTACCCCTCTGCTCTGCTCTGCTCTGCTCTGCTCTGCTCTGGTGAGACCCCCCATGCAGTGCTGTGTCCAACTCTGGAGTCATCTTCAGAATGACATGGACTTGTTGCAGTGAGCCCAGAGGAGGCACACAGATATGATCAGAGGGATGGAACACCTCTCCTATGAGGACAGGCTAAGAGCGTATGGGGTTGTTCAGCCTGGAGAAGAGAAGGTTCCAGGGAGGCCTTACTGCAGCCTTTCAGTACTTAAAGGGGGCCTATAAGAAAGATGGGGGCAGAGTTTTACCAGGGCCTTTTGTGATTGTGTGAGGGGTAATGATTTTTAACTAAAAGGGGGTACATTTAAACTAGATATAAGGAAGAAGATTTTTACAGTGAGGGTGGTGAAACACTGGAGAAGGTTGCCCAGAGAGGTGATAGGTGCCCCATCCCTGGAAACATTCAGGGTCAGGTTGGTCGGGGCTCTGAGCAAGCTTTAGCATCTAGCTGAAGATGCCCCTGCTTATTGCAGGGGGGTTGGATTGGATGACCAACCATCAAACCTTAAGTGTTCTGTTATTCTACATGATTTTCTTTTTGAAGTGTTTTGAGATCAGTGTGGAATTTGCTATGTTGTTGTTAGATGAAGAAAATAAGCAGGTATATGCAGCAGCCCTGATGAAACTGTAAATAAATGTTAAATATGACCAATATTTTATAAAATATAAATTTTTATATTAAATTAGTCCATTAAGACAGAGAAATTTATCTGTTAAGGCCTTAACTGCAAACATTGAAATTGCAATACAAATAAGTTTTTTATTATTTCAAAAGGAAAAATGTAAAACCAGCAAATTCAAGAACGACCAGAAAAATCCGATGTTTTACAAATATCATAAAGCTACTTTTCCCATTTCCTAAGCAATTGAGTCATTAGAAAAGATGCAGAATATGTACTATGCAATAATCTAAGCTTGCTGTACAGTTTATGTATATGTCTTTGCTTATACCTGGTATCTCTGCAGTGTTAAACAGAACTCACAACTGAAGAAATAGAAAGGAGAGACAAAACAGAGAACTTGACGGCAACCCAGCATTTTCCATTTCTTAGTACTTTG
This sequence comes from Falco naumanni, assembly GCF_017639655.2. Classification (NCBI taxonomy): domain Eukaryota; kingdom Metazoa; phylum Chordata; class Aves; order Falconiformes; family Falconidae; genus Falco; species Falco naumanni. The sequence goes on from NC_054056.1 coordinate 95,036,157, forward strand.
TTTTGTGGTCTTCATGATTTATAACAAAAATATTTTCATATATAATCCATTATGTTAATGTTAGTGGTAAGTCCTATTATTATTTGATTTATATGCCATATAAGTAAATTAGAACATGGAGGAAAGACAAACTCTGAAGTTACTTTCTCATTCAGTGTAGAAATGCAGTAAAGCAGCAAAGCGTTCCTAAAGGTTATGAGATTGTATTCTTAGCACAGTTTATTCATTCAATATTATCAGGGTTTTTATATCTTCTTTGGCTACAGATGAAAATGCTTTTTTTCTTCTCAAAGATAACCGTAAAATTGACATCTTAGTGAAAAGACCTGTTATCCCTATTAAATCTCTTCATTCTGACCCATGTTTTGCTGTGCTTCTTGTGAGCACCCTAGAGAGATGGGGCAGGAAGATGATTTGCTTCTTATTGCTAAACATCAAGAAAATTCTACTTGCTGAGCAATTTAGTTAGAGGTGTACAAGCGTGAAAAGGCTTTTAAGGTGCAGCTTGATTTTCCTGTGAAAACAGCAACAAGAACAGCCTTTTAAATTGTAATATGGGCAGATCTCATCCAGAAATCTCAGTGTGGAGCCCCACATTTTCATAGTCCCTTTCAGCTGAGCAATGACTGGAAATCTCATTTACGTTCATTGGCAACATCTGGTTTTTTGTCTGGGACAGTCACCTTTGCCTTTTTCTGGTGCTGATTGATGAAATTCTTAGTTTGCAATTAAGAGTTGTATAACAGTTTCCACTTATGCCAGTTTCTAAGAAATTAGATGTTTGATTTCTTTTACCCAACATGCTATTCAGGCATTTCCAATACTGCAAAGGAAATGTGTGAAAAATACTATCAACTGAGAGAGGATATCCAACATGGGAAGTGTATGTTGTATCTAATGTTGGCTTATGGGAAGCTCTTCATTAAAATATGGAACTTGCTTATAGAGAAGTGTTTTAATATATGCAAAAAAGTGCTTTTGGCACGTAGTTGAAAAATATTTCCACTGGTAGGAAAGAATATAAAAACTGAAATAACTTTTCAGTTTGAAATGTTAATGTGTACTGGTATTCATTATCCTGAGTCACAAATAATGAACATGGCAGAGCAAAGGGCATAATATGAAAGTCGTGAATTCAGAAGTCAGCTGAGAATTTCTCTATTTCCTATGAAGGCATGTGTATGGATTATAGTTACCTTTTTTTCAGTAAGTATAATGTTAATGTATAATGAAATCTAGGAATTTAATGAACTCATTTATACCTATCACTCCATATTCTTACAGTAGCTAACAATATCAAATAACATGGTAATAAGAAACATATGAAATGTGCTTCCAGGATTAAATATTGAAACAGTATGGTAATATTTTAAAATGCTGACTGTTGATAGAAATGGTGAAGCAGACTGACAATACTATCATTTTTCTCTATCAGTTGCATTATGTTCTCCATAGGCTGCACAGTATAGTGTACATTTTTCAGAAATTTCTAATGAGAAACAGGCTGGGGACTTATGTACATTGTGTGTGAAAGACCTAAATAAAAAAAAAATAGTTGATGTAAAACTGAGTAACAAAGCAGTATTCAATATCTGAAAAATGTTTATTGTTCTACTGTAAGCAGAACTTTTTCATGATGAAGTTCTGGAACAATTCCTTTAAATGCATCATTTTGTGCTTACAGATAGACCAAAAGGTTGGTGAATATTAACATAAGGCTCTTGTAACAATGCTGTTTTACACATTCCAGCTTAGTACAACCATGTGACATTAGTCCCCCAAGGTGAATTTTTTCAAGCTATAAAAATAATTAGTCTTGACAGATGAAGGTGAGGTATTCTAATTTTTATAGTATTATAAACATTCCAAAATTAGAATTTTGTATATGAAGAAACACATTTTTTCTCTCTATTCTACAAAAAAAGTTTGTCCATGTGTATGTTTAGTGTATTTAATGTAATTTAATTAATGAGGATACTTCTGTTTGTATGATCCTCATTTCTGTAATGTTAGCAGAAAACAAAACAAAACAATCCACAATCAAGACTTATAATGTATGCATTTAAAGGTGCTATATTTATATCAAACAAAGCCAAGTATTTTCCTAAGCCAAAAGAAAAAAATCTACTATATAAATGCAATTTGAGAAACGCTAACCGATTCTTACTTACATATATATTTGCAGTGCCAGCTGACAACATTCTGGCTGATGTCAAATACAGACTGAGAACAGTATTTTGATGTTGTTAAATAGGACATGGTACCTGCTAAGGTATAATGAAGATTTTTAAAATATTGAAATGAATAATATCCAAACTGAGTAAAAAATTATGTATATATACTCCCAAACATCACAGCTGCAAGTACATTTATTTTTTCATTAATACATAGGCTCAGTAACTGAATTTAAATTAATTGTATGTGATACAGCTGCACTAGACGAACTTTTGATGTAATTTCTTTCTGTTTTCCTAATTATCCTACTTGACTCAAAAGCAAACAAGAACTGTAAATAGAAGCTTTGTAAAAAAAGTACTGGTCTAAAAAAATCAAGATTCCTCTTGAAAACTAAATTCAAAGTGTGACAAAATAAACTCCTACATACCAGCCTGAGGAATCTCAGCCTTAAACATTCATCTTTGAGAAGGCATTCGCTCCTTTGCAGAATCAGAACCCATCTCTTGGTAATCTCTGATTACTTCTTGCCTTGAACTGGACTCTGGATACAACATTGTTGTGTTTAAGAATCAAATATGAGTTAAAAAATTTCAGTACCCAGATTGCGTGGTCAGATGTACTTTCCTGAAATATTTGCTTTGTACCAATATCTTTGATTACCCCATGGTGTCCTTTTTCGGCAGGTATCTGCCTTTTTCATTTTAGGGAATGAATGGTATCTGGAAAAATGAGACATATTTATTCTTTTAATTCTTGAAAGAGCCTGGATTATTGTAACTGTCCATTTTTTTCATGGTCCTTTGCAGAACGCTCATCACAGTAGTACTGGAGCTGCTCACATTCATTCCCTTCTGTAGGTGGAAGAAAGCTTTATTATCTTGATTTTATGGACTGGAAATCAATGGATCACTGTCAGAACAAAGTTTAGCATTGAGATTCCTTGCAGTTTGAGCTCATTGCTCATTACTTTTATGGGAAGAACTGAAGATTCACATTTCAGTTAACCTTTGTTATAATTGTTACGTTCCAGTTGGGGGTCACTTGCCAAAAGTTTGGTTGAAGTGGTGTTCTATTCAGGCACAAAGCATTTAAACAGAGCAATAGATCTAATTTTTTCCAGCATTCAGTTCATTTCCCTCTAACACCCAGGCTTGCTTCTTTGACTTTCTGTGTTCTAGTCTTCCTTTGGTCTGCTCTGAGTCTTGTAAGATTTTGCAAAAATAAAAATCTTTAAAATCTCAAACTGTGATACCCATTTGTCTCTCTTCTATTAGCACTACTGGCATTTGTTCATTCCTCTACATTGACTTCACACCTCTTTTGCTATGTTCAAAGCTTTCCTAAATCTACTCTTTTAATGATTTATCTATTCGAGCAGATTAAGTAATCCAGCCATTGTGCAAGGTCAGAGCTGGGAACAGGGCCTGAAGTCTCCAGTGTGGAATATCTGCCTGTGTTACACAATGCTTGAGAAAGAACAACCCACGCTAGTACTTGCTTGTGCTGTCTCTGCCTGCTGGTTCTTCTGATGGGTGCCTTTAAGCCAGGGGAGGAACTGCAGAGTTTTGACATCCACCATACCCAGTTCGCTGGTTACACAACAGTTCTGAGAGTGTTTATTCCCAGAATAGACAGCTTCCACAAAAGTGAAGAAGTGCATGAATCTTGCAGAGTCAACTGCTTTATTGTGCCTGTCATAGATGAGGTAGCTCCCATTCCTCAATGTACCCAAGCTGTCAAAATGAGGTCAGTGGTCACTTTGGTCTTCTGCTATACTGTGGATTGGTAACTCGTAACCTATGGCTCACAGTAAATTGTTGCCTGAAATGCTTCCTCATCTTGTTCAGGGCCACACAGAAGTAAGTATGAATGCTGCAGCTGCCAGGGGCAGGTCTATGGCATTGTCTGCAGCATAACGCTGACTCAGGAACTTTGCTCAAGGTTTGGTAAAGGTTGGGACAACTGTTGTAACTCAGCAAGTTTGTATCCAAAGCTATCTTTCACTAGCATTGCATTCACCTATTTAGCTCACGTGTCTGATTACATGATGTTGATTCCATGTGACAGATTTTTTGGAGGTAAGAAGAGTAGAAGTTTCTGTGGTTATAAAGGATGCTTTAGTAAAAGATTGTGAAGGATCCTATTGAACTTCTCCCTAGGAACAGGAAAACTCCTACCAAGGTTTTGGTGTGTGCAGTACCTGGAATTAAAGAAAAAGCGCATTAATATTTTTATCTTCCCCCCATTGGGACACTTACACTGGGAAATATATGAATTCCAGGGAGCAGGGGATTTCTGTATTATCCATCTTTTGTTGCCTCTGACTGTACTAAAAGAAATAGCGTATTACTGCTTATAGAAAAAAAGGATGTTGTAGAACCAAAGAAAATGATGAGACTGATCTTAAGAACACAGTCATTTATGAAATGTGGAAGCAATTTTTTGCATAAGATCTCATTTGAAAACAAGGAGAAAGAAAAGAGACACAAAAGAATTGTGGCAGAGGAGCAGTTAAATTCTATCACTGTTTTTGTTGAGACATGTAGTCTGCCAAAGTTGTTATTCCCAAAGCATATCATACTTGCCAGTGCTTTATCAGATTTGACAGAGGATGATCTAAAAAAAAGTAGGCAGGAACAGCAATGTCACCCTAAAAAGCCATTAACTGCTTGTGTTTACAGTGTATAGCTATAAGCATAGCCAATCCTACATTTGCAAAAACCTGTGGTATCTCTTTATTCAATAAATCAATCCAGAAATGGGAATTACAAATCACAGTCCATTATGAAATGTATAGTAATAAATATTAATAGTGTCATTGTTTGTATTTGCAGTATTACTAATCAAGATTTCATTTGAAGCTAATTTTATTTTCTGTTGATAGATACAAATGGTCCCAGTTTACTTGCATAATAGTAAGCAGCAACAGAAGAATACTGAGGTTAAAATTATTTCTCATCAGAGTAAATTAAATAATGTAGTATATGAGGAATCTTTTAAAATTACAAGTTCAGGTAATACGATATTCTAATAATAAATTTACTATCTTGTAGCTTATTCAAGGTTTTGCTTTTTTAGAAAACCTTGACTTGGGCAAGGACCATGTTTCTTACAGCACGGCAAAGATGCTCTATGGTATTTTTTCTGTGCTGAGCAGACACAGGCAGAAAATAAGAGTGTTTCAGGGAATTCAAAGAAAAAAATGCTGAGCAGTCTTTCAAGGGACTAATGGGTGCATTTCTGAGTGTTCACTGGCAATTTAAATCAGGAGAAGGATCCTTTGGTTTTTTGCAGGTCAACTGGCCTTATCTGTTAAGGTCACTGTGGTGACACCTGTGCCAGCTGGATCCCACAACTATTTTTTTCACATCTGAATCCTGTAGAGATATCAAGAACGCATGATGAGGAAAAGAGGCAGCTTCTGCCCTGATTTCTAGTCCCTTAACATAAAAGGCAACAAAATTTTTTACCTTAACAGTAATATTTGAATAACAGGAATCCCCTGGAACTTAATTTCAACAGGTTTCTGGCACTTTTAATCCAAAATAATAATAAAAAATGTTTATCTAATTTTCATATTTCCTGTTATGCTTCCCTGTCAAAGGCTTTCAGTTTCATATTCTGCAGAGATGAATAAGTAGTTAATAAGTGAAATGTATAAATCTCTGAAGAGGCCAGGCAATGGAGAAAACACGATGCATTTGCTGCTAGTCTTCTTTAGGTAGTAGCAGGTTAACACAATAGCAGTTTGCCTGAAGATAAAACTGATGTGGAGAGTCACAAGGCAAACGTGAAAAGCCTTTTATATGAAGAGCTGTTTTAATCTGGATTAATTATATTGTCAAGTAAAGTGCACACCTAAGCAAATGAGCAACTGAAGCTAGGGAGAAAAGGATGCTTTGAAAATGTTTGCACCACAAGTGTCTTACACAATTATATCTGAAGTTGCTTGGTGGCTTTTAGAACATTTTGCTTTTTTATCCTTGATATTTGTAACAAGAATGAGTTATTAGCCTCATTTGGAGCAGTATAATTTTAGTGTTTATAACAGAAATGTGCAACTTCCATTCTCTGAATATAGTTGTTCACCTGGAGAAAAAGTGTAGTTGAGGTTCATCTAGAGTATTTGCTTCTGAAAAACTCTTTTGGTGTGAGCTACACAAGTTACAGTGGCTGAAAGACTGCTTTGTGCAATGAGCCTCCAAGATGTAGGACCTGATCCAATTTATGAGGTGAAATTCCCTGCTGGTTTTGCAGCCATTGAGTGTTAAAAGATGTGTGGATGTGACACTTAGGGACATGGTTTAGTGATGGATTTGGCAGTGCCAGGTTAACAGTTGGGCTATATGATCTTACAGGTCTTTTCCAACCTAAATGATTCTATGATTATGACTTTTTTTCTCCTCAATTTTCCAGAAATTTAAAGATGAACAAGTACAGTAGGTAAGGGAATTTTCCTCTAAAAGTAGTGAAAAATACCAACTTTTTGCTTAAACTTGTTCTGGAAATATTTAGCCTCAGGAGATATATTTTTGGATTATTGTGATTACATAAAAGCAGGAGACTGAGATTAAATCCCTTATGTGACTTTTATTACAGCTTCAGCTACCGTGAAAGCTATAATTATGGGAGTAGTTCTTATTGACTGTGGGAAGGTCCCAGAGAAACATGCTTATTTATGTATTCAGCTAAATGAAATAATTACAGAGCTAACATCAACCAACTATTCTTTTGTGAATAACCCATCTTCCATTGTTCTGTATTCTTTTGAAATCATGAAGACATTGAAAATTACAATTAAGAAATCTACTTTTTATCATTAGGATTCAAAATTAATTTTGGAAAGTGAATGTATTTATCTTTCTCTCTATATATATGATTTTAAGTCTTACCCCTGTATCTCTTATATAGCTTTGAGCAACATGGTCTAGCGGAAGGTGTCCCTGTCCATGGCAGGGGGGTTGGAACCAGATGATCTTTAAGGTCCCTTCCAACCCAAACCATTCTGTGATTCTATCTCCATGACGTTTTACTAACTGTATTGGTTCTCTTTGAAGAACATCCTTAGAAAATTTGTATTACAAAGGAGGTTTCCATCCAGTCCGTATATGTAGATATGAGTAGTCCTGGATGGATGTTGAGAAGAGGATATATATTTTTTTTTAATCATATAATAAAATGTAATGTTTCTTTGGTAAGTAGATTTTTGTAAATTCTTGTCATTTACTAAGCATGAGTATCATAGACCTAGAAGAAGTTAGAACTATGACCCTAGAAATTATTGAAGAAAAATGAAGTCCAACATTTCTGAAATTTGGCACTGAAAATTGTTTGGAACATTTCACAGGTTTTGCTTCTATGTCTGTATTCAGCAGCTCATTTAAAAGAGGGTAATTGTAGCATTCACTTCATTTCATTATGCAGACAGGCCACAAAGAATAATTCCTTGAATTTAACCTCAGCTCCAGTAGAACGAACATACTCTGAGAGCACTAGAGAAATACACTCCGGAGACAAATAATTTTGTATTTAGATCTGCATTTAGATTACATTCAGTAGCTAATGAAAGAGGTCATTAACTGAAGAAACAGATATTGATTACTTACTTATTTAATCTAAACCCTTTGTTCCGTGCACAGAAGATGATTGTGGTCCTGGGGCATATGGGGAGTTTGCCATCAAAGGTTATACAGTAAAACATTTGTATAGTGACTAAATTAATGCTCCATAGCAAACTAAGTCTCATATCATTCTTATCTTCTGAATATTTCGCTTTGCAACCTAACCTTCCTCTTAAGGTAACACATACGTGGATTTTCCTGCATGTGTATATGTACATATAGACATTTAAAGGCACAAAATAAAGTTGATGGTGCCAAAATGTCTTAAAAAATAACCTTGGTCATTGGTATTTTATTTTTGCACATCTGTTCTTTAAACTGTAAACCCGATATAACAGGTCATTGCTTTAAATGGATTTGATTATATAGTCAAACCTGTGCATAGAAGGCATGAAACTAAATTAGGCAGCTCATTATGATTGTTACTTCTGGAATCCACTGGGTTTTCATTTTTAGGTTTTCTGTTCTTTAAGGAGATCATTAATTTCCTTCAAAGAAGGTAGTTTGACAAAAATAACATGAAACCACACTCATAACAATAGGTGTTTTTACATATACCAAATTACTTTCTTCATTGTGACTATTAAAGGAGAGATCAATAATTAATGATCCAATTACTAGTTTACAGAGGCTTTTATTGCAGTGTCAAGGTGATGAAAAACTCTCTCACACTTTTTTTTTTTTGCTGCCACTACAGCCTACTGAATCAGGAGATGCACTGCATGTTTTAGACCATTTACTACGGCATATGTGCTGCCAGGGGTGCATGATACTTTGGTTTTAATACTGTGGTTAAGCTCTTGTTTCTTGAATCAAGCGATTTGAACAGTGAAGTGAGCCTATATGGCGTCTGCTGCAGTTCAGATGTCAGTTTTGAGATGGTAGCAGCTTGAATTTGTTAAAGATTACACTTGTTTAGACAATCAGAAAGGCTGTTATTCGTATTCCACATGTGAAATGTTAGATCAGCTTTAAAGAAAAAAAAAAGCAGCTATGATTTGTATTGAAATGCTGTATTTCCTTGTTACAAATAATTTAATCTTAAACTGGTGATGTATACCACAGTAGTTGTATTTCACTCTTGATTATTAGGTAGACTTTTAAAATTTGCCCGTAACTTTCTGCATAATGCAAACTTAGAATTATGTATAAGAAAGTCAAAATGCCTAATTGTTCAAGTATAATACAGAAGTGGTTTTTTTTAGGGTTATTTTTATTTCTATTCCTATTTCTGTTCTAAAATGTGTGTTTTCTCATCAGTGATCAAGACATTTAGAATGAATTTAGCTTTCTTTTCTGTGCCCACTGAGGGCTTGTAATAAATTATTGGGAATACCACACTCAAAAATGTGGACTGGACCTTTTTCTGCATTACTCCTTCCCTCCAGCTGTCCTTATAGGATGACAGCTATGTCCAAGGGTAGAAGTGGAGGATATTTCTTTGTCCCAAACAAAACCTAATAACTGAACAGAAAAAGGCAATGGTGAATTGGAACTTAGCTACTGCTTTGATGATTTTAAAAGAGTGTTTCACTTAAAAATTTTACATTTCTATATTTTAAAATTATTTATTATTGTTGTTGTTGCTTTTATTGTATTATTCCATTAGATACACAGATACATTATTTGTGTATTGGTTATCTCATACTGAAAAACACAAGATTAGTATTTCTTAATATCACTTTTGGTAGCAAGATGTTAGTGACCTTGACTGGAAGTAGTGGAGAGAAAGGAATAAGATGTGATCAATGAAACAACTGGCTGATCCTCAGTCATAATATGTGGGTGGCTGTTGCGCTGATGATGGAAATTGATTCTAGATAATGATGTGCCTATGATAGGAGGCATCTCTATGTTACTAGTGTCTCCTCTCATTAGGATTATCTCTATATGACTTTGGGGATAAAAATATAGAAGACTATTATGTATTAATATATTTATGTTTCTTTAAAACTAAGATAAGAAGACTTTTGTTTCTTTCCTGACATGTTCACTATTTCAGCTTTACTTATGTTTGATTGTTCTCTTGATGAAATTAATATAGCTCTGTCATGAGTACAACTGACACACCACGTTTGTGTTCTTGTTGTGAATTTGACATCACATCTCATAAAGAATCCATTCCCTTGCTGTCTTTCATCATTTCCTGTTGTCTTCACTTGGTAAATTTCAGGCTTACTTAGTAATTAAGATATACTGATTCAAAGTAGCTTAGGGTTATTTTCTATTTTCTGTAATAATTAGTGTTGACATCAAAGCACTAAGGCTTGAAAGTAAATAAGTATGCAATATATGGGTTTAGTTTTCCTGTGTTTGTTTTTTTTTCTTTCTAAAGCTTGAACGTAAATAAGTACACAACATAAGAGGTTAGGTTTTCAGCATTTTTTTTTTCACTAATAAGTATTAGAAGGATCTATGCATATGTATACCTGTTGAGAAAATAAATATATATTTTTATTTTTTGTATTGGCTTTAGTTCTTCTAGTAGCCTTGAATGTATTATTTGAAGAAAACGTTGATATAGACTCCCTGTCAGCAGATGCCCATTTCTAAAAGGAGTTAAAATGCCCCTGGTTAATCATTGCCTCTCAAAGGTAGAGAGCTAATATGTCTGTCCAAGATGCCCAAATAGAAATAGGTTCATGTTTAGGATTCAGTGCATGTGCAGTAAATCCTATGCCCCTGAGACTTCCAGATGCCAGGCAGCCTTGTTGGAGCTACTCTGACAGTCTTTTTGCCAGTCACAACTTCAGGATGTAAAAAGAGTATATATCTGTTTGGAAAGCTGAATATAAGTCAGCACAAAATGAACTGCATAAGTAAATATGTCTACTAATCCTAAATAGAGTTTTCCTCAAGCTACTTATTTCTTCAGTTTAACCAAGCTTCCTTTGGCAAATGTAAATAGTGTGGTAACTATAAGAAAAATCTAATGGAAATAGGTATAATGAGCACACAAGACCTAAACCTGTTTCTTAAACATTGCAGCTGTTTCTCACAAATTTTCATAGTGCTCCAATTATGATCTGGGTTCTCTTCCAGGGTGCTATAAGGCTCATTTCCAACTGGCTTGTCAGGTTTTACTGTCGCCTTGCTGTTGGCAGCAAGACAGTTGAATTTGCCTGGACTGTTTTCACAGTCTGAGGAAGGGATTTGTTGTGCAGATTGGTGCCCAGCTGTGCAGCAGCTCCACGACAGCCCAGAACCATTGGATCTTCTGTGCTTGTACAACAGAACTGTGCTTCCTTAAGCAGTTGTTTTGCAAGGTGACTCATTTTTCTGCGCTAGTGATTTGGGAAACATAGGTTTTTTTTCCTCACTTTCCAGATGCCAGTTAATTCCTATGTGGGTTATATCCAAGAGTGTGTTAACTTTCAGTAGACTAGTCTGTGAAGAGAGGTAGGCTTGTTCAGCACACCTAACTAGGCTACCTACTTTTAGTTAATGGAAATATCATCACAGAGCTACAGAATGAACTACTGAAACAAGGGCCAGGTATGGGATTCCTTAATGGTATTAATAGGTTTTGTTCTCCCTTGAGTTACTAATAGTGCTTGTTTCCTCTTTAAATACCTCTCTTATTCATGTGCAGGCAAGCTGGTATTGCTGATATTGGTTCCAAGCCTGAGATGGTAAGGAACTTGCAGTGAAGCTGTCAGTTGGAGCTCTAGGGTGGAGGGATGTGTAGTAATGGCAGATAAGCAAGGAAGATGTGTCAGGTCAGCCCATGAACATACGTATGGTCTCTGTGGATCTGAATATGGAAGAAAAAGGCATATCCTTTAAGAAAGGACTAAAAATTTAAGCTATTTAGAATAATAACAATAATGCAGTAAATTGTTTTTGATTATTTACTACTGGGCACGATCCAGAAATATTGTCTTATCTAAGCTTTCCCAGATGTGTTTTTCTTTGTATTCTGCTGAAGGAATTTCATTTTCCAAGCATAGGCTCAAAACTTCCTATAGAGAGAAGAGAAGGAGAAATGGAAAAGTGAAAACACCAGAAGTAGGGTCAAAAGTGTAATTTGGGGTAAACATTTTTCTAAAACAGTCTTGAAGAAAATCACACAAGAGAGTATTCCATAGGATATCATGCTTAATTACTTCCAATGTTCCCTGATCTTACTAGAAATAGAGTAGTAGGGAACATATGACAAAGGTGTGCAAATCCGAGAAACTTCATAAGATATCAACTGGCAGTGGTGGACTGGGTCCCCAGTATACAATGTCTGGGTGTTTCCCATGGCTTCTTAACAGTACCAGTCCATTTTCTTGGTGACCCAGAGTGTGAGTTTGTGTACTGGATCACATGAGAGTGGCCATGGTGTGACATATAGGGTCACACTTCAGGTGTCATATGAGAGGCGTGGCTGTAAGTCTATGAGGTCATCTAGTACATGCACTGTGCTGTGACTGGGAGCGTATCTTCCATGGGAGTCTGGTGAGTGTGGACTTCCATTTAGAAATTACGGTATTTCTTTCTCTCTTTTTCTTTTTTTTTTTTTTTTTTTTAGCTCTAGCCCTCTGGTTTTAATATGCAGTAGCTTTCTACAGGAAGTAGGCAATATTTCATACAAATGTATTTGCCATATTGATATGCTTTCTCTCAATTTATTCCAAGGGAAGACATTTATCAAAATATATTTGACTAATAGAGTAAGCCTAATTTTGTTTTAGGAAATGTAATTTTGAAGAAAGTCTTTCCTGTAATTTAAATCCTTCCAGCAAAACATACTTGGGAAAATACTTCCAGTAAATCTTCTATCAACAGTCATGCTAAGTCTCAGTTTCAGAAAGAGGCAGAACAAAATGGTCATGCTGAAACCCTTTGACCCTTTACATTAGGTAATCCTTTCTGCTGAAAGTAATATCCTTTCTGTTGAGCAGTATTAGTAATGGTTGAAAACAAGGCTACATATGTTTTGGAGGTAAATCAGGGTCTTCAATTTTAATAATATCGTCCCCTAAACAGCATCACTTAAAATACCCCCAACAACCAAACCCCTCCAAAACCCCAAGAGGTTTTTAAATTCTTAATGACTGACCCATGTAGACCAGAGAAGTTTCTTTGGTGGCAGTATCTCTAGTCAGTGCCCACATGTTCTCCATGTCATAATTTTTGCCACATGCATATGCATCATTATGTGTTCTCCCTTGTCCCCCAGTTAATTCTCTCACCTGCCTTGTGGGATGCAGCAATCAACTGTTTAGAGTCTTCCAGCTGTGTAGCTTCTCTTTTATGTTTTTCTTTCTCAGCCATAAGAACTTCCAGTGTTCATGGATGTTCACCATCAACAAGGGCAGTTATGCAAGGTCACACAAAATCACTCGTATACCCTTCATCACATGTAGCAATCCTATAAAACTGCAGATCCATATATCGGAACTGGGATTCCATCTGACTAAATGTAGACATCCACAAACTAGGCATCTACATGCAAGCTAATCATCTTGATTTCTTTTATAGTGATTGAAGAAAACTAGATATTTTTTGAGTACAATTCATGTCAGCCTTAAAGTGGATGTATAAAATATGTCAGATGAATGGAGCCAAGAGTAACTGGTTTAGATATAGAAATTTAAAACTACCTGAGATGAAGTCTGGGTGTCTCTACTTTTCAGGTGAGGGACACTTTACAACATCTGCTAGTATTCTAAGCTCCAAATCAGAAATCTCTGCTGAATTGTGCATAGTAATTTTCATAGTGCTGATGACTGTCAAGTTCCTGTGCAGAAGTGTGATTTTGCTACTTCATCTTTGACTTCTTTTAAGATCTGCAGTGTTGAATCTCACGAGTAGGTCAAGGCCTGCTTTATAGAAGATCTGATAAAAGATCTCCTAGATCTTTTGCATTCATTTATATCAGGCGTCCTCAAACTTTTTAACCAGGGGGCCGGCACGTGGATGCAGTGGCAGGCAGTCATCTGCGGCTGCTTGGTTTCCCCCCACAACCCTCAGCGGAGGGGGGCAGGGGGGTTCTGTAAATACCGGGGGCCGGATTGAGGACCCTGGGGGCCATATCCAGCCCATGGGCCATAGTTGAGGACCCCTGATTTATATGATTGCTTTGAGACTTCCCAGTCCCTAGCAATTAGTCTCTTGAGGCCTTTAAGTGTAGCACTTAGCACAGGGGTCACAGATTTACATAGTCAGGGCTAAATGCAAACATCAGTGTGGTCTACAGTTTCCTTATCACTAATGAAGATGTTACATTTTTCACCTAATTACTGCATTTCTCTGTCTTTCATATATTAGAAGTCAAGGCTGTACTTCATATCCTTTACATGAAGAACAGCTTTTCTCTTTTTGTTTTGTTAGGACCAGATCCTTCAGACATTTTCCTGGGCTGTTGCATGTCAAAAGCTGACAAATTCAGAGGAATAATTATTTCTAAACAAGAAATGTTGAAATGTATGGTAGGAAGTTTCAGATCCTGTTGTAAGACCTGCAAAAAGAAGCTTCCATTTGTCATCAGTGCTCAGACTGCATTAGTGATGCTGAAAAATATTTCTGTGCTTTACAAGTGCCAGGCAACTTTGCATTTGTTCCTGTACCAAATGCTAGCATGTCCCTGAAGTGTCCAGAGCTGACAAAACAATTGTTTAAGCACTCATATAATCACCTCCAGGCAATTCTGGCTGTGTAGCTCCTCTTTGGAGTCACCCACTGTGTGGCAATCTAGATGGATAGTGTTGCAAACAAAGAAAGTAACCTGCTTAATGTAAAGTTCTTCATCATCTGTAGTCCACTTTCCACTTCTCTCCAGAGCTGGTATAGGGCTTCACTGGAAGCCTTGCAGTTAAGAGGAGGTTCAAGTGACATGGGATGTGCTCTGCTCACATAACCTTACGCTGAAAGTCAGCTTGGAGGGGAAATGTACTCATTCAGTTGCATAGATAAATTGTTTGTAGTTTTGAGTAATGACACATAAACACAACTACTGGGTCATGCAATCAGTATCTAGTATGTATTCAGTACTGCAGTATATAGTCAGGTAGACTTATCAGTTTGAAGAACATGAAGCTATATATGACCTGACCTGACCTTTTTGGCAATGAGATTTGAATTTGAGGAAACATTTTTGTTTTACTTGGTTCAAAGCAAGGTGATGTTTTTAATTTACTAAGGGAAGAACTTTACAGTTCAGATAGGTCCTGGTTTAGATAGAAAGGAAGCAAATCATCCATGTATCCTATGTGAAGGTTTTGGACACCTTAGAGCATCCTGAATGACTATGTGTAGAATAGCCAATTAAACTGAGCATCTTATGTCTAGACTGTTTGGAAGATAAAGGGTTTTGGACTTGACTGTGTACTTGGACAATACTCAAGAAAGGGTAGACACATACTGTGTAGGTTAGATTAAAATCCCTTAATACCTTTTAAAAGATACTTAGTTACCGCATTTCTGGGCAGGAAAGCTGTTCTAAGTAGCAAAAAATACATAATTAAACATTAAAATATAAAGGGAATGGTGCTGTCATTCAAGGTTCCCATTGCTGTGGGAAGTTCCTGTTCCTGCGGATTCCTGGGTGGAGAAGAAAATCTTTTCCTCTCCCTATTTGGTTTCGGCTAAAGAAAATGTACTAAGCATGTAGTTTACATTACATTACATTACAAATGTTTCCGCTTAACACCATTTGTACAGAAAGTCTTGGTCACTGATGTGATTTTTCTCCCAACCTGATTTGTCCATGCATGCTTTCCATATACACAGAGAGCTCACTGACATTAATAAGAGCAGACCTCACATATGTCCTTTCTTGAATCCAGCTGCACTCCTGAACTCGAGGCATTTGAATGCTGTTATAATTACATTAGCTAAGATTGTCTTGCTTAGTAATATGTTACTTCCTTTTTTCCATGAAAGATGGCTTCGATATTATAGCTTATATAATTTATCAATGAGGTGACATTTTTTCCTGAGTCATTCCTGCTGCACACCTTAAAGTGTCTTTGTCATAGAAAGACTATGGTTTAACAATTTTTCTTGTAGGGGAACAAAGAACTACATCTTGTATGTATTACTTTTAATTTTACAAGATTTCACAGGTCATTTACCCAGTCAACATTTTAATATTTATAGAACTTGCACTGAAAAATTTATGTCCAGTGATTTTTCTCAAGTCATTCATTGTACCTAAAAAAATGTGGGTTTACGAAGCAATACGTCTCTCATAGAAATGTAGTATTCTACAGTGCTTCCAGACAGTCATCCTGAGTATATCTTTATAAGGTAAAATATTTTATTAATAAGTTTCATTGTATTTTATAAACTTCTATAGTATTTAGGCCTGTCATTTAGTTGACTTGATGCAGTTGTAAGGGCAAAATCTAGATGATCTACAAGCGTTTTAGCATTTCTGACCTCTATGGCAATTTTTTTTGAAACATATATCTACATATTTTAATGGAAAAAAAGAACACAGATATGAACAAACCAGTCTTTGGATGGAGTTGTTGCTTATATTATCATTTTAATTTTAGAATAATTGGCATTTACTGTGAGACACAAATTAAAAAGAAAGTCAGCTTTCTATATCTTGACTGAAAAGGAGAAGGGAAAATAGTAGAGCAAGAAGTGGGAGCGCTTTGATCAGGCAACAAGCTCAACTTTGCATGTGTTCCTCCATGCAGGTTTAGGTTCAGGGCTTACCGTGTGGTAAAGAATAAACTGTTGCTGCAAAATAACTGGATCTTTTAGAACGTATGCAATGTCTATGTGCCAGTGCCTTAGGTATGCTGGGCTAGATGTGTCTAATCTTGGATGCCATATAGCAATGCATGGGTGAGAGGACTCTTGGAAACCTTTTTAGTAAGCAGAAATCAGTTACATGAGCAGATGAGCCTGGGACCTACTTTAAACCAGGGGTCCTCAAAATTTTTAACCAGGGGGCCAGCGCTCAGATGAAGTGGCAGGCAGTCATCTGCAGCTGCTTGGTTTCCCCCCCCAACCCCTGGCGGGGGTGGGGTGGGGTGGGGGGGCGGGGGGTCTGTAAATACTGGGGGCCAGATTGAGGACCATGAGGGGCCGTATCCGGCCCGCGGGCCATAGTTTGAGGACCCCCGGTTTAAAGACTCGAACACAGAAACTGGTCCAGAGATCCTTTTAGTCTCCATTACCACTGCTAAGGTGAAGAGTGAAAAAGAGAATATATGATACCCTGTTCACATGACATATTGAAAGAAATATTTGGCATTTCTAATTGTATAAAATCAATCCAGTAGATTTGCCTTCCTGTGATAATTTTGATATTTTCTTGGATTCATAAACAAATAGTTGGGGCTTTGTGAAAATAGTAATTTAGGGTATAGGATCCTCCTGATGAAAAGAAGATAACCATCTGAATGAGTCACACAGACCTCCTCTATAAGCAGTGGAGGAGAAATTAGACATTTTGGATATGATAAAAGTAGGATTTATCTCACTTGGAAGTACACATCTAAAACAGGCCAAATGTTCCACACATGAAAAAGTTCTGTTTCCCTTCATTGATTGTGAAAGGAACATAGGCTGATTAATTCAGTTGTACAGATCTGTACAGTAAATATCCAGAGTCTGGGTAGAAGAATTAGTGGTCTTTAGATTCAATTTGAGAGCTGTCTGTAAAATTTCTCTAACAGGATACAAAAGCTTATTTTAAGGGACCTTTTTTCCCCTGAAAGTAGAGAGAAAATGAAAGTTCCATAGTAGGAACATAATCAATGTATTTTATTTTTACAGTGTAATGGGAAGTTTTAAAAAAAATTGAGGTATCACTCTCAATAACTTAAATAATATGTGATATCCCATATTGTTTCATGCATTAATGTATGTACATCACTACTTTAGGTAGCTCTATTTAAAAAATATACAAAAATATCCAGAATTTCTCTAGCTGAAAGTCAATGTATATGTTTCAAATGTGGATGTGCATATGCCAGGCTGTTAGAGCCCAACACTCCACAACATTTTCTCATATAAACACCTATAGGATGAACTTATATATGTACAGCACACTGTACTGTACAGTTACTGTCAAGCTAATTTAATTTCTGATTTTGAGTGTACGTCTACATGCACATATTGTGGACATGCAAGTAGCAAGTGAATATTTGGACCAGTTTTTGCTGACTAGGTATATGCACATTTACAGTGGGAATGGGTATATGGTCAGTACATCTCAGGGGACTCAGCTTTTGAATAACTTATTTTCCTGTTTTTAAGAAGTTATTTTCTATGCAGACTCACAAGTGAAAGATCAGTTTGATAGGAGTCCTTTCTTTCAGCAAGCTCACGCAAAACTGTATAACTAATATGGGGAAAGGCAGGAACAGGAGAGCTGGCAAAGCCATGATGGGTTTCATAAGGTACAGGTGAAGTGCTACGTACAGTATCAAACAGCAAGGATGTAACAGCCATACTCCTGTACTCCTTTCTGGTAGCTTCTTATGGATTATAAGTGGTAGTTGAGACTGTTGCTGAGAATTTTAAAACTCTAAAAAATACCCAGTAATCTGCAGTGGTACATTCTTAATGCCTAATGGTAGGTATATACATTTAAATTTAGTAATTTCAATGAAAATATACTATTTCTTGGAACTAGGAATTAGAATAAGTGAGAATAATCAGGTTTAATTGTTCTGCTTATAAAGCTCATTTTATTTCAGTGCTCTGCTCCTTGAATTAGGTACCACATTATAGGGAACCAAATTCCAACTTTTTTAGTTAGACTTTGGTTTTGGCTACAGCAGTTGTATTGATGATACAGGAAAAAACTGCTGGGAAAAACCAGTATGGGCTCATGGGCCTTTGGTTCATGAAGTTAGAGCTGAGAAGTCATTACTGTAATGAGATGAGTTTTCCTCAGTTTAAAATATATTTTAAAACTAGGATTTGTAAAACAGGCAATATGTAGACTGGAACTTTTGCTATCTTCTGGATATTTCTAAACTTATATTTATGCAGTAAAAGCTAGATCTTCATGACCTCACGATGATTTCACTCAGTTCCCCTGAAGCAATGTCTTTGGATGTAGAGGTAAGACAACACTGGAAATTCCATGGCAGAAGTACCTTTTGCAAAATGTTATTAGCTTTCAGAAGAATATTTCTTTTCCCTTTAGCAGGATAGCCACACTTTTCTCTGTAATATAGTCAAGATATTAAGGGTCATAAGAAAGCAGTTTCAGTGTGACTTGCCCATTTTAAAACGTTAACTTCCTTTCAAGAATCAAGAAGCAGAGTTAATACATTTACAGCAGGCCTATTTATTACATAGAAAATATGAATGTATTAAAGCTGCAAAATCGTTCTATAAGGTCCCTTTACCACCGTTTTTATGAAGTCAAAGGGTATTTAATATGCTACAATATTTCTTCAAAATCTAAGGGACTAGGCTCAGAGTGTCTTTTAGAAAATAAATCCTTTGTTATTTTTTATGTTTCCCTCCTTAAAATGAAAGGAGGTTCCATTTAGCATATGCAATATTAGGAGAAAAGAAGTGAAAAAAGATCATATTTCTCATTGTACATAATATCCCTCTAAGGAGACTATATTTTACTTTTATAAAGCATGTGTTAGCTTTTTGTGTGTTAGTTTTATGAGGCTGTACCTTCACATCCTCCCTCTAATGTTTTCTAGACAAGTGTTAAGATTTCACCAACTTATTGATGTAATTTCAGAGGAATAAGTTGAGTAATATCAAAGTGGGATCCAAGTAATGGAAATAGAAAAATGTCATTTGTGGTCTGTAGTAAAAAGAGCAGCACTACTTTGGTTTAGTGTTCTTATGGTCATGACATTTGATAGAAGAGTCAATATGTTTTTCTGCATACAGTAGTATCAAAATATTATTATGTAGCACATAGTAACAAAACATTTTTCATGTAACATATAGTATCAATGGTGAGAAAAAAGAGAGAGAAATGTAATAATGCAAAATGTGTGGGCATATTTTAAAATTTTAAGTACCCACATAAAAGAGAATGTTTTATTAAAATACATGAGTCATTCTCCAGTTGTGTGGACAGCAGCATTCATTTAGACCTTTTCTATAAAACGGGGTTTTAAACCTTTCTTCCTACCACGTGCCTGTCATTCAGGTTAAATTCTGATTCTATAAATATATATATATATATTTCATCAAAACCTTGCGCATTTATTCCCAGTTATGGGGTACTTACTGGAATTTTCCCTGATATTTAACCAGTAGACATTTCTCTGGTCATTTCAAGCAAAGTTAATATGCTTTTTATTCTAAAAATAGTTTCTATGTTTGTTTTTCTTATCAATCTGTCATTTAACCTTCCTTAAAATATCATCTACTGCACAGCTGAATATAGACTACCATTGTTTTAAGTATTTTATTGAAGTGATGAGAATAAACACTGGTTTATACATATAATACATTTCTTAAGAGAAAACTATTTCTTTAGATTATGGAGAAAACTATTTCTTTAGATTATGATGAAAACTCATTCCATATTCATATGCTATCCTCTCTGAAAATTCTGTTACAAATACAATACAACTTGCCTTTTTATTTAATTTCTTTTAAGTAATTTTATAGGAACAGTAAAAAAACTCTAAAGCAATGATGATTTACACCTTACATAATTTTATGCACACATAGATACACACAAACGTACCTCCTTCCTCACTGTATTTCATATTCTGTGTACTCTTGTTGGAGCCTTAGCTTTTCTTAGAAGCACTTTGCAAGCCCTGCTGGCAGAGGTTATGAATCAGATAGGATAATCAGAAGTCTTTACAATTTTACTGTATCTTTGTCTGTCCTTTCTTTCACCTTTCCTTTACTGCACTATCTTGTCTGTCTGATTCTCGCAGGAGACATGGATTACAACTGGTTGGACCATACGTCTTGGCATAGCAGTGAGGCATCCCCAATGTCTTTGGTGAGACATGTGGAGCCTTACCATTTAGTTTCCTTTATCATTTCACATTTCCTTTGATTTATTTACACCTTTGCATGTTTTCTTTTTTGTATCCTTTTTTTTTATCCCACACCTTTAGGGTACAGTCAAAGGGGAAAAAGAAAAACTAGTGAGCAGGCAGTTTTGTCGGATTCTAACACCTTAACCGAGAGGCAAAAGAAAATGGTGTGCTTTGGTGGCCACTCATTGGAAGAGGACTTGGAATGGTCTGAGCCTCAGATAAAAGACTCTGGGGTAGATACGTGTAGTAGCACAACTCTAAACGAGGAACATAGCCATAGCGAGAAGGTACTGAGATTCTGGAGCCTGCATTTTAACCTGCTCATTTGGTCTTTGTTTGCTCTCTGTCACTCATTAAAATAGTGCATAAAATAAAAGATAGGGTGTTTCTAGAGACAATGTAGCATTTCTTAAGGTGCAGAAAAGAAAAACAAATGAAAAGTCTCTGCATGCTTGCAGCTTTTACTGTTTGGCAGCCTAAGAAAAAAATTGAGAGGCATAAAGGAATGTCGTTATGGTTGCATAATAGCATGTCATGGTATTACTTTCAAGTATAAAGTAATTAACAATAAGGATTCTACTGATTGGCTTATTTGATTTACTATGTTCAAACTCCTGGGGCTGAAATTAAATTAAGTTTAAACCCCAGGTGAAAAAGGGAGAAAATTGGGTCTCTCTGCACAGAAAAGTTGTTTTTCTTTTTTCCCTTTCACTGTCATGGTTGTTCTTTTGTTTTGTTGCCATGCCATTTTTGTGCAGTATCGTGCAGAATTAAAGGCTTTGCCATCTGCTTTGGTATTTTATGTTTTTGCTTTCTGTTTGGTGGAGATTATGATAAATCTTTTTAGAGTTATTAGTTGTAATGGGAGCAGATTTGTCTGTGCCTGTTAATTGTGCATGAAATGGAGCACGAAATAGTGTTTTTCTGTGAAAAAGTACTATGATTACACAAAATAAAATGTTTAAATTTTATTAATTATGCTAATATACAAGTATAACTGTGCCCATGTTTATTAATGGAATAATAACATTCGCTGTAACTATGCTTCGTATCTGATGTAATTATTCCAAGAAAGAAACAATACATTGAAGTAGAGTAATGACTATACCTTTTAATGTATTCCATAATTTTTAATATACTACTACTGAGAGAAAATAAAACACTGAAAAAATTATCAGTGTTAGAGAAAACTGACATATTTGGAATAGTGGAAAAAGAAGAAATGTCTTATATCAATTTTCTGTTTTGATTTAATCTTCTTTTTTTCAGTATTATTCTTATACTAGACCTCTACAGTTGGTTTTGTCAGTACTCAGGTCTGATTGTCAGTGTGTATAAACGGCTATGTATAGTTGTCTATATCTACCTAATCAAGATGCAAAGATTATTCTAGATATTTACAAATTAGATTTATTAAAACAGATACTGTTAGGAAATATTAGACATACATTGTCATAGACTGTATATGCAAATGAATCTTTTCCAGCACAGTTTTCTGTCATTCGAGTATGTTAAATATTAGTGTAATCATAATACTTTCATGACATTTAAAAAATATATCAGGAAATGAAAAGTATTACAGAAATATTTTTCTTTAAAATCATATTCACTGTATTTTCCATTAACACCATATGATAGCATCCAGTAACTTGGCAACCATCCAAAGATGGAGACCGTCTCATTGGTCGGATTTTGTTAAATAAACGACTAAAAGATGGAAGTGTGCCTAGAGACTCAGGAGCAATGCTTGGATTGAAGGTTGGTAATGAATAATTTTGGAATTAACAACTGGCAGTTAAACTAGCTACCTTTAAAATGAAAGTATTTTCATATTATATAGAATATACATACTGATATCTATAATGTCTTATCATTCTCAGAATTACAATATAGAGACATCTTAGTTACCAAGAGTAATTTTATAGGGTCCAAGCTCAAAAAAATGTATTTTTCTGAAAGACTAGACATGTTTTCACAAGTTTGCTGAGAATGTCTGCTCTGCAAGGTACTAATTGCATCCTTGCTGGGCAAGCCAAACCCTGTCTGCTTGCTTCCGTGTTGAACATTGCACCATGGTATAATTTCTGTTCCCCAAAAGAGGGGAGAAATGTGAAAAATAAATTATCTCTTTTGAAGATCAGGGGGACATCTGGAAATTAATGAGACATTTAAATCCAGAGCAGAGTCTGCCAATAGAAGAGCCTGTTTCTGGGGTTTTTTTTGCCTCTGATTGTCTGTTTTGCTACATTTTAAATACACAAGATGCAAAATTATTTACTATTTATTATATATTATCACAAAGTAATGTGTTTACATCTTTTTCGTGATGCAGTACTCTTTGAACACATTATGAAGCTATTTCCAGCCCATATCTTGATCTCAGTTTTGTGTGATATTATTTGCAGTTCCAGCAATACTAGTACAAGAATACGAATGAATTATACACAGTAAAAGAAAGAAGCCTGTATTTATTTTGTTTCAGGATACTTGTGAGAAATAATTAAGTTTGTTTAATTCTCTGTTCTCTACTGAGTGTGGCACCGACTTTGGGTGTACAGATTAGGTACAGTCATATACTGTAAATATGGATTAAATCAGAGTGGTTACTTATACCAACATGCTTTGCAATTTTTTAATTTATTAATGATTTGATAATTATATTTTAATTAAAAAAATAAAAATTTAATTTTAAAAAAATTATATTTTTAAATCAGTGGAGAAGCCAGTTGAACATCGCTTTTGGTATGTGTGTTACTGTCTTCATGTCAGAAAATGCAAGAGAATAGATTAACAGTGCCATTATGAAGTACTTTTTGTCTGAACTCCTATGTTTAAAATTCTAAAATCTACTATATAGGTGAACTCTCTACTGAGACTCACAAATAGTTTAGATTCAAGAATAACTATTTTTAATCTCAATAAATATCTGAAACTCGGTAGTTATTTCTGACCTGAATTTTCAGATATTTACATTATTGAAAGTAACATAAATAGGATTTAGTATCACAAATTTTAAATCCAAATATGAAGATGGCTAAGAAACCTTAAGAATTTGAAGAATATGCAGTTATAACTGACTCTGATAAGGGAATTGCCTGATTCAAAGATAAATATTAAGGTCAAACCTGTTGAAGTTTCCTGTAGAGAAATCTTCAGCATGAGAAATATTTTCATCTGATGTGCCCAGCCAGAGTAAATTTGATTAACTGAGCTCTTAGTGTGAACATCATGAGTTCTGTTACACTAATGTATCTGTTTTCAGTTAAAAGGTATCGAAGTAAGCAGTTCTATCAGCAATACCTTACATTTTTGGCTCACAATTTATAATACAGTGTCATACTATACACATATTTACTGAAGTTTAAATGCTTTAGCATTTTGCATTGGCACTGTGTTTAAATTACACGAAAGCCAGAGTAAGTACAAATGTAATCTGTCATAGCCAAAATTCTGTGATGTTTTTTTCAAGTGTATCTGTCTTACCTGGGCTACCTGAAGACAAAGGAAATAACTGAATTCTTTCTGTTGCCAGAACATTTAAGTCATTTAAAGTAATTTTCTTTCTATGAAAATACTTCCTCTTTGAAACAGGTAGTAGGAGGAAAGATGACTGAATCGGGTCGACTCTGCGCATTTATCACCAAAGTTAAAAAAGGAAGCTTAGCTGATACAGTGGGGCATCTTAGACCAGGTATGTATCTACTACAGATCTATAAGCTGAGTTGCTTTTCTGAAGGTGATAACAAGTGAGGAGATCTAATTAGATGTGAAAGTATGTTAAATATGTGTGATGAACAACTGCAGAATTCAACCTGACAGTTACTAGATTATTGACGTTACTGCTTTTGTGAAATGTTCAAAATCATATTTTAACATTTTTATTCATGTTTTTATACTCAAAATAATATTCACTGATGTTCTGCCCAGTCGTTTTGTGGTGTATATTTAGAGCAATCCAATCTATTACAAATGTGTGAACAGAACCAGCTTGGCTAAGAAACAGCTTCTATCCCAACATGCAAATCATGGATTGCTAGATTGGAGAATGTACAAGAAATATTATCTATTAACATAACAACTATCTGGACCTTAAATACTAAACTTGTAGAAGTAAATGGATCTTCAAAGTAGTAAGTTAACGAGTTATGCTGTTTTAAAGATCTGCATATTCTAAAGAGCATGTTGGGATTTCTGTAAGCCACAGATGCCAAAACAAGTAAGAGCTGTATCTATCTAATTCAGTAGGGGTCCTACTGATGATACCATTGTTTCACTGAACTTTCTGTATTTGAAACTGTGCTGCAGAAAAGCTTTAATACTCAGAATTTTCCTGTATAAAGGACTCTAAACTTGTTCTACAACCTAGGTTTCACAATTCAGTAAACTGAGAGTAGAATGGCTTAAATTGTCATTGTAAGCCCAGTCCACAGCAGACTTCCTAAGCAAAGTGTTATTATTGAAATTATAGGTGATGAAGTATTAGAATGGAATGGAAGGCTACTACAAGGAGCCACCTTTGAGGAGGTGTATAACATCATTTTAGAATCCAAACCTGAGCCACAAGTGGAGCTTGTTGTTTCAAGACCAATAGGGTAAGTAATTTCCGAAATTTTGGTATTAAACATGATTGAAATGTTGCTAAATTTCACTTTTAAGGCAAAGCATATCAAACAGATTCAGAAACATTTTAAACAGTAAAACTGTATGCAAAAGTCTGTAAACCAAAGAATAGCTAGATTGATAGATTAGGCCAGTAAGTAAAAAAAGCTGGTTTGAAATCCTGTATTCTCTGATGGAGTCCCAGGCAATGTCTAATAATATTGTCAAAAGTAGGTTCCCTTCTGTGGTTGTTTAGCTGGTGATCCAGCCTATACCGGCATTGAAGCTGTGGTTATACTCTTTATTGTTGCAGTTCTTGACTCCTGATTTTGTTTCTTAATTTCAATTTTTATATTATATATATTAAATTATATATTAATATTTGGTCTATGAACTGATGATGAACTCTATTTATTGAGAGTCTGAAATGTAGAATTTTGCACAAAGTACCGTATGCTAATGACATAATCAATATGCTTTGGAAAATCTCGAATAGACATTCTCATCATCTTCATCTATGAAATCTATTAAATTACTGCTTGTTGTCTAATACAGAACATATCTAAAGGTTTAGCTAGTATTATGTAGCGCTTTTTCTTTGGTGCTTTACATTGCTAGTTTACTTAACTTTCAGACCTACTTCTCAATGTCAACTTAATTTTTTCTTGCATAGCAATAGTTGCTTTGTTATAGTAGACTGTGAATACTTCCCCTTCTTCATCTGTTCTTTTTCTTCCAAGTTCCTACAGCCTACAGTCACATCCATCCCTTTTTTACTTCTCCATTGGAAGTTCCATAGCTGATCATACCAGGGCTGTGAAGAGGGGGATGCTTATCACTGAATTTGGATCTGCTTATAGTTGTTAAGAACTTTCTCTTTCTCCCCACAGAACTTATTATGTATATGACACAACTGGACAGGGTGTTAACTAATCTCCTGTAGACTCCCTTTTCCATATGAGGTTGGACCAGGTGGTCTTTCAAGAGCCCCTCCAACCTGAGCTGTTCTATGATTCTATCATTATATATTAATAAGTATATTTATCCCTTTATTTTTTATAAGATACATACAATCATCTGACCTTTATATGAGAAAACATGGGTAACATAACTAAAATTAAGAAGTATTACAAAAAATATGTGGAACCATATAACCTGAGGATGGAATTACAGTGAGGATAAGTTGTTATCAGTTCAGCTATAATAGGAACTTAATGTGTTTGACACTTCAGGAATTTAATGTGTAGAAACAATTTGGTTTGACAATTTTAAACAAACTTGATAATAACAAAAACGATCTTTGCAGTGAGATGAGACGTTATCTCCTACACATATATTGAATTTGTAACCCCTTTAGGGTAAAGGCTGTACCATTTGTCCTATCCTTAAAAACCTTTGCATAACTTGGGAGTTGTAGGTATATTAGTAATGCTAAGGGACAAATTATATTACTAGAAGAATATTCTCTCAGAAAAGGAGGTTTCAAATTAATTCCATACAGGTGTAAGATCTTCCATAGTTAATCTCAGACAGAAGTTTGTAGCAAAAGTTTCAATAAACTGCTCATGTCTTGAAAATATTCAATACTTTTTTCTTTCTGCATTCTCTTCATTGTGCAAGACCTCCTGTACTCTTTCTTGTGCTTTTATATTTACTGTTTGTTGTTTACCTTTCTTATCATCATGTCTTCTGTTACGTTACCATGTGCTCCACTTGTTTTCGCTAAAGCAGCTCATCTGCAATTCCTTAAAGAAAGTGATTTAGGCTCTTAAGATGCCTTCTTCAGCACCACAGTCTGAAGAACTAAGCCAGATCGAGGCTAAAAATGTTGTTCTGTGTATTTGATCCATCATGTCTTTTTGCAGCAGATGTAAAAGAGGGTTTTCACCTCCAAAACTCCAGTTACTAATCTAAATGGGTTTATAACTGAAGTCTTGTTGATGAATACTGTCTGCAAGTTGGTAAGGTTTTAGATACTAGTTAAATGTATGTAATTCTTTGGATTTTGATATTGACAATATAACTTCAGAAGTGCTTTTCCCGAGATTTAAGCTGATGGGAAATACCATATTATCTTCTTAGTTTAGAAGATTTCAGGTCATCATCAAATGAACCATAGAAATTAATACCTTATGCTTGCCCAAGGAAATGTAATGCCATAGGTCTGTGTTTTGCCCCAGAGAATAAAGTTTCAATGTATTTAAAATAATTAAATGTTCACATTTACCAGATGTCAGACCTGATAATTATTTAAATTAGAATAATAGATGCCCACTTGAAGGATTGCACTTTTGCACGGAGGTATATCCTATTACTTATAGAGTGTCATGATGGTCTCATGATAACACACCAACTCATGCCAGAAAATTTCAAATAGTTACTACTTATTAACTTAGCTGAGAAAGAGAACCTGTTGTCACATTCCGATATCTGAATACAAAAACAGATTCCAGTAAACACGATTGTTAGTTCTTCTTAATTTTATTATGGACTGATTGCTGTGAAAACTGAAGATGACAGGCAAAGTTAATAAAGGAAGATTAAATGAAAAGGTCCCTTAGAAAAAAAAAAATCATACCATTTTGGCATGCAATTTATCCCTTTTTCCATCTTAAAATAAAAATTGAAGGCCATGTTGCTATTCTCTGTTAGATGTCTGTCTCTTATACACAAGAACTTATCTATTTTCTGCTTTCTACATCTCAGAAATAGTTTTTTTAAAATGCATGTTATTTTCATAGTTACTACTGTTTTGAATTTTGAAGAAATAATGAATTGTGTTTTATTAATTGCTCTATAAAATTTGCTTGCAGTGGAACATGTCTTAAAATATAAATAGATGCCTATAACTACTTCTTCTCCTGCATTTGTTTCATCTTAGTGAGAGTTCCTTGTAAGATTTACCATTCACACTACCATGAAATACTGGGATCTGTATAATTTAGGAGCATCAATGGTAGTGTTCAAAGCTTTCAGATTTATTGTTTCAGCTATCTATAGAAAACTCATATTCCATCTGTTCACAATAATACATGTTTTCAAAGTTTTCTTCTCAAATTCATACAATAGAAATGAGTTTGATTTTTTTTTGAAATTACAAGTTAGGCTCAGGAGTATATTTCAGAGTAAAGTAATAGGTGAGTATTGGATCCCTTTATAGATCCTACATATATCAAATATGTAAACTTAAATATTAACTTCTTCAATAGCCCTTGTAAGTTTCTGACAAGTTTTGCTTACTAACAACAGGGACAGTGATTTTTCCTTGTCTGCAGTGGGCACTTAGAGCAGTTGGGCGCCTTCTGATTCATTTGAATTATTGAGTACTATGGATCAAGTCACTTGGAAAGATTCCTCAATCTGTTTAGTAAAGTAGTCTTTCTAGCGAGTCTTGAAAAATGTTTAGAAAAAGAATACCAAAAAGGAATTAGAGACGTTTTATTTACATATATAGTACAGATTCTTTTTTTTTTTTTCATTGTATCAGACATTTTTAGCTTTCGCTGAAAGCATTTTTAACTTCTTCCTTTTCATATACCTTTGCAGTGGGTTGACCTTGGCTGGCCACCAAATGCCCACCTAGCCACTCTCCCACTTCTCCTCCTCAGCAGGACAAAAGGAGGAAATAAGAAAAGCCCATGGGTCAAGATAAGAGTGGGGACATCACTCAGCCATGAGTGATCATAGACAAATACTTTGTCTGTATTTGTCTCAATATGTCATTTGAGCATCATGGCCAAAAAAAGCTCGACTTGGGGATGATTAATTTAATTTATTAGGAATCAATAAGGGAACAGGATATTGAGAAATAAAAACAAAACTAAACTCACCTTCCCCTCACCTCCCTTCTTAGGTTCAAATTCACTTCTTTCGTTTCTGGCTCTTCTACCTCCCCCCTCCGCCAAGCATTGCAGGGGCATGGGGAATTGGGGTTGCTGTCATCCCCCCTCTCCCTTCTTCTCTGACCTTGGTTTCTGCAGGGATGTTTCTCTCATGATTTTTTTTCTTCACTCTTCTCTCTCACAGCTGCTGCACAGCTTTTTTTTTTTTTTGCCCTTTCTTAAATACATTATCACAGAGCCACCACCCTCTTGGCTGATGGGCTCAGCTGTGCCCTGCAGTGGGTCTGTTTGGAGTTGACTGGAATCAGCTGGGATTGTCTGTGCCTGGCACGGGGCAGCTCCATCCCCTCCTTACAGAAGCCCCCCACCCCCACCCTGTAGCCCCCACTGTCAGCGCCTGGGCACTGACACCCTGTGCAACCTTGAAGAAACCAACTGCACTGAAACACACATCATGATTTTAAATATTGCTCTTACTGTGACTCAGAGCTGAAGGTCTTCATCTTGCTTGGTTTTGCTCAACTACCTCCAAAATTATTCATTAGCATATTGATAGTTTTTATTAGCATACAGTAATGTTTGCCCCTCATAGGAAGAATATGTTCCTCTGGGGGCTGGGTGGGCGTAATGAGGTACTTAGTCATTACAACTGAGTGCTTTAAAATTACGTGGCTGTATACACAATTTAATACAAGTGTTGCAAAATCTCATGTATATGCAAGTATGTGATTTTGCCAAAAGAACTTGCACATTTTACTTGGTCATAGAAAAGATAAGATTGTCCAAATCTGGGATCAAGGATAGTGCAGGCCATATTAGGGCTGGAAGTCTTGTACATTTGAGTGAGAGTCCAATACATTTAGTTAGTGCATAATGTCATCATAAAGTCTACCGCTCACAGTTGTAGTCTACCATTAACTCTGAGATTGTTCTTTTTTTATTATTATTTATTTACTGGATTATTTCATCTATGACTGTGCAGCCTCTCTCCTGCATCCACCAAACCACTTGTTCTGTAGGCTTCAATTTGCCACTGAAATTATTTACACTGGATACAAGATACATTTTCCCGATGGCTGAAGACAGCCAGCAGATCATACGTCTTTTGTGAGGCGTTCCATGATGGCTTGAGAAGTGTTATAGTATAACTGAAATTTGAATATGTTTGTTAGATAAAGGATCAGCCTGTCTTAATTTTCCTGATTTCAGGGACATACCCAGAATACCTGACAGCACACATGCACAGCTGGAGTCCAGTAAGTTTCAATTGTGGGGTAGGAAAATCTTCTCTCTCTTTTATGTAAGCACAAATAGATTGAAAAATGTCACCTATAGTCAGTATAGCTCTTGTCTCTTTGTCCGTATTTGTCTCAATATGTCATTTTACTGTATTATCTATCTACCTTTGTTTAATAATAAACTATCAAAAGTCAGGATATTTTAATTTGGGCTTGACATTTGGTTATAGGCTTAGGCTATTTTTGATTGAAAAGAAAAACATGGTTCTAACTAATATACAAGAACATTAATAGTAATTTTTAATTTCCTGTTTTGTTGTCTTGCATTTCAGTTGAACGTTCTAAACTAATAATGGGGATAAAATGTTCTTTATTTACAACCTGAGAGATAGCCTCTTTGAAACTGGAATACTTCTACTTTATTAGAACCATTCAGCACTCCTTAAATTGGCTAAGCCAGTATTTCACACGGGGAAAAATAACTTGTTCTTTGGCTTAGATCTGATAAGATGAGTTGCAGCCTGGAGTTATTTTTTATCATTGTTTTAGAACTCTTTTATAATAGAAGCCATGAATAAATTCAGTGGAATAAACTTGATTATAATAATACGAAAAAAATGCTCCAATAATTTTTCACTGATCAGCCAAGTCTTAAAATAAAATCCATTTTATGTTTTGTGCGATGTGGATTGTCTTTTGTATTTATAAAATGACTTTACTTTTACTCTATGTTTTATATGTCAAAACTTGTCCTTTGACAGTTTGCAGACCTTGTAGATTTGAGACAAAATGCACAAAACCCATGAAATGCATCTTGATGTTTTGTAAAAAAATAGTTAAAAATTAATCTGATTGTACAAGATAATAAATCAGAAAACTGTATTCCTCTGACCACAGTAAAGTATTTACTGTTTAGGAATTATGGGCCTTCAACTTACTGACATAATTACAGTCAGAAATATCTGAATAAACTATTTTTCATTCTATAAATAAAAGGTTTTGATTGCATCTGGGCACCAAAAGATTGTGTATGATTATTTGGTAATTTTGAATAGATGAAAACATTATATTTATGACAACTTTATTATATATTTGGTTATATTTCTACATTTTTTATTTAAAGACTGTTGTAAAAAATGCGTATGTGCCACCATTTATAAAATATTTTTATTTATAATTACAGGTTCTAGTTCATTTGAATCTCAAAAAATGGACCGACCTTCTATTTCAGTGACTTCTCCTATGAGTCCTGGCATGTTAAGGGATGTTCCACAGTTCTTGTCTGGACAACTTTCAGTATGTAAACATTTTATTGATACTTATATGCCTTTTGCAGCATAAACTCTCACTGCAGAGTGCAAGCTATCCATAACAGATTTCCTGTTAAACTAGCTAAATTTTTGATAATGCTATATATCTCAGTGTAGGCAGGGCCATAGTTTCATAAGGACATTCCATTTTATTTTTGGAAATTTTATGTATGTTGAGGTTTTATATATATATATGTATATTTACCTAGTAAGCTAAACCAATAGAGTAAAATTTTCTGAGACATCTAATCTTGTCCTCCAGTTATGTTTGTGCTGTTGGGTGTATACAATTTTACACTTTTTCAACTGTAACAGTTACCTGTACAGTTGGTAGATTTTATTACCTGTGGGCTTGGACATTAATATCGCTTATTACTTATGCATTAGCTTTCACATATTCCTTTCCCCTGATATCCCTCTGATTGCTCACTAATGTATTCTTTGTACCAATGTTACTTTTGTTCTTCACTTACATTGAGAGCAAAGTTCATTACATGAATGTTTTCTTTAAAAGGGCAATTTTTCGTACCAAACTGAAGAACCTGAGTTTTGTACACCTTTCTGTGTCATTTACAATTCCAAAGTGTGATTTTTCAAAAGTGCTCAGTTGTGGCCTGGTACAGGTTGAAAAGGAAGGGAAAATAGAATGAAAGCAGTGCAAAATTGGTGTTTAAACAAGTTTGCAAATGTCAGATTCATATTTCTTCCAAGTTGTTTCTGTTAAGATAATGAGTACACCATAAAAATACGCATAAAACCTAAGCAGACTGTTTATAGGTCTCACAGAAATGTTTTATGGTATCGACAGAGGAGTGGAAGACATATTTTTGTCTGTTCAGCAGTCATGTTGAAATGCATGAGATATTATTTGTTTTGCTCATCAGACCAGCCATCTACAATACATAATTTTAATTTTCTGTAACTGTTGTACATAACTACTTTGAAAAACTTAATCATCTGGATAAATGGAAAACTAGAAATATTGACTGTAGAGTGCAGAATGCTTTGCACAAAATACAGTGTCAGGGGAATATGAACATGAACTTTCAAAATACACAGACGGGGGTTTCTATAAACCAATTTAATTTAACAAGACGGCAAAAATTGTTGATAGTGGAAACGGGGGAAAGAAATCTCTTTTGGCTAAGTCATAAAAGATTAGGCTGACAAAAAGTTTTGATTCCTAGCTCCCAGCATGAAATTCAAGATCCAGAGTTAGTTGCTCAGATGTCCAACGCACAGACACTGCAGAATGATAGTCAAAATAGAAACCACACAGAACTGACTTCCTCACTTTCTCAGTTTCAAAAACAAAATCTTCAGGAATTTAAGATTAGTATCTTTATTAGTAAAGTCAGTAAGCCCGTTGATTTTGTGGTTTGATGGGATATTACAGTTTGGGGTACATGAGAATGGCATCAGGAGATCTAGAGATATATTCTGATTTACTGACAATAACAGAATTTACAGTGTGCTGTATCTCAGAATGGCATATAAATTCAGTGTTAAGTAAAGAAGATACCATTCCTATTTTTAAATATTTTTGCCTGTTTCAAGATACAAATGCCTTTATTAATAATTTTATAGCATTTATTTCCATTTAAGGAAACCAAATAATATTAGGAGACTAAGAACTTTCCTAAATTTGTGCTTTTTGTACTCCCTTATGTACTGTTTGCAGTTATATACAATACTCCCTACTACACAGTATCCTTGTTTCCCTCAGAATGCAGCTGGTATCTGAGAACACACAGCTCCAGTTAACTGACACTGGAGTCAGAAATGTTCAGTAACTCAATGTAGATGCCTAACAGTAGTAGACAGTTTGAAAATTCGGAAACTTCTCTTACCTCACCAGCTAAAGAAAAATTGGAATTAGTGGTGTTTCATGTTAGTCATATTAATAGCACAACCCAGCTCCTGCTGCTGTTGGCTCAAGGCTTTGGGAGGGTAGTACCAAGCCTTTTGCTTTGCAAGGAAGGCTGGCTGTCACAGTGTCTGAAGATGGTGTGGAACAATAGCAATGTGGCACCTAACTGGGAACATTGAAATGTGTAGACTAAAATGTATTTTTAGAAAAAGATGACCTGAAGAGAACTGAAAAGAATTGATTCCTTAGGTCAGGAGTTAGCAGGGCTCATTGAGAGAACTTTAAATTAGATTCGAAGAGGGTAGGGAATAAACCCAAGCTTGTTAGAGATGAACCTGCGAGTGGCATGGCAGTCAGTGTTTGAGGTGAGATCCATAGTACAACTGAAGTGCATCTATGCCAACATCTGAAGTATGGACAACAAACAGAAGGAGCTGGAAGCCATCATGCAGCAGGAAGACTACAACATAGTGCCATCATGGAAACATGGTGGGATAACTCGCATGATTGGAGCGCTGCAACGGATGGCTACAAACTCTTCAGGAGAGATAGACAAGGAAGCAGAGGCAGTGGAGTAGCTCTGTATGTCAGGGAGAGTTTTGACTGCCAGGATCTTAATGATGGTGACAATAGGGTTTAGTGTTCATGGGTAAGAATCAGAGGGAGGGCCAACAAGGCAGATATCCTTGGGGAGTCTTTTGTAGACCACCCAAACAGGGTGAAGAGGCAGATGAAACATTCTACAATCAGCTGGAAGAAGTTGTTGCGATTGCTAGCCCTTGTTCTCAAGGGGAAATTCAATTTACTGGATGTCTGTTGGAAATACAACACATCGGAAAGGAAACAGTCTAGGAGGTTCCTGGTGCATGTGGAAGATACTTGCCTGACACAGCTGGTCAGGGAGCCAGCCAGGGGAGATGCCCCACTGGACCTGCTGTTTAGAAAGAGGGAAGGACTGATGGGTGGTGTGGTGGTCGGGGGACATCTTGGGCATACCAATCACAAGATTAATAGTTTTCAATTCTCAGAGAAGTAAGGAGGGGGGTCAGCAGAACTGCTGCCTTGGAATTCTGAAGTACAGACTTTGGCCTGTTTAAGAGCCTGGTTGACAGAGTCCCTTGGGAGGTAGTTCTGAAGAGCCAAGGGGTCTATGAAGGCTGGATATTTTTCAAGGAGGTAATCCTGAAGGCACAGGAGCAGGCTGATCCCATGTGCCCAAAGACGAGCCAGCAGAGAAGACAACAGGTCTGGCTGAACAGAGAGCTTTGGCTGGAACTCAGGGAAAAAAGGAGACTTGACTTTTGAAAGCAGGGGCAGGCAGCTCAGGAGGGACTGCAAGGAAGTCTTAAGGTTATGCAGGGTGAAGATTAGAGAGGCAAAACCCCAGCTAGAACTCAGGCTGGCCACTGCCACAAAAGATAACAAAAAATGTTTATACAAATACATTAGAAACAAAAGGACGGCCAAGGAGAATTTGCATCCTTTATTGGTTGCAGCGGGGGAAACGTTGCCATGAAGGATGAGGAAAAGGCTGAGGTACTTAATGCCATCTTTGCCTCAGTCTTTAATAGCAAGACCAGTTGTTCTCTGCGTACCTAGCCCCCTGAACTGGAAGACGAACTGGGATCAGAAGGAAACTCCCATAATCCAAGGGGAAAGGGTCAGCAACCTGCTGATTCACTTGGACACACGCAAGTCTGTGGGCCAGATGGGATCCTCCCAAGGGTACTGAGGGAGCTGGCAGAGGAGCTCGTCAAGCTGCTCTCCATTATTTATCAACAGTCCTGGCTAACCAGGGAGGTCCCAGAAGACTGGTGGTTAGCCAGTGTGGCACCCATCTACAAGAAGGGCAGGAAGGAGGGTCTGGGGAACTAGAGGCCTGTCAGCCTGACCTCGGTGCCCAGGAAGGTTGTGGAGCAGATCATCATAAGAGCCATCATGTGTCACATACAGGACAACCAGGAGATCAGGCCCAGGCGGCATGGGTTTGTGAAAGGCAGGTCCTGCTTGACAAACCCGTTCTCCTTCTGTGACAAGGTGACCTGTTTAGTGGATGAAGGAAAGGCTGCTGACATTGTCTACCTAGACTTCAGTAAAAGCCTTTGACACCGTCTCCCACAGCACTGTCATGGAGAAACTGGCTGCTCATGGCTTCGATGGATATACTATTCCATGACTAGAAAAATGGCTGGCTGGCTGAGCCCAAAGAATGGTGGTGAATGGAGTTACATCCAGCTGGTGGTTGGTCACAAGTGCTGTTCCCCAGGGCTCAGTGCTGGGGCCAGTTCTGTTCAATATCTTCATCAATGATCTCTAGAAGGGGATTGAGTGCACCCTCAGTAAGTTTGTAGACAGCACCAAGTGAGGGGGAGTGTTTATCTGCTGGAGGGCAGGAAGGCTCTGGGTGCTGGGTCCTGCACGTGGGTCATAACAACCCCCCACAACGCTACAGGCTTGGGGAAGAGCGGCTGGAAAGCTGCATGGCAGAAAAGGACGTGGAGGTGCTGGTTGACAGCCAGCTGAACATGAGCCAGCAGTGTGCCCAGGTGGCCCAGAAGGCCAACATCATCCTGGCTAGTGTCCAGCAGGAGAGGGGCAGTTATCGTCCCCCTGTACTTGGCACTGGTGAGGCCACATCTCAAATGCTGGCTTCAGTTTTGGGCCCATCACTGCAAGAGGGATGTTGAGGTGCTGGAGCGTGTCCAGAGAAGGGCAATGAAGCTGGTGGAGGGTCTGGATCACAAGTCTTCTGAGGAGTGGGTGAGGGAACTGTTTTTTTTTCAGTCTGGAGAAGAGACTCAGGGTGGGAACTCATTGCTCTCTGCAGCTGCGTGAGAGGAGGCTGTAGGCAGGTGGGGGTTGGTCTCTTCTCCCAGGTAACAAGTGACAGGATAAGAGAAAACAGCCTCAAGTTGTGCCAGGGGAGGCTTAGATTGGATAATAGGAAAAAAATATTCACAGAGAGGGTGGTCAAGCACTGGAATAGGCTGCCCAGGGAGGTGGTTGAGTCACCATCCCTGGAGGTGTTTAAAAAAACCAGGTCAATGCGGTGCTTAGCAACAGTGATTTAATGATGGACCTGGCAGTCGTGGGTTAATGGTTGGGCTTGGTGATCTCAAAGGTCTTTTCCAACCTAAACCATTCTGTGATTCTGTGATTGGTAGGGCAGCTGTGGTTATTAGGCTGTGAAATACAAGAGCTGTGGGAGAAGTAGAGATACTTACAGTTTGGGTGGAGGTCTGAAGTGTTTGAATAAATTCTTGGATATATGCATCCTTATTCGGACAGTGCCACAGATTCTTCAATGGTTTTTATATTAATAGTGGTTTGGAATCTATTTGTTTATGTGCACTATGGTTTTAGCCAGTGTAGCTGCACTGATGCCTCTCTGTTATTAAGGGATGTCTGTCTCTGTCTGGTTTTCTGTTTTCCTCTGTGTCGGCATTGGTCTGTGTACCTGTTTTCTTCTGCTGAGGTTACAGTGACACTCCAGAGCTGGCTAATAGGATTTCCCATGAAGCAAACCATCTCACATAGCTAGGAAGTCTTCTTTCCATCAATAGTTATTCTATCCAAAAACATATTTAATTGAACAAATTATGTGCAGGTACAGTAAACTATTGCATGTTATAACTTACTAAGATATATAAATAATTTATCTGATTTCTGTGCAGTTTATGGCATTTTTGATCCACATTCTTTTTTCAAGGGAGTATCTGACTGTTATTGCAATTAATGTTTTATTATTATTTGCTTTGTCTGGTTCCTATTTCTGTGCATTTTCACTGATTTTTTTTCTTATATCATTTTTTTATAAGTCAGATTTTTTTTTGTGTTGGTGCTCTTCATTACTGCATTCTGGCTATTTTCTAAATACTGCATGAAAAGTATAACTTGGAATGCTTTTGCAATAGTTAGCTTTAGAGACTGATAACATGACTAGAAGACTGTGTAAATGGATACAGGTATAAAATTACAATATTTCATTTTTGTACCAGTGGAAATTATAATAGAAAAGGGAAGTAATTTATAAAAATAATATATTTCCTTGTACAGCTGAACTACGCAACCTCTTCAATAGATTTTCCATACATATTGGGTTTATAAAGTAATAAAAATACAGGCGTATTAATTATAGTTGCAATATCTGTAGCATATTAGAAAGTGGATAGTGTACATTGTGAAGGATATACTATGTAAGCATATTGGGGGGATGAGGTCAAGTATGAGACATGCTTTCCTTCCATCTTTCACCTTTTCCTTTTTCCCTTTCTTTTCTCCCCTTTCTACCCCTACACAAGTAAATTGCTGTTGCTCTGATCTCAAAACCTGGAAAATTCTAGGCAGTTCACACAATGTGCTTATTGCACTCCATTTTCCAAGGCAGAATATGACAGGTGAGGGTCCTTGGTTCATGGTAGGAAATATTCTATTCATTTTAGGACTGTGATATTCTGGAATATCTATATTTCTCTGGTAATACAGAAGAGAAACAAACTGAAGATCTACTTTTATTGTGTGTGAGTAGGTCACGTTCTGGCACATATACATTGACCTATGCCAGTACTGCCTTTGCAGAGTGGAGAGCAGTGTGCAGCTGCTACACCTCACAGAGCACAGGAACACATCAGACAAAACCCGTGATCCAGACTGCAAATTATCTTATATATCCTCTTGCTTTGGTGTGAGAACAGATTACTTCACACATTTTATGGAACAGATTTCACCAGCATCTGTGCATGCCAAGTAAGCAAGGAGGGTGGCAGAAACATCATCACACTGCCTATTTCCATACTTTGAGTAAATTTCTTACAGAAGTCAATATTGAATAGTAGCTTCTGTCCATCACTTTGAAATAGATGAATAACCTCAGGAAAACCAAGCAGGGAGGTAAAGGAGATTAAAATGTGTCAAATTGCTGTCGTTGTGACCTACTCCCTTGCTCCTGTTCCCCCACTCACTGGCCCTCTGAGTTATCAGCATGTGCTCCTGTTCCTGTCCATTCCCCGTGCTCCATCCCCTTTCTGTGCCACTCCACTAGCTGTTGCCCTAAGTGGAAGATGGGAAGTGTCTGGTTGGAGTTTGCAGCTAGTCCAGGATGTTAAGTAATGTTGCCTGTACTGATGTAGTCTTGATGTAGCCACTGGAAAGCCACAAGGCTGTATGTGGTCTGAAGTGTTACATCACAAAAATAAATTAGAAATGCATCTGTGTGTGCAGTGCAGCTACTTAAGTTTGCTAAATGCTCTATATCCCATTTCAAGAAGGTTTTTCTGTATCTACCATATGTTGTTTCCATCATGATTGCTAGAGAACTGAAATACATCAATTGTACCTTTCCCCATGTAGTGCTAATGCCAGATAGCACTAACTTTCTTCTAATCATTTTTTAAGTATTTAGGAGGGCTTTTTATAGAAATGCCTCTTAAAGTAGCAGAAACCAGCAAAAATTTTACTTTACTTGCTTTACTTTAGAAAGAAACCAAAGCTGTCAGTGTGTGAAATGTACTTTCTGTCTTTGAACATGCAGCTACAATCTTCCTGAAAGAGATGATCAAGCTGAACTTATGTTTCCTACCCCACTTTTAAATCACACTTTGCTGACCTGCTCCTTTTGTTAATGTTATTTCTAAATCTATTGTAAATGTTATCTGTAGACCTGCAAAGTGAAATCCTTGCTTCTGAGGAATCAGTGGGAAAAATTCTGCTGACTTCCCTAAGGCCAGAATTTCCATCACAGGGTTTTGATATGATTTGGTAACAGATTTGCAGATTTAATTTATGCATTGCATTAAAGTACTTTGTGTTAGATAAATACGTTGTTGGTGTAAAGCTATTTTTAAAGTAATAGTTGTGTGTCTTCGTTTTTACTTTTGGTCTTTTAGTTTCCAGCGTGTTGTCCTTTTTGGTTTTGTTTTATTGCTTTTTCTTTAATTTTGCTTACCAGAGCCAAAGCCTTAGTAGAAGAACAACGCCTTTTGTTCCTAGGGTTCAGGTAAAGACTTCGTCTGCCTGACAGAAACTAAAGTTGTGGGTTTTTCTTTTGTTTGTTATGGAAAATGCATAGTAGGAAAATTACATTATAGTCCATTTCCCCATATTTTTAGCGTGTTGCTTTAAACCATATTAACAAGTTTCATGTCATCTTGTGAGCAGCTTGTAAAATTCTGCATGGGGATTAAAATACTAAATTAAAATTTAAAGAGACAACTAGTTTTTGTTTGCTGTTTACCCAAATATTAAACTTATACAGGTTTCAATAGTGATGATGTCTATGCATCCCACATACAAAATGTGTGTACTGTTTAAGCAATAAATGATTTTGTGCTTGAGGTCATTATATAAAGATGAATGTCTCTTTAAATCATTCATTACCATTACTTTATTCATCCTTTTTTGCATTTTCCAAGTAACAGTAGCGCCTTGAGTGGAAGACAGGCAAAAAATTTGTACCTTGTTTAAAGAAAGAAATTTCTTGTGTATAAAACTTGGTTCTTGCATTTTAAAAGTATGTCAAAATAATCAAAACTCTATTTATATAAAAAATGAATTCTCCCATTGTGTTACTAAACTTATTTAGCTTTGGGATTCTGTTTAGGTACAAGTTGTTTGCCTTTTTTCATTAGGAAACTCCTAAGGTACTGTAGGTTAACGCAAAAGTAGGTTTTAGTAATACGCTACAATGCTTATCTTGCTTTGCTGCATGTTTTTCAATTTTTTTGTAAATAGAATATTACCTGCTTTTCTTACAAAATATCTTTATGGAGATGTTAAATCTTTTGAGTGGGAGCCGTATAAATGTTTCGCTTGTTTAATCAGTTGCCCAAGGAAAGATGTTAAGGATGATCTAAATGATCAGAATGAGGTGGCTAAATTTTATATTGAAATGGAAAAAAAGAGATCATATATATATATTTATAAAGGAATTCTAAATAAAAATGTAGGAAATGGTTTGGTTATGACTCATATTTGATAAAGTAAAATTTTTTTCACAATGTATTATTTCCCAAAAGTAATCCTTACAACTGCTTAAATGTAAATTCAAAATAATTAAAAAAAAACACTAAGAAAAAAATTGAGATTAAAAAAATAGTGTCTTGATAGTGTTGTTTTAGGTTAACATAATATTATTTGCTGGCTAACATAAACTGGATTTGTATTAAAAATTAAAAGCATCCTTTAGCATGATTAAGAAAGTTGGCTTCTGTTCATGGTAATGAAGTCAGAGGAGCACAAATTAAATCACAAGTTGTTAAGTAGTTCATAAAGGTAAATATTTTATATTACATAAGTAGTCTTATAATACTTTCTTTTTAGATATGTACAAAATAAATGAAGCACTTATATGACAATTCATTGTTCAATTTAAAAAGGAAACATCTGCCTGAAACCTGCATATTTCATTAAATACTGTAATGTAAAAATAACATGTAGTAGTTCCTTATTTTAATCACATTATATAAAATAAAGATATGGACATAAAAATTGCCAGTTCTACTTAGACTAATATCCTCTAAAGAAAAAAGAAATTACTTTGAATTATGGTAGTCATTTGAATAAATAAAACAAGTGTAATGCTTGGTAGAGAATATCCAGCAAGAGATGAAAGCGTATGAGGCTTACTCTCTCATCTCTGGTTGGATTATTTTTGATATTGTGGATAAGAATTGTCTTTAGTCCCAGTTTCTGTGTCTGTGGAGTCATTGTGGACCTCTAGCAGTTTTTTGCAGAGCTCAGTGACAGTCAAAGCTAAACATAGTGCTTGTGACAAGAGTTCCTGAAGAACTCAAACTTGTGACCTTGGCAATATCTTTATGACTAGACTGAAACAAAAAGTACCCCATCTGCCCACTTTTAGTAGGGATGGTAGATTGTTTTAAGTGGATTAATTCAAGATATGTTTACAATGCTCTCTGCAGAGAAGAACAGAAATTCTCCAGTGATCTTTAAAGAAGGGTATTAGAAGCAGCCCAACAGCAGTGCAGAACTCTGATTACTTTTTGGCATGAGAAATTAGCTAACTTGGAGCTCTGAGCTGTTGTTTATGGTTGTCAGGAAGTATACATTACATTGTGGGCTGTGTGATAGCTGTGTCTGTAGAATTCTCTACATGAAGGAGGATCTCCAAGCATTCTGTTTATACCAGTTTGTTTCATTGCTCTCAACAAGAAATACACATCTTTGTTCTTGCTTACATCTTCTTTACTTGTTAGTCTGAAACTGATCCTGGTGATAAATGTCCCAGAT
Source organism: Falco naumanni (assembly GCF_017639655.2). NCBI lineage: Eukaryota > Metazoa > Chordata > Aves > Falconiformes > Falconidae > Falco > Falco naumanni. The sequence goes on from NC_054056.1 coordinate 95,078,000, forward strand.
GCTGGCACTAGTTCCTCTTCCACTCTTCCCTCCATGTCATTCCATTAATTTTCTAGCCCTCACATCAGTAGATGATTTAAAGCCCATCAGTATTACTTTATTGGGAAGAAAACCACTCAACGTCCTTCTCTCCCTACCATGCACCCTTCTCCTGAACTTTTACTAATTTTATAGTACTTGGAAATGTGCATATGTATTTCCTGAGCTTTTAGATAGAGTTTAGCATAGCAGCATTTTTCTAACTTACAGAGTAATGCTTTGTGATACCTTTGTAGGCAGCAATCTGTTCTTAAATGTGTGTCTTCTGTGCAGTATCTCTTGTTTACTTGGTGGAGCCTCCTTTTCAGCCAGCGTTGCCATGAAACTACTGTTTTTTTCTAACTTCAAAAATTTCAGACATCCTTTTTGCTTTAATACAGAAAATCAGTATATTTGATCATGTATAAAAATCTATGTGTGCGTCTATCTGACATTATTGAAATCAAGATTAAGCCACTAAAAAATATTTTTCTTAAAAAAATCTAGATTAGGGCAGCCTAAATACCTGCATAATTTTCTGGCCTTCGTAACCTAGAAGCTCTCAATTTGTCAGCCTTTTCTTGTGTTTTTTCCAGCCTATCAGAGAGCAACTAAACCAGACAGCAATAATAGTTTGGTTTAGCAACCTTAGTAGACAGGATTTCTTAGAGGTATGTTTAACAACATCCAAAGCTCACCTCAGCCATACTGAAGACTTTACCACTTCAGGACAGTTTCTGCATCTGCAAAATCTTAAATCCAGAAATGATTTCTCTAAGTATTTTTTAAATAAACTGAGAATTTTATTTGTTTTCAAGAGATCCTGCTCATGTATCTTGTTTCAGAATAATGTAGAAAAGAAAAGTTGTATTTCCATTTTAATATATTATACTAATGAACAGCTATATAGGTTACATGGAAAATTATCATGTACAACAGAAGAACAAAAGTGCCTGGCCAGCTGTCTCAAACACAGTGATGTTTGAGTAGGTGGTGGTCGTAGAAATCTCCAGGGTAGAAAGCTACAGGGCAGGCGGTCTCTCCCAATGGCACAAGTTTTATCTCTGTTCCATGAGATTCATGAAGCAAACCTTATATAACAAATACAGTGTAGCATAGAATTAAAAGCTTCAGACATTGTCTGTTTTTAAATCTAAAGTTCTCACTTAAAATGTGGCATGCCTGTATGTGCTGTACACAAGACGATGTTAGAATTGCATAGCTAAGCAAACAGTCAAGCATTCATGAGATAGGAATATAGGAAGTGGCAATAATAATATTATCCAGAATTTCTTCACTGATTTCCCTTATGCATATGTATTACAGTATGGGTTCTAATTACATGATTAATTCTTTTTTAGAACTCTGACCTCAATCAGTGCTCTGAATAAAATTTCAAGTTAAGATGAGATCTAAAAGAAAAAGAATGAAATATAGTAAACTGAATTTATGTCCTTAATTTATGTAATTTATGCTAGCTTCAAATGAGTCTGAGATGCCTTGGGGAGGAGCTTAGACTTGTACAGTTGAAGAAAAGAGCTAAGTACCTCAATATCTGCAGTGTGTGATCCAGTGTAAATAAAGGACAGCTATTCCCATTAACTCTTCTTTGAAACTTAGGCTACTCAGAGGATGAGTTGAATCTCCAGAGGGAGCCATCTTCTTCTGACTCTACAGAGGACCAAACAGGAATACTAGCTACCAGCATCCTCATTTCTTGGAATGCAACACCAGCAGTCAGCTTCTATATACTCTTCTATGTGTAGGAGGCTCATTCCAGAAACAGGACGTCTTTGGTTTAAGCCCTGTTTAGACTGAAAAGATTGAACCTATCTTTCAGAAAAGTGCCTTATCATCAAGCTATTGTACATCTCTCTCTTCTCAGGAGTATGGAATCTCATCTGAAGCTGAAATACTGTGTGGCTGGGAATATAATTGTGTGGTGATAGCAAAGAAACTTAATTTTAGTTTAGCAGATTTCAGACCTGCTACCCAGAATGTGTATTGATCTTGCATCAGACCACTATTTGTTAGAAACCAGAAAGAATCCTACAAAGCTGGGACCAGACTATCCCTGTTCACCCCTGATGACTACCTTCATCACCTGATGGCAAAAGAGTTCTTGTTTCTTGCACTCTGCATGGCAGGTATTGTTACCTGGAAGCCTGTCTCAGGGAGTGCAGCAGATGCTCCACTCTATGGATAGCAGACCATCTCACAGTTTCAGGATGCATTGAATTTAGATGCCTGTTTGCCTGAATGTAAGTTGCACTGGAAGTTTAGTCAAGCGTTAGGTGCATATCTGCTTAGGGAGGGAAAGTATATGAGCATGTGTGGCAAATAAGTTTCCAGGACTTCAATACTAGAAAGCATTCAAGTTGGATTACTTTCTAAGTGAATTTTAGGTGCCTACATCCTAAATTATGTAGGTAGACAAAGTCCTGTTCTAGAAGGTTTTGATAGGTGTTAGCCTCCATGTTAGCATCAGCCAGCTTGGCTTTCCTGTGGCATATTTTATGTTTTGTAATTTTAACCTTCCCTTTCCTTCATTTAGACCAGAATTGCATTGCCAAAGTTTCTTAGATGTTGTAAGCTTTTAAAAGTGCCATTCCTGCCTGTTTAAAAAAAAAACAACCACCTGCTGAATGGAGGATTTGTAGGTTCTGCTCTGCTTGTCAGTTGCTTAAGTCTTTCAGTGCTGAGTATTACAGCTGTACATTCTTGTGCGACTTTCACTCTGTAGATTGAATAACTTAATGTTCTTCACTTTCTGGTGTTAGGAATCTTTTTCACATACAACTCAACAAAGCTATAAAAGAAAAAAAAAAAGATAAACTATGATCAGAGTCTGAGACAACCAGCTTTTGTCCGGGCATAATACACACCTCAGACTTCCAATTTCAATGCTTTACTTAGCACTACAAATCAGGCTCCAGGGTGTCATGCCAGGATCCCAGACAATGAAGAACATGCAATTTGTAAATACCTTTTAAAAAAGGCTTTAAGAGATCGATCCCTCGATTCGCAAGAGCTTTGGGAAAGAGGAAGGAATGGAACCCAGTCCTCTTGGACTGCACCTGGTTGTCTTAAATGGCTGTCCTTTCTCTCCTTGTGAATAGAAAAGAAAAGATTCTTGTAGGAAAATACCATACCATCTGAGTATTTTCATAATACTTAGGCACAGGAGAGTCAGAATTGGACTGGTCCTATTCCCAAACTAATTTTCCATGTTCGGTATGCTAGTCTAACTCCTTGTTTCTCATTTTCCTTTCCAATTTCCTGCCTTGACTTTTTGTCAGATTTTCTTTCATCCCAATCTCTCTGTGCAACATATTTTGCACCAGTTACAAAATGGCTCGTTCTTTTGTCACCTTATTCCATTTCTCTCATCCAGTCTGGTTTTGCCCCTCTGTTCTTCTGTGGTTCCTGATATTAGTGGCTCCATTTTTCCTGTGTTTCACCAAGAAGCATCCTGTATAATTTACTTTTCCAGTTACTCTAAAGTGGTTTCTGATTTGTCCCTTCTTCCTTCTTCTAACCCCATGAGAATGCAGTCCCATCCTCCTCTCCATGGGGCACTTGGTCCATTCACTCATTCCCAGTTTCTTCCTTTCTTCTTCTTTGCATCCAAGTTAAATGACTTTTGGTTTACAAGTGGCTGTGCTGTATCTTGGAGTGCTAGCAGTGTGAACACAGGAGAGAGAGTGCCTTCTGATCATAAGTCTGCCTCCTGGCCTCTCCTGTAGGAAGCCAAATGACAAAGAATTACAGGGAAAATACGCACATTATGTACAAATTTTTCCAATGTTTTTCAGAGCATCAAGAGAAAAGTAGAAGATACAAGTCAATCCAATTTTTGAGTTCTTGTTCCAAAACACAGATGTTAGAGCACTACAAAAAAAGTGGTGTCAAATTATTTAACTTTCTGCTTAAAGTCATTCTCCAAACATTTTGACTGAAGTTCTCTTGCAAAGAATCAGTTTGAAACAAGTATAGTGAAGAAATATTTTGCCGGAATGTGAACACATAATTCTGGTTATATTTTTGGCACCTGTGTCTAGATTATCTCTTCACTCAGTCGCAGTTTGGGATGATGTCTGGATCACAGATATATTGTGTTCTCCTTAAGCAAGGATAATTTCTCCCAAAAAGCAGATCAAAATGATTGTCTTGGGGTGTGGGACTAGCCAAGTCTGCCCTTTGCCCAAGGGCTCCCCAGTAAGCCTGCAGGTGGATACATTTAGTGTCAGTGAACATGTAGGTTGACTTGCACTTCAGAGGTCATTAAAGCTTTGCTTTGGGTTCATACAGTTGGTGCAAAGCTTTCTACTTGTGATCTGTAGCTGGATGGAGATCCCTCGTAGTCCAGATTTAGGAGAGTTTCACATTAGGAAAAAATACTGACAAAGCCCCTTGCTTTGTAGGAATGTAGGAACAGCATCTAGAACTCTCTTACATCTGATGTATTAAGGGTAGTTTATCTCACGCAGTTTTCTGCTTTAGTAGCCACAGAACCCTTTAACGGTTGGTACCAGAAACCTGTAAAGTCAGTAGAGGGCCAATGTCATGATGACAGAAGACAGGTATCCTCCTCATTTTAATATCCATTCAAACACTGCTGTTTGGTGGCTACAGGAGCTGCAAGTTGTAATGAAAGAAGTACACTGCCAGCACTAATTGAGCTGGTGTGTCTTAGTATAATCTCACTTATTGAGACATTAGGAATGGCAGAAACCTAAATCAGCCTCTTGTTTAGGGGTCAAAAGTCTTAAGAATTGCATCAATACCTTTCTTTAAGTGACTGAAATGTTGAAGGTGAGGAGCTATGACATCAGCTGGAGACTGTCTCTGAAATGGTGTGAGATGAGCTCCACAGAAAGTGCACCTTCCCCTGGCTATGTTTACCTTAGTGGGCGCATATTCATGCCTAAAGGTGCACTGCTTGGTTAGGTGTGAAGTTGGGCATTATCCTCTTGGATTCTCTGAAGTTCAGGCAGGGTCAGTGTTGTCTTTAAATGTCCTAGTTTGTCCTCCTCCATCTCAGGCAAACTCCCCATGAAGAGAGCCTCTTCTCCCAGCTGTAGTTAGTGATAATGCAGTGGTACCACCATGTACTAATTCCCTGGCTATTTGGAAAGGGTTTTTTTGTCATAACTGCATGATATCTCCTTCCACAGTGACTGCTCTAAAGCAGGTATATCCTCTCCTTGAATAATTATTTGCAGCTATAGTATTCAAACCGAAATAGCTAAATAGCATCTTCTAACGGCTGTAGTAAAAAAAGGATATCAGACCATGTCTAAGACTGAGTAATAATAATTTCTGCAGATGATTAGTAGTAGCTTGTTGTTGCTGAGATGGACTGTGAAGAGGGCTGGACTATTGAGCCTCCCTCTCTTACAGTTTCTGGATGGCTAATATGATTTCAGCATGAGTCTCTGCATCTTGAAAAACATTTAGAGATTTGAAAGATTTATGGTCTCATCCCATAGTCTTTCCAGCACAACAGGACGTGAAAGAATCATTCATTCATTGTGCATAAACTCCTTAGAAATGTATATATATGAATACCATACATGAGTAATGCAAGTAATACAATATCACGGCCAAGAGAGAATAATTCTAACCAGAGCACCATCTGAAAAACAATTAGTATGAAATAATTACTTACTGTAAAGGATTTTTAAAAGAAGAGTTACTCCTGGTGCATACTGAAGCTATTATAGTATAAATTTATTTTTATGCTTTGTTATAAATGCAAAGTAGAACATGATATTTTCTGTTTAAGTAACCAATATAAGTAGATGCTTATGAGCAAAATTAATTTTAAGGATTAATATGGTACTTTTATGTAGAAATTAGTTCACTAATTAATATTTTCTCATTACAGATAAAACTGTGGTATGACAAGGTTGGTCATCAGTTAATAGTGACAATATTGGGAGCAAAGGATCTTCCTTCAAGGGAAGATGGGAGGCCAAGGAATCCTTACGTTAAAATTTACTTTCTTCCAGACAGAAGGTAGGGTGAACACAAAGACAAGGAACATTCAAGTAAGAATTAGTCCGATACTGAGATGTCAGGCATAGCTGAGTTTACGGGTCATATGTATATGGAAAAATCTTACAGTTTGGAGTTTTCTTTATTAAACATGCTATTTAACAGCAATGGGACTTTGAACACTAAATACAAACTCACTCTCACTGGATATTTTATTAAATACCAAGTAAAAAAAGAAAAGTAAACATATGTCATTACATTGGGATCTGTTATATGCAAAGAAAATTTTTAGTGTTTTATAATGCCCTTTCCTATGACAGTTATATCGTATGACTATATGTTGACAAGAAAATTTTCTGTGACTGCATAATTTGCTATATCATTGATGACAAAATCTTTTGGGATGGATTGTCTTGGGCTCACCAATATTTGAACTGTTTGACTTGATTTTTAGTTTGTTCAAATTGCTGTAGTGTGTTTGGAGATGCTGAAGCTGTGCCAAAGTGAGAATCAGGCCTGCTTAAATTATCTTATCTGTTTTTTCAAGATTAATAAAGGTACCAAAAATGTCTCTGTTCAGAATGCTTCACAATGCAAGGTGTAATAACAAAAAATACTTAAAAAGAAAATATTTAATTAAATACTTTCAAGTATCCAGGTACAAAAAGTTACATAACATTATATTTTAATATGCTATACTAGTGTTTCCCATTTATGTGAAGTATTCAGAACTTTTTCTTTAATTATTATATGTTTTCTATCACTTACACAAGAATCAGCAATTTGTCTTATTGAATTATGTTTTTTTTCTGACGTGCAAATTAATTTTCCTTTCCTTAGAGGTAAAAGCTAAGTAAGCAAAAAGATATTTCTGGTGTAGTAGAAGGAAACATGCTAGAGGTAAAATACACTTAAATAAGTCAAGCATTTAATTAGGTGAAGATACTGAACTCTCTTTGATTAAACAAATTTCATTGGAAAAGCTTGTCTAATGTAATTTATTTCAGTTCTCAAGGGTAAGCAGTCTTCAGTATAATAGAAATAATTACATTATTTGTTTTAACAATGTGTTTCAATGTATTATTTCTTAGTTAATCCAGCTTCTAAGTAACAATTCAGAAATACAATAACTATATTACAGTTGTAAGTATTAGCAAACGGACGGTATCTGCATTGTCATATCAATAAATTAGTACTACAGCTGCATTATGCAGCAATCAGCAGGTTTAAAATTAGGCATTGTTATGAGAACTCTTGTCAGTATTCTCAGTAGAAGAGGCATGGGTGTTTTCCAGTGAAACTTGTTTCCGTCAGAAAATATTAATTTTTTCAAGCAGAAATATTCTGCAAAACACATTCCTTTCAACAGCACCCTGGAGCCAGAGCCAGGAGTCCCCTAGCAGCCTTGTGCAGATACCTCCAAAACACAAGGCTAACCTTGTAATGGAGATCCACCTTCAAGCCTGGGTGGTTTCTTGGGGTAATCCAAAGGATTTGGGGAGCTTTTCTGAGCTTTTTCCAGCGTTGCTGGGAAAAGACATATAACTCATTCTCAGGGCTCCTGGTTTTCCACCTGTGGAGCCCATAGTCAGGAAAACCCTGCAGAGAAGGCCCCACACTGCCCGCAGCTCCCTGGCCATTCCTTCTTGTGGGTCAGCCGCTCCCTCTGGCCTTGCAGTTTAGGAGTCAGCCGCTGTAGGACTGGAAGCTTGACTGAACCAGCTGACTCATTTATCTGAGATGCAGAGGTTTGCTATGCCCAATATTTTCTGCATGCATGTTCTCTGTCAGACTGCGCCTCATGGAAATCTCATTTACAGAAGTATATTTGGCTTTAGAAAATGCTTTTGCTGAAGCAAACATATTAAACCATACCTGTTTTTCAGGGAACTTCTTGTAATTTGAATTGGCACATGCACTGGAAATCACCTAATTTTGGTTTTTAATATGGAGCTATGAATTATCCTCAAAATATGTTCTGAACTTTCTTTCATAATAAAGGGCTAATCCTGACATTGATTATAGTGCCCATTATACTACAAAACATTCTGCTGATTTAAGATTTTCTACTTTCCATGATATGCTTATTACAGTATAATGATCTTTTGAACATTTTTAATATGCAATTGTTTTTTGCAGTGATAAAAATAAAAGAAGAACAAAAACGGTAAAGAAAACATTGGAACCTAAGTGGAATCAGACATTCATTTACTCTCCAGTTCATCGGAGGGAGTTTAGAGAACGAATGTTAGAAATTACTCTTTGGGACCAAGCACGAGTTCGAGAGGAAGAAAGTGAATTTTTAGGAGAGGTACACAATTATTGGTAGCTACTATAGAAATACAGCTGCTCACATATTCATCTCTAGATAGAGTATTTTTGAAAGAAATTATTAAATATAGCAAAGCAAAACTCTTTTAAATTCTTATAATTGTCCTTATTTCACTTAGTAGTAAACAGTGATCACTTACTACATAGTACTTTTATTAAATTCTTTCTGTGTTTGTTCTGTTTTAGTAACAATATGCACATGGTTACTCAATTACTTTTAGAATTGTTCGTTAAAATCCATATTATCTATAGGTGTTTTTTACCAAAATGTTGGAATGTTGCTGACTAACTTGCTACAAGATATTTGAATGCTGTAAATGTTGTCATAAGATACTAAACGTTTTGTGAAAGATTTTTTGGTATATCCTTTCATATTAAATGCAAGGTTTTTATAAAACTTCAAAGTCCTTAACAACAGGTGAATAATAGAATAAAATTTATGACATACCTATTTTAAAATATGCTGTTATGTAATATTTTCCCCACTTTACACCCCCCCCCCCCCCCTTTTTTTTTTTAGATTCTTATTGAGTTAGAGACAGCATTACTAGATGATGAACCTCACTGGTACAAACTTCAGACGCATGATGTCTCTTCATTGCCACTTCCCCATCCCTCACCATATTTGCCACGCAGACAACTCCATGGCGAGAGTCCTACACGAAGGTTACAAAGTAGGTTGTTAGTTTTACACATGGTGTATAGTTCGTTTTAATTAATATGTAAAGTATATTAAATTCTTGTAGATGGGAAGCTGTCAGAACTTGTTTGTTCATTGTAGCTGTTATGAATTAGGTCAGTTGTGATTACTGATGAGAGTATGATGGGCTACAAATGGTAATACTGAACACTGCAGCGGGCAATTTTTTTCTTATGAGACTACCCACTTCAGAGCCTGAGCTTGGGCAGATTATCTTTATCTTTTGCAATGTGCTGGTTTTATCTTGAAGTTCTATCTTCTATATTATGTTTATCATTTCATTGTTTAACCAAAAGCAAATGTGCAGGCCCTTTCTCTTCAGCTTATAGTTCTTAAAAATAAAGTGACCTGTATATAACATCATATGTAACTAAATTAATATCATGGCCTGTTGCCTTGTTTTGATACTATTTTACGTGGTTACATTCACAAATGGAATTTCTATTAAAATTCTGGGTTTTATAGTTTGGTACACTTGATCCATGGTAGTTTGATATTATCAGTAGACATTTTGAAAATAGAATTTACACAATATGCTAATAAGATGGATACATAAGAATAAGACAATAAAGGGTAAAAATCTGTTTCTTTAATACTTCGTTGTTTCTCTAGTTTAATTAACAGTAATTTAAAGCTATCAATTGAATTAACTTTATATAATATCTGTTAACAGTGATATAAAAAAACCTAAAACCGCAACAAACCAAAATCTATTTCTAAGGATTCTGTGAGTTTTATTGGGTCATTTATGTGAGTGTGTGTATGCATATGTTACACACAAACTCACAGAAACATACGCATGTGTAGCCACACAAACAAGCTTGGAGATTATAAATGTTCTATGTGCTTTCTTTACTAAAGGACCCCTTGTATATAAGTATTTAAAGTAGTTGACAGTTTTTTTGTGTCTGTGCAGTGGATGGTTAGAACGATTAAAATGCTCCATATCATAATATACTGAGATAGATACATTAACAGAGAGCTACAGTGCATAGCCTTTGAGCTGTAAGATTATATTTATCCACAAAAGGAGGAAAAAATTGGTAGTTAACAGGTAAGGAGTTCTGTTTCAATTCAGTCCTCTTCAGTCTTTTCAAGTACCATGACTGTTTATGTGGTTTTAAAAGTATTTTCCTTCTATATTTTCTGCCATCTGGTAAACATTTTAGGAAGTTTAATTTTTCATGTAGAATTACAGACCAACTGGACATTTTAGCTGTTTTATATGTGAAGTTAGGGAAATTCCGGTTTTCAGGCAATACTCAGTCCTGCAAACAAATCCTGCTTATTTATAATAATTCCTGTCTGTGTCATAAATAACTTCCATGAATAATGAATAAAACAGTAACTGCTTTATTCTGTAAAAGTTTATAGCAGTACTTGACTCAAGGTTTGTTCAATAATACTTATTCAAAAGTTGAAAGTCAATAAGTTTTTTTAATACTAATTCTAATACATAATAATATTAATATTAGCACCAATACTAACACTAATACTAATGATGTGCTCAACTGAAAAATCTTATAGGCCTGTCTGGAAATGTAGAGGAAAGGACTTATCAAAACTTGTGGTTTGGTGAAACACTAAGATTTGGTATGGAATTCCTGCTTTTCAGTGGAGATGATTTAGCCTGACTCTTCATAGAGTGGTACTTTGAATAACTTGAGGTTCTAGAAACTTCAGCCAAATAAGCAACATCAGATGTTCACTGTGATTTCTGGAGAATTCACATACTTCTACAATAAACTATGCTATTTGAATTTGCATTGACATTGGGATCTCATAAAGAAGGATTTTCTCTAGTGTTCTGGGAATATGTGCACTTCTTGAACCCTTGTGGGTCATAAATAATTTTCAGGTTAAACAGGTAGTTTTACATGTATGGAACAAGGTCTCTTGGAATTAAAATCCCTCCTTTTTGGGGACTGGAAAAAGATCCAAATGAAAATATAGCATCTGGTCAGGGTTCTGCAATGGTAGCAGAATCCATTTAGCAATTTAAAAGTAAGTTGTTTTTTAATTGGTTTCACACCACTGAAATGGAAATAAAAGTACTTCTTGGTGGCCAGAGGGGTGGTGGAATATCCTATTGGAGATACCCAGCACTCAATTGGACAAGGCCATAGGCAATGCAATATAAGTTGGCTAAGCCTGAAACAGACAGTGTACCACACGGCCTCCAAAAAGCTCTTCCCAAACTAGACATCATCACCAGGGAACTGGTAAAGAGCAGACAGCATGTCTTATGACTCTTTGCCTTCAGTAATTAATGTATTTATAATATATTAATAACGTATAGAAGTCTGGTTATTTTACTTTTTTTTTTTTTTAGGTTTCAAAATAATCTTGTTAAACTTAATATCTTAGTTTCTTGTCGCTGAAGTGCTTTTCACATCCTTCAATAACAACTCTTGTATATGATGAAACAGAAGATGTTATCCAGTGGCACATGATGACAGTATAAAAAAAATCTCAAGAGTGAAGGCATATCTTGCAAGTTTGTCTTTTTCAAAGCACATCTTAGAACACTTACTGTGCTGTTGCACAATAGGCTGATTTCAATTTCTGGGGTTGCAAAATTTGAGCAGTTCAGTCCTCCCACTTTCTGCTCGTTTCTCTGATGCCTCTCTGTACAGAATTAGTGAATATAATACTTTATTGCATGCCTCCAAAAATTGTTAGTGTCAGAAATAACTAGAGAGATATTTTGAATTACGAGGTGTTTTGTTGTTTGTGTAAATACACATCTACACATCTAAACATTATCTTCATGACTACCAAGTACCTATAAATATATATAGTACCTATAAATATATATATATTTGAAGACAATACTTAAATGTTATTCTCTGAAGGTAGTTTAAAAGAACCACCTACGCTTACCATTTACTTCTATTCTCTTTTTAATATCACTGAATTTTAGCGTTCCTGAAGAAGAGCGGACTGTCAGCCCTGCAGACTGAACTCCTATATTTACAGTTTGCCAGTAGCAAAGTGCAAGCTTCCCACAGAGCCCCATATGCTATTTTTTTAGGAACCAGCTTTCAAAGAGAGTAGCTTAGTTTCTACATATATTATCTCTCAGTGTCTTTGAGTGGGCATTATGTTGTCATACAGACTGATCTAAGCCAGCTGTCCACCTTCTCTTGCCCAGTCCAAGAGGATCCATACAATTCATGAACTTCCTAGTGATGGAGGATCATTACCATGCTTTTTCCTTAGTGTTTTTTGAAAGACATCTACTTAGAAACTGGAACTAATATAGAATTTAGGATTGTAATTTACTAGGTCATTCAGCTAATTAGATTTCAGATTTTCATAAGCTGGCTGGGCTTTATCCAATTAGTATATTTTAAGTTTTTTCTAATGTGAAATGTGAGATACTTTGTAGGTCTGTTTTACTTATCTTGCTGAACTTTAGAAGTGAATTTTAAAAATAATTTCATTTTCTCTAACATTTGACATAAAATCAGCCATACATTAAGAATTACAGATGGCTTTAACTAGAATTACAGACAAACAAGTTCTTTTGATATTGCCTCTGAAAAGAGATAGTAAACAGAAAATTAAGGATTACTTTAAAAAATATTTGGGGATTATTATTGTTGGTAAAGTCACAATATTATTGTTCCATCT